>NC_044976.1:26743984-27104520 GCF_008728515.1 Papio anubis
CACCTGGCCTTTTTATTTTTCATTTCATTTTTATTTTTTTTTTTGGGTTGAGTCTTCCTCTGTCTCAAAAAAAAAAAAAAAAAAAAAAAAAGGCATTGCAACCTCAACCTCCTGAGCTCAAGCAATCCTTTCACCTCAGCCTCCCAAGTAGCTGGGACTATAGGCACGTACCACCATGCCTGACTAATTTTTTTACTTTTTGTAAAGATGCGGTCTCCCTATGTTGCCCAGGCTAGTCTTGAACTCCTGGGCTCAACTGATCCTCCCATCTCGGCCTCCCAAAACGTTGAGAGTGCAGGCATGAGCTATTGCACCCAATCCCTTCCATTTTTTGTACCATATCCCTACCATAAGTTGCCTTTTGTGACCCCATTCCAGAAACCATTTGCTTTACACTTTCTTGGAAAACAGATTCCAAAATTCCGCCAGGGTTAGTGTAGGACAGACATTGAAGATCATGGAGCAGGGAAAGTGATAGAGGAATCAAACAGCTTTTACCTTGCTTCTCCTGATTTTAGGTCACCTCCCTTTCATCTCATTTCAGAGACCTGGATAAAATACAATGAATATATTACTTGTTAACCTGTATTGGTGTATACTACCAGTTAAAAGAAAAAATTGGCCGGGCGGGGTGGGTCACACCTGTAATCCCAGCATTTTGGGAGGCCAAGGCGGGCGGATCACGAGGTCAGGAGATCGAGACCATCCTGGCTAACACGGTGAAACCCTGCCTCTACTAAAAAATACAAAAAACTAGCCGGGCGAGGTGGCGGGCGCCTGTAGTCCCAGCTACTCGGGAGGCTGAGGCAGGAGAATGGCGTAAACCCGGGAGGCGGAGCTTGCAGTGAGCTGAGATCCGGCCACTGCACTCCAGGCTGGGCGACAGAGCAAGACCCCGTCTCAAAAAAAAAAAAGAGAGAGAAAATTAGGCTGGGCGCGGTGGCTCACCCCTGTAATCCTAGCACTTTGGGAGGCCGAGGTGGGCGGATCACCTGAGCTGAGGAATTTGAGACCAACCTGGGCAACACAGTGAATCCCCGTCTCTACTAAAATACAAAAATTTACCTGGGCGTGATGGCATGCACCTGTAGTCCCAGCTACTCGGGAGGCTGAGGCAGGAGAATTGGTTGAACCCGGCAGGCAGAGGTTGTGGTGACCCAAGATCATGCCACTCCACTCCTGCCTGGGCGACAGAGCGAGACTCTCTCAAAAAAAAAAAAAAAGAAGAAGAAGAAGAAAAGAAAGATTAATGACTACACTGTACGTAAGTACTGAGTGAAGGAAGGATCCAGAGAGGATGTGCATAGAATTTGTGCTACTATGATGCTCCACACCCCACTACTTTCAAAAATAGCTAATTCCTGCTTCTGCTTTCTTCCTCCCTTTTCAACTGTTTATAGAGTTAACAGTCACTCTTCCAACAGCATGCCAGAATAAAAGGGACTGAAACCCTGGCATATCACTTATTTAAAAGTACTGAGTTATGACTTCCTTCTAAAGATTTTTGAGGTGGAGGAGGATCTACATACTAATTGCCTTCCCAAAATGTTTTAAATCATCTGAATACTTCATTAAGTTTCTATATACCCTCTCTTGTATAAATATGAACATGACATGTTGAAAATTTTTTTGGGTGTGTGTTTGATGATTGTTTAATGAGATATGGATTATCAGTTTGCATTCTGAACTTAAAGCTAGTTGCAAAGGCTTTATTCATATGCATGACATTCTGGAAACAAATTTATAAGATAATACCTCCTTTTGATTAGAATTTGTATCATATAGGAAATAGGAGAAGCAGTTTGTTAAGGTAGCAAATAGAATTTATTATTTCCTAAACAAAGTCAATTATTTTTTTCTTATTCTGTATCTGAATTTATAAATTATTATTATGATGCTATAAAGGAGTTTTTTTCTAGCTGTTTAAGAACGTTTGCCAAGGAGCCAAACTCAAGACATAATGCACTTCAAAGTTCGTGGGAAAACATTTTTGATGTTATGTTGTTACCACTTGAAGCTCAAAATATGCCAGTAACATAGTCCTTCCCTCCCTCCCTCCCCTTTAAGAATGAAAGACAAAATACAAGCTTAATTAGTTTTGACATCCTCGGGGTGGAGGAGATAAATTCCTCCAGTATTATGTGATGCCAAAAATGATGCTAGTTCCATTTTTTCTCCTAGTGGTCTTGATGAGAAATTTAATATAGCATTATTATAAATATATATTAAATATCCTCTGTCATCTTATTTCCTAAAGGAGTATAAACTTATGGAGGTCAACATCTTTTTACTGTTACATCCTACCCACCGCCCAGTAGTAAACACACAATACATATCTGTATGTGTTTCTTCCAGTGGTTTTAATTTTTCTGCATAAGATAGAATTACCAATCTTAAGGAAAATAGAGTACACAGACACCAAATTCTGTGAACTTGAATAACAGATGTTATGTAATTATTTTTTCTGTAAGTAGAAAAAGATGAGCTGTAGTAGTAGTAGTATACAAGCCTGGAAAGGCAGTAATGCTGACATTCTGTACTATTGCCTGTGTCCTCTCACCACTTTTTATCACTTCTGACTATGCGTTACTCCTAGAAAATCATAGCAAGTGGGATAGGTTGACTAAATGCATGGACTGATTTCCATCTGAATTTATTGCTGCAAACTGAGCCCTTATCAGTGTATCATGCACCCTGCACAGACGATGATGTATGTCATACAAATGTTTTCTTCCAGTCTGTGGCTTGTCTGTCTGTTTTCAGAGGCTTTTAAAGTAATGCAATCCAATTTAATCTGTTTTGTCTTTTATGGTTCATAATTTTTGTGTTTTCTTGAAGAAATCTTTGCTTAACCAAAGTTCACAGAGGTTTTCCTCTATTTTTTTTCTTTATGATGTTTATAGTTTTGGGTTTTATTTTAAGTCATTGATTCTTTTTGAGTTAATTTTTAGATATGGTACAAAGTTGGAAATAGTCTCCTTTGTCCACTGAATTACCTTGACACCCTGTTGAATTCCTGATAAAATGGGTAATTTTCTTTTTCTTTTTCTTTTTTTTTTTTTGCTGGTCCCGCTTCCTTCCCCCCGAAATGGATAATTTTCTAGGAAAATATAATTTGCCAAAGTGACTCAAGAAATAAAAATCCTATGTAGACTAGTGTTAAAATGTGATTAGGCCAGGGGTTTTATGGACAATAAATTCATATTGATGAAGCAGGTCATTGCAGTAGTCCCTCCTTATCTATGGGGGTTATACCAAGACCAATACTGCTAGTGGATCCCTGAAATCATGGATAATACTGAACCCCAGTACGTACTGTTTTTTCCTATACATACATACATACATATATATACCTGCTATAAAGTTGGGATTATAAATTAGGCACAGTAAGAATTTAATAACAATAATAATAAAATGGAACAAATAAGTAAAACAAGGATTACTTGAACACAAGCACTGCAATACCGCCACAGTTGATATGGCAACTGAGATGGCTGCTAAGTGATTAACAGGCAGTGAAACACATACGGTGTGGATATGCTGGACAAGGAGATGGATGATTCACACCTGGGCAGGACAGAGCAGGATGGCATGAGATTTCATCATGATACTCAGAGTGGCACATGATTTAAAACTCACAAGTTATTTATTTCTAGAAATTTTCCATATTTTATCTTTGGACTGTGGTCAGCCACAAGTAACTGAAACTGCAGAAAGTGAAACTGCAGATAAGAGGGGACAGCTCTATAATGCTATATCAATCAGTATAGCAGAGAAAAAGAAAGTATAGCTGTTTATTTTATAAAGTTGGCAAAATCTTAATAACTAAAAACTGACAGGCTGGGCACGGTGGCTCATGCCTCCAATCTCAGTCCTTTGGGAGGCCCATACGGGAGGATTGCTTGAGCCCAGGAGTTCAAGAACAGCCTAGGCAACATTGGGAGACCCTGTTTCTACAAAAAAAAAAAAAAAAAAAAAAAAAAGAGCCACAAGAATCTTTTAAAAAGTTAGCCCGGTTTGCTGGCGCACATCTATAGTCTCAGCTGTTTGGGAGGCTCAGGTGGGAGCGTTGCTTAGCCCAAGAGGTCAAGGCTGCAGTGAAATGAGATTGTGCCAGTGCACTCCAGCCTGGAGGACAGAGCAAGACCCTATCTCTAAATAAATAAATAAATAAATAAATAAATAAATAAATACTGACAAAGACAGTGTAAAAATACATTTGTCCAGCTGGGTGTGGTGGTTCACTCCTATCCCAGCACATTGGGAAGCCAAGGCAGGCAGATCACCTGAGGTCAGGAGTTTGAGACACCCTGGCCAACATGGCAAAACCCTGTCTCTACTAAAAATACAAAAAAAAAAAAAAAAAATAGCTGGGCATGGTGGCAGGCACCTTTGTAACCCCAGCTACTTGGGAGGCTGAGGCAGGAGAATCATCTGAACCTGGGAGGCAGAGGTTGCAGTGACCCAAGATTGCACCACTGCACTCTGGCCTGCGTGACAGAGCAAGACTCTGTCTCAAAAAACAAAACAAAACAAAATAAAACAAACAAAAAAATACATTTGTTCTATTCCACTTAATACAGCTGTAGAAAGTCTATATAAATTACATGTAGATTAAATCCAACAAATCATTGTTTTTTTCTTATTACAAAAACAATATGTATTTCTTTGAGAAAAATGAGAAAATATGGCATAAAGGAGAAAATTTTAAGGCCAGATACAATGGCTCACACCTGTAATCTCAGGACTTTGGGAGGCTGAGGCGGTGGATCACCTGAGGTCAGGAGTTTGAGACCAGCCTGGCTAATATGGTGAAACCCTGTCTCTACTAAAAATACAAAAATTAGCTGGGCATGGTGGCATGCGCCTATAGTCCCAGCTACTTGAGAGGCTGAGACAGGAGAATTGCTTGAACCCTGGAGGTGGAGGTTGCAGTGAGCTGAGATTGTGCCACTGTACTCCAGCCTGGGTGACAGAGTGAGACTCCATCTCAAAAAATAAAAAAAAGGAGAAAAATTTAAATCATTTGACCTTTCTATCCATTGATAATTACTAATAACATTTTGATATATCTACTTTTATGACTTTTTTAAGGAAGTTATCTATGTACAGTAGTTACATTTTTTTAACATGCCAATTTATAGCTGTTTTTTGCTTGTTTGTTTGGTGCCCACCACCATGCTCAGCTAAATTTTTTGTATTTTTAGTAGAGACAGGGTTTCACCATGTTGGCCAGGCTGGTCTCGAACTCCTGACCTTAAGCGATCCACCCGCCTTGGCTTCCCAAAGTGCTAGGATTACAGGCGTGAGCCACTGTGGCTGGCCTGCTTTTTTGCCCATTTGATATGTCAAATCTATAAATATATTGAAAGAATATGACCCAAGAGGATTTATTGCAATATCTAAGGGTTATATATATTGTCACTTTACATATATATACACACACATATAAAGTGTAAATGTATATGTGTATATATACAGTGTAAAAAATAAAGTGATTATGTGTATATATATACACACACACACTTTTTTTGAGATGAAGTCTCACTCTGTCGCCCAGGCGGGAGTACTGGCGATAGAGGTGGGAGTACTCGATCTCAGCTCACTCAAACCTCCGCCTCCTGGGTTCAAGCGATTCTCCTGCTTCAGCCTGCCAAGTAGCTGGGACTATAGGTGAGCGGCCACCATACCTGGCTAATCTATAAATAGTTACAAATTATTACCTTGATAGGTCAAAAACTAGAACAAAAATGATATGCTTGCTTATCTTTGTAGATGAGAAAATTCAACTCTTCTAGTTAAAAGCTTTAGTTACCCTAGGAATAGGATAATTTATTTTTATTCTTAAATATTTAAATAATAGTGACGCTGGCATTTCTACCAAATTGATTTAAAAACTGATAACATTAAGACACATTTTATAAAGTCAAATTTGTTAGGTAAAGTCTCCTTTGACCACCTTTGTCTAGTGACAACCCATACATACCATGAATGTTGTATATATCCTTCTAGTTCATTTTTTTCTGTTACAACATTGCTTACATACTTTGATAGGATCAAGACCAGTTCTCTAGACCAGGTGGAGTGGCTCACACCTGTAATCCCAGTGCTTTGGGAGACTGAGGCAGGCAAATCATCTGAGCGCAGCCTGAGCAACATTGTGAAGCCCCAGCTCTACAAATAATAGAAAAATGAACTGGGAGTGGTCTCTCAGTCCTGTGGTCCCAGCTACTCAGGAGGCTGGGAGGATCACTTGTTCCCAGGAGATTGAGGCTGCAGTAAGCCATTGATATGGTTAGGCTTTGTCTTCCCACCCAAATCTCATCTTGAATTGTAAACCCCATAATCCCTATAATCCCCACATGTCAAGGTAGAGACCAGGTGGAGGTAATTGAATTATGGGGGCAGTTTGCCCCATGCTGTTCTCATGATATTGAGTTCTCACAAGATCTGATAGTTTTACAAGGAGCTCTTCCCCCTTCACTTGGCCCTTCTCCTTCCTGCCACCTTGTGAAGAAGATGCCTTGCTTCTCCTTCACCTTCCACTGTTATGGTAAGTTTCCTGAGGCCTCCTCAACCATACTGAACTGTGAGTCAATTAAACCCCTTTCCTTTATAAATTACCCAGTCTTGGGCAGTTCTTTATAGCAGTGTGAGAACAAACTAATACAAGCCATGATTGTGCCACTGCACTCCAGCCTGGGTGACAGGTTGAGACCCTGTCTCAAAAAAAAAAGAGGATTGTTAGCTATAGAAAATCTAAAGGAGTTGAGTAATTTACAATAACAACCCAAATTATAAAATACCTAGGAGTGATCTCAGCAACATAGCCTATATGATAAAACTAGAAGTGTGCTGTAGATAAGTAAATTAGATCCATTATGTCAAGTAATGGGAAAAACTGGAAAAATTATTGGTGTCATTTATTCCTAAATTTATTATATAGGTTTAATACAACATTAATAGTTGAAGAGAACTTACATTTGCTTTTGATATTTGACAAAGCGATTATCAAATATAACTTAGAAAAAAATTAAAGCTAAGAAGTTAACAAACTCCCCTTTTTAATTGGTTTATGATGCCAGTTTGGTCACACTAAGTTTTGTAAGATCTTGGGTGCATTTTTGGACTTTATGTTCTTTTCCATAGAACAATTTGTCAGTTTTTGTACCAGTTCTACAATGTGTTTATTGCTGCAGTCAAAACAGCCTCACTGGCTGGCTTCTGCATGTCCTATTATGTTCAAAATGACCTTTCATGATCAGAGCTTTGAGTTGACCCAAAGGCAGGGTAATTTTTACAAGATTACTGTTTGAAACATCAATGAAACCAGAGCACATGGGCATGTTCACATATACACACACACATACACACTCACATGCTATAATTGAGGCTTCCACTGAATGAAGGTAATGGTAGTATAATGGACCATCTTGTAGATGGTGCTGATGGCCTTTGATCCTCATTGAAGATTCATGGGTTTTTTTTTTTTTTTTTTTTTTTTTGATTCCTCATCAAACCAGTGTTTATCTTGCGGTAGCCAGAGTAACGTCATATCAGATTGTAATCTATAGCTATAGCTTTCCTTTTTATTATTGCATAAAAAGATTAATACTATATTTGACCTCTTTAAGAATTTTAAAATTTCTTATTTAGGTTTCCTTTGATGCTGCTATATTCTTTGTTTCTTTTCATTGATTTCTTAAAACTAATTTAGATGCTCTAAAAGGTAGGCCTGGCTGCTTTATTCTGTCCATTTCCCCGCACAGGGTGTCAGTCTTTTCGTCACTTCAGTTTAGAGCTCAGTAATCAAAGGGCACAAATAGCAAGAAGGCTTAAGAATTATATCTTAAATAGTACAAGACAAAAGTGGAACCAAAGAAGGACATTCCTGCTAGGATGGGGAACTTGGCTTAATACTGAAGGTGTGTATTTGTTTAGTTCTAGTTATAATCTCATAATGAATCCAGGATACATGGCTTAATGTTGGTTTCAATGAAGGCCAGTTACTATCCTAACCCTACCCCAAAGGTGAATGATGGATGGATGTATGATTGACTGAATGACTTACTGATTCATTCAATAAATTTTTGTTGGCTCACTGCCCTAACTGCCATGCAGAAAAAAATGAGTAAGTTACATTTTCAGCTCTCAAAGAGGAGATTGAGAACTTTTAATGTGAGACAGAGTGAAGTGATTTTATACAGATAAAAATACTTGTGTTATTGGAATTTCCTGCCATGTTATTCAGCATGATTTGTACTTGTGGAAATATTAAAACTTAATTGTATAGCATGTATAGTCAGCCCTCTGTTTCTGAGGGTTTCACATCCATGGATTTAACCAACCACAGATTGAAAATACTTGGGGAAAATTAATAATTATATAACAATAAATGGTAATGCAATTTTTTTCAATACAGTATAAAAACTTTACATCACATTTACAGTGTTAGGTATTATAAATAATTTAGAGAACACTAAGTATTATGGAGGATGTGTATAGGTTATAAGTAAACACTTTGCCACTTTATATAAGGGACTTAAGCATCCATGGATTTTGGTGTCCAAGGAGAGTCCTGGAACCAATCCCCCTTGGATACTGAATGATGACTGTATTTCCCTTCTTTTCCTTTATTTATTTTTAAGGCTAGTCAAATGAAGCAGTGGGAGGGGAGAAGGAACAAATAAATCTGTAAGTGGTTGTGATCAATTAGTTGTAAACCACACTGCTTCTGACCAGCCTGTATTTCTTTCTCTATATCTATGTTCTTTAAACAGTTTAGTGGCAGTTTCTTTAGGGCAAGTTTTTTGTTTTACTGTGTTTATTTTGTATCTAAAAAGAGAATTTGGTGACCATGGGGAAATAGGTAAAAAATAGAGACTTCTTTTCTTTTGAGACAGAGTCTTGCTCCAGGCTGGAGTGCGGTGGTGCCATGTCAGCTCCCTGCAGCCTTCACCTCCCGGGTTCAAGCAATTCTCCTGCCTCAGCCTCCCAAGTAGCTGTGCCACTGAGCCCAGCTAATGTTTTTGTAGTTTTAGTAGACACGGGGTTTCCCCATGTTGACCAGGCTGGTCTCGAACTCCTGACCTCAAGTAATCCGCCTGCCTCAGTCTCCCAAATTCCTGGGATTACAGGCATGAGCCACCACACCCGGCCTAAAACTAGAGACTTCTTAACTACCTTAGAGAGTATACACAGGGCTGGGTGTGGTGGCTCATGCCTGTAATCCCAGCACTGTAGGAGGTGGGAGGATCCCTGAGCCCAGGAGTTCAAGACCATTCTGGGGCAACATGGCAAGACCTTGTTTTGACAAAAAAATAAACAAAATTAGCCAGGTGTGGTGGTGCATGCCTGTAGTCCTAGCTACTTAAGAAGCTAAGATGGGAGGATTGTTTAAGCCAGGGAGGTCGAGGCTGCAGTGAGGCGTGATCACGCCACTATACTCCAGCCTGGGCAACAGAGTGAGATCCTGCCTCAAATAAATAAATGAGTAAATAAATATCTTGCACTCTCATAAAACATATTTGTACATTGCTAATAATAATGCTCCAAGTAGCATAAGTATGGTTAAAAGGTTATATAAACCTGTGCTTCAGTAATTTTGGGTTTCTAATGAAAGACTAGGGCTAGAGAGTTTTTGTTGTATATCCAGGTTTATCGTGTAGCAAAGGATGGAGACTCAGATCCAGATTACTTAGATATGAATCCTAACTTTGCCGGTTTTTACCTTAGACCAGTTTACTCCTATGTGACTCAGTTTCATATAAAATGGGGATAATAAATGCCGTCTTTCTCATAGACTTGTAAGAATTAGACAAGTTAGTATGTGTAAAATATTTAGAACAATCATTGGGATTATAACACATGTTCGATTCATGTTAGCTATTATTATTCATAGATAATTGGGAGAAAGAATACTTGGGAAGTTTAATTTAGTTTATTTTCTTTTTTTTTTGAGACGGAGTCTCGCTGTGTCGCCCAGGCTGGAGTGCAGTGGCCACTCGCTCACTGCAAGTCTGCCCTGGGTTCACGCATTCTCCCGCCTCAGCCTCGAAAGTAGCTGGGACTACAGGCCGCACCTCGGCCTCGGGCTATTTTTTGTATTTTTAGTAGAGACGGGTTTCACCATGTTAGCCAGGATGGTCTCGATCTCCTGACCTCGGATCCACTCGCCTCTCGCCTCCCAAAGTGCTGGGATTACAGGCTTGAGCCACCGCGCCCGGCCAATTTAGTTTATTTTCTAAGTTTTAGCTTTCTTCAAATCTTTTCTTTTTTTTTTGAGATAGAGTCTCACTCTGTCGACCAGGCTGGAGTGCAGTGGCACGATCTCGGCTCACTGCAGTCTCCGCCTTCTGGGTTCAAGCGATTCTCCTGCCTCAGCCTCCCGAGTAGCTGGGATTACAGGCACCCGCCACTACGCCCAGCTAAATTTTTGTATTTTTAGTAGAGACGGGGTTTCACCATGTTAGCCAGGCTTGTCTCGAGCTCCTAACCTTGTGATTCACCCATCTCGGCCACCCAAAGTGCTGGGATTATAGGCATGAGCCTCTTCAAATCTTTTCACACATAACAGAGTAGATAAATTTGAACTTAACTTTATTTTATTTATGTTCTAATTTTTCAGATAGCAGTTTTTACCATTTAGGGAAATGATCAGAAACTAGGAAACATAAATCAAGGAGAGAAGAAATAGAGACCAGAAATCAACTTTGAGGGATTAAAAACTGGTAGTGCTGCAGTTTTGTCCTTCTAAGTGTTTCTGATAGGAATTAGAAAAGCAGAACTATTTTTAAAAATTATTAATTAATTAATTTATTTATATTTTTGAGACAGGGTCTCACTCTGTTGCCCAGACTGGAGTATAATGGTGTGAACACGGCTCGCTGCAGCCTTTACCTCCTGGGTTCAAGTGATCCTCCTGCCTCAGCCTCCCATGTAGTTGGAACTACAGGCATATGGCCACCACTCCTGACCTTGTTGCCCAGACTGGTCCCCACCTCCTGAGCTCAAGCGATCTTCCCACCTCAGCCTTCCAAAGTGCTAAGATTACAGGCATGAGCCACCATATCCAGCTGAAGAGCTATTTTTATTTATTTTTATTTTTAAATTTTATTTATTTATTTTTTTTAGACGGAGTCTCTCTCTGTCACCCAGGCTGGAGTGCAGTGGCACCATCTCAGCTCACTGCAAACTCCGCCTCCTGGGTTCAAGCAATTCTCCTGCCTCAGCCTTACAAGTAGCTGGGACTACAGGTGTGTGCTACCACGCCCCGCTAATTTTTTGTATTTTTAGTAGAGACGGGGTTTCACTGTGTTAGCCAGGATGGTCTCAAACTCCTGATCTCGTGATCTGCCTGCCTTGGCCTCCCAGAGTGCTGGGATTACAGGGGTGAGCCACCAAGCCTGACAACAACAAAGTGCTTTTGAATTACTGGCTTGAACAGGTTTGATAGAAACACTATTTATATAGTAATTCTAGTTCTTCTATAGGAATTTTTATTGAGTCGTAGTGTAACTAGATGTTCATTACTGAGAATTTTTATTTAGTAGAGAATGAAGGCTATATTCTCCTATACATGTACTGGAAAACAATATTGTTTAAGGAGATTTCTTGTTAGGAATTTCTGCATAGGCCGGGCGCGGTGGCTCAAGCCTGTAATCCCAGCACTTTGGGAGGCCGAGATGGGCGGATCACGAGGTCAGGAGATCGAGACCATCCTGGCTAACACGGTGAAACCCCGTCTCTACTAAAAATACAAAAAACTAGCCGGGCGAGGTGGCAGGCGCCTGTAGTCCCAGCTACTCGGGAGGCTGAGGCAGGAGAATGGCGTGAACCCGGGAGGCGGAGCTTGCAGTGAGCTGAGATCCGGCCACTGTACTCCAGCCTGGGCGGCAGAGCAAGACTCCGTCTCAAAAAAAAAAAAAAAAAAGGAATTTCTGCATAACTTTTACAAATGTTATAGCTAGCTGTCATCAGACACATACTGTGTTCCCACTGGATATCTAGTGTTGGTAATATTCAGGTTTATTTCTCACTCACTTAAAGTGAATATTGAGGGCCAGTCAAATTAGGAAGAGTTGTGAAACAGAGAGAAGGAAGATTAAGTGGCAATGGCTAATAGTCATCTCTTTGAGTCACTAGTCACAGTCAACATGTTTCAGACCTCTGTGATGTGGGCTCCTTGATTTCTGCCTAGTTTCTACACATCATTGATACCTCTTGGTTCCTTAATAGATGTCAACTGGGCTGGGCGCGGTGGCTCACACCTGTAATCCCAGCACTTTGGGAGGCAGAGCTGGGTGGATCACCTGAGGTGAGGAGTTTGAGACCAGCCTGACCAACATGATGAAACCCCGTCTCTACTAAAATACAAAAATTAGCTGGGCGTAGTGGCGGGCACCTGTAATCTCAGCTACTTGGGAGGCTGAGGTGGGAGAATCGCTTGAACCCAGGAGGCAGAGGTTGCAGTGAGCTGAGATCACACCACTGCATTCCAGTCTGGGCAACAGAGTGAGAAACCTTTTAAAAAAAAAAAAAAAGATTGTGAATATAAATAGTCCAATAGTTTGAAACTAAATAAGATGAAACTTTTATTTAGCTGTGATGATTTCTTCAGCCTATACTACCAATAGTAGTTGGTACTATGAAAAACAGATACCACATGCTGATGAAACATGGAATTGGTTCTTTGAGACACCCTGTTATTACTAGAAGACTTTTTTTTTTTTTTAATAGAGACAAGCTCTGCCCCCACTGGTCTCAAACTCCTGGGTTCAAGCAATCCTCCCACCTTGGCCTCCCAAAGTGCTGGGATTACAGTAATGAACCTGGACTGCACCTGGCCTTGGAAGACTTCTGAGTGGGCTTTAAAAATCCTTTCAGTTCAGCATGTCCAGTAGAACTTTGTGCAAAGATGGAAATGTTCTGTATCTGCCACTCTCCAATGTGTAGTCATATGTAGCTAGCTACTGAGCACCTAAAATGTGGCTAACAAAACTGAGAGACTGAATTGTAATTTGTATCTCATTTTAATAATATAAATGTAAATAATCATATGTGGCTAGTGGCCACATATTGGACAGTGCACATAGTGCACATGGAGAACTGAGCAGCATATTTGATAACCAATACTTCTCTACCAATGATTAAAATAATGTAATTCTTATTTACTTTTAGTATGCTTGGAAATGTTACTTTTTGTTTTGCTGCCATTAGAACTAAAAACAGTATAGTATTTGGCCAGACGCAGTGGTTTACACCTGTAATCCCAGCACTTTGGGAGGCAGCGGGATGTGGATCACTTGAGGTCAAGAGTTCGAGACCAGCCTGGCCAACATGGTGAAACCCCGTCTCTACTAAAAATACAAAAATTAGCCAGGCATGGTGGTGCGCACCTGTAATCCCAGCTACATGGGGGCCTGAGGCAGGAGAATCACTTGAACTCAGGAGGCGGAAGTTGCAGTGAGCTGAAATTGCACCACTGCATTCCAGCCTGGGCAACAGAGCGAGACCTGTCTCAAAAAAAAAAAAAAAAAAAAAAAAAGTGCTATAGTGTTAGGAAGAAGACAGAGGAAGTTAATTTAGGAATGTGTTGTTTACTGCGGGTCTTCACTTATACGTCATCTTCCCACTGAGGCCCTTCCGCTCACCCAGTTTATAATTTAGCACCCTCCCTTTCAGCCCACCTTATTTTCCTTTCCTCCCGTTTTTACTCTGTGGTACTTGTCACCATCTAATGTAATAGGAAGAGGGCAGAGATTATTTTCCCCTGTTGTATTCACTGCTGTGTCCCAACACCTAGCATAATAACTGACACATTAGAGGTACTCAGCAAATATTTGTGGAGTGAATAAATGAGGGTTGTGGTTTCTCAATAATTATAATCTAATTCATTTAACACTTATTTTGCATATAGCAAGCATTGAATTAGATTAGTTATATAGAGTACACTATGGTCACTACCCTTTCCATAGTAAAACATTTATTTATTTGTGAGCTTAAAATCACTGACAAAAAAATTTAGAAAACTAAAAACTGAAAACATTTCTTTGAACCATTATTTGAAACAGAATGTTGAATCGGTTAAATCATTGGTTGGAAGGGACCTTGGCAATGATTTGAATCAATTGTCTAATGTCACATGGTGGTTTAAAGTTCCATTAGTGTCATTTACATCCTTTTCTCATTTCCCCTTTTCCTTCATCCCACAACATATGAATCTTTTTGCTCATTTATTTTTTCTACATCTTCTCATCTCCATTCAGCTAGTTCTCACCTTCTTCTAGGCCTGCCTTTCCCACTGACTTGACTGGACCCTAAGGAACTCCTCAAATCCCTATCCAAATCTTTCACCTATATTAACTGAAACTTTCCTGTTGATTATGATTTCTTATAACTCCTTCCTCAGTTCCAGAAGCTTCTCCCTATCCCCTGGGATATCCTCAAGAGCTTATTGGCCCGAAAACCAAAACTTGAAAAGAAAACAACAAGGCAAAATCCCTATAGCTCCAGTTTCTTAGAGTGTGATCTTTCATTTTGTGGAGCTGAAAGCTGTCCTGCTGGCATAATTTCAGTTTCTCTTGCTAATAAAAGTCCAACGTATTGTAGGTTTTAAACATATACATTACTTCGTGCCTACCATTATTGAGAGAAGAAGAGATAATGTAGCTTCTGTGACATAAAAGCATAACAGAACCTCTCCAGTTTTTCCTAAAGAACTGTGGTGGTTTAATTTAAACTATTGGGGAGGTGGGGTTCATTTATATAGAGAATCTAAATGGAAGGAGAGGAACCAAAATATATTAAGCACCTCTAATCATTAGGTAGTCTTTGGAAATTTTTCTTATTTAATTTTCATAACTCTATGAACAGTTTTCTTCATTTTACAGATGTGTAAACTGAAGTGCATGTAAGTAAAATAATTTTCCAGAGTAACCTAATCAGTAAATGGGAAAGCTGAGATTTTACATAGTTATATGACTGTAAACCCTGTGCTTTTTTCCATTGGTAAACCATGCTGCCTTCTAGAAGTGGAGGCAAAGGAGGGAACAAGAGTTATAGTGTTTGATGTAGAATAGGAGGCAGTTTACTTTTTGCATCCAATGAGCTAGCCACAGAAATAAACCAGTATTATTTGGGGTAAGTGGCATGAGTATCTGGTGATTCCAATGGCCCTGCCTTAACTTTAACCTTCTGTCACTTTCAGCCTGTTCTTCAGGCTAGTTCACATGAAGTACAAACACTTCCTACTAAGGATCTTGAGCCTCACAGTTGTGATTAAATGAGGGAGTATGTGACGGTTCATATGACAAATCTATCTCCTTTGTTACTACTTGCAAAGCAGTATGTTCTCAAAAACCACATGAACATATTTTTTTTTCCCCCACAAAAGTAAGAGTTTCACAGCAAGGCCGGGCGCGGTGGCTCAAGCCTGTAATCCCAGCACTTTGGGAGGCCGAGATGGGCGGATCACGAGGTCAGGAGATCGAGACCATCCTGGCTAACACGGTGAAACCCCGTCTCTACTAAAAAAATACAAAAAACTAGCCGGGCGAGGTGGCGGGCGCCTGTAGTCCCAGCTACTCGGGAGGCTGAGGCAGGAGAATGGCGTGAACCCGGGAGGTGGAGCTTGCAGTGAGCTGAGATCCGGCCACTGCACTCTAGCCTGGGCGACAGAGCGAGACTCTGTCTCAAAAAAAAAAAAAAAAAAAAAAAAAAGAGTTTCACAGCAGCTCCCAGGATTGTGTGGAATGATAGAACAGTCTATAGTCTCGACATTTTTTCTGGCCTCCGTGAGAAAAGTTCTACTGTTGGAGGTCAGAAGAAATGTAGAGATGATGGCCTATCCATGGTAGAATAGTGGATGAATAGTCTACCTTGGATGAATATAGTGGATGAATATTCTACCAGGGTAAAATAGTCTATGGTAGAATAGAATCTCTGAGAAAAGCTTAAAATTAAAGAATGCTGGCCGGGCGCGGTGGCTCAAGCCTGTAATCCCAGCACTTTGGGAGGCCGAGACGGGTGGATCACGAGGTCAGGAGATCGAGACCATCCTGGCTAACACGGTGCAAACCCCGTCTCTACTAAGAAATACAAAAAACTAGCCGGGCGAGGTGGCGGGCGCCTGTAGCCCCAGCTACTCGGGAGGCTGAGGCCGGAGAATGGCGTGAACCCGGGAGGCGGAGCTTGCAGTGAGCTGAGATCCGGCCACTGCACTCTAGCCTGGGCTACAGAGCCAGACTCCGTCTCAAAAAAAAAAAAAAAAAAAAAATTAAAGAATGCTGTTTCTTTCCTTATACTCAAGATTAATAATACTCGGTGCATGTATACTGTACATCATGTGTGACAAGCATTGAGAATTTAAGGATAAATACATCATGGGCCCTGCCCACAAGGAGTTTCTAGCTTAATTGAGAAGTCTGAAGATTACTGCAGTTCAGGCTGGTGTACTTTATAACAGAGTATGAGAACTTAGGCACCATGCAAACATATATTGGTAGGTGTAAGTGTGTCTAGCTTTATCCTGAGATCAGAGAAAAACTTTTTTTTGGTGGTGTGTCCAGAAAAACCATAGTTATGATTAGCTCTTTACCTCTCCAGTATTATCCCTTGGTGCTTGTACCTTTTTCTCACTTCTGTCATCCCTCCTGTGGCTGACTCTTTCAGATTCTTTTTTTTTTTTTTTTGAGACAGAGTCTCGCACTGTCGCCCAGGCTGGAGTACAGTGGCACGATCTTGGCTCATTGCAAGCTCTGCCTCCTGGGTTCACACCATTCTCCTGCCTCAGCCTCCTGAGTAGCTGGGACTACAGGCACCCGCCACCACACATGGCTAATTTCTTTTTGTATTTTTAGTAGAGACAGGGTTTCACCATGTTAGCCAGGATGGTCTTGATCTCTTGACCTTGTGATCTACCCACCTTGGCCTCCCAAAGTGCTGGGATTACAGGCGTGAGCCACTATGCCCAGCTGACTTTTTCAGATTGTAGATGTCACTTCATTTGAGATATTTTCTGTTGCCAGGCACTGTGGTTCACACCTGAAATCCCAGCACTTTGGGAGGCTGAAGCAGCAGGATTACTTGAAGCCAGGAGTTATAGACCAGCCTGGGCAACATAGGGAGACTCTGGCTCTACAAAAAAAAAAATTGTTTTAAAGCCACGAATGGTGACGTGCACCTGTAGTCGTACCTACTTGGAAGGCCGAGGCAGGAGGATCGCTTAGACCCAGGAGTTTGAAGCTGCAGTGAGTCATGATCATACCTCTGCACTCTAGCCCAGGTAACAGAGCAAAACTCTGCCTAAAAATAAAAATAAAATTTATCTGACATCAGGACAAAGCTAGACACACTTATACACACCAATATGTGTTCGCATAAACCTAAGTATTCATACTCTGTTATAAATCCTGTTGTCTTTTCTTTTTTTTCTTTTCTTTCTTTTCTATTTTTTTTTTTGAAACAGAATTTCACTCTGTCCTGCCCAGGGTGGAGTGCAGTGGCTCGATCTTGGCTCACTACAACCTCTGCCTCCCGGGTTCAAGCAATTCTCCTGCCTCAGCCTCTTGAGTAGCTAGGATTACAGGCATGCACTGCCATGCTTGGCTAATATTTGTATTTTTAATAGAGATGGGGTTTTGCTGTGTTGACCAGGCTGATCTCAAATTCCTGACCTCAAGTGATCCGCCCACCTTGGCTTCCCAAAGTGCTGAGATTACAGGTGTGAGCCACCACACCTGGCCTAAATCCTGTTTTCTTGAGCTATAATCACCTTATGGGCAAAAACTGGTTTTTTTAGTACCAGCATAGTGCTGGGCACACAATTAGGGTTCAGTAAATTTTTATGAGAATTCTGCTTGAGTGATTAAGGAAAGTCCCACACAGAGGTAGCAACAGTTGAGCGAGTTCTTTTTTTTTTTTTTTTTTTTGGTAAATTTTTTCTTTTTTGAGGCTGGGTCTCACTCTGTCTCCCAGGCTGGAGTGCAGTGGTACAGTCATGGCTGACTGCAGCCTTGACTTCACACAGTTCTTAATGGATGGGTAGGAATTTGCCAAATGGATCTAGGAAAGAAATTCCTGGCAAAGGGAGCAATTTGTACAAATAGATGAGAAGATGAAGAGTTTGCAGATTACTAGCAAGGCTTTCTAATTTCCACATGTAGGATGTTACCTCCCGTAACTATCCAGTGCTGGCCAGCCTAGAGTAGATCATGGGGTAAAGAAAAGAAAGCTGCTCTTTCCCCTAATTATATATTCAGAGGTTGAAAATTAGTCTTTGATGTGAATATGTATTTGTATGATTTGCTAGTAATTTCTGTTGGTCATCGTGTCCTAGAGGAAAGTGACTTCTTCCTAACTCCTCGCTGGAGTTTACCTCCCTCAGACATCTCAGGCCATAAGAAAGAAGTATGCTGAATTAAGCTGAGGGAGCTATAATTAAAATAGTCAAGAGCTGATTTTCCTAGGTAATCCAATTTGTATTCATACTTCAGCATAAAAATACATTTAATTTTAAGCATTATACTCCTGTGATTGATCTTGTAAAGTGTTTATTAAAAATATAGGCTGGGCACGGTGGCTCGCACCTGTAATCTCAGCACTGTGGGAGGCCGAGGTGGGCAGATCACGAGGTTGGGAGATCGAGACCATCCTAGCTAACACGGTGAAACCCCGTTTCTACTAAAAAATACAAAAAATTAGCCGGGCATGGTGGCAAGCGCCTGTAGTCCCAGCTACTCGGGAGGCTGAGACAGGAGAATGGAGTAAATCCAGGAGGCGGAGCTTGCAGTGAGCCAAGATCATGCCACTGCACTCCAACCTGGGCCACAGAGTGACACTCCATCTCAAAAAAACAAAACAAAACAAAACAAAACAAAAAATATATAAACATGGGGCCAGGCGCAGTGGCTCATGCCTGTAATCCCAGCATTTTGGGAGGCCGAGGCAGGTGGATCATGAGGTCAGGAGATCTAGACCATCCTGGCCTCCCAGTGACTAACATATAAGAAGACAATCAAACTATATTTTGTTCAGGAAAAGGAAGATAAAGTCTTCCACATCTTCTGGATGGAACCTGGGGAAGATATTCCACAATGTCTTACTGCTTATAAACAATTTTAACAAATCAGCATTAGTTTAGTGGAGGGAAGGAACAATTCATGGCTTCCTGATGAGAAATTCAGTTCACATTTATGTGGCCTACTTTGGAGCAACTTGTGCTGTTAGGTGATGATCTTAAGTTTCTCTGTTGAGCACTACCTGTGGAACTGTCCAAATCTAGGCTTTTAGGAAAATAGTATATTGGCCGGGCGCAGTGGCTCATGCCTGTAATCCCAGCACTTTGGGAGGCCGAGGTGGGCGGATCATGAGGTTAGGAGTTCGAGACGAGCCTGACCAATGTGGTAAAACCCCGTCTCTACTAAAAATACAAAAATTAGCTGGGCGTGGTGGTGCACACCTGTAATCCCAGCTACTCAGGAGGCTAAGGCAGGAGAATCACTTGAACCTGGGAGGCAGAGGTTGCAGTGAGCCAAGATCGCGCCACTGCCCTCCAGCCTGGGCGACACAGCGAGACTCTGTATCCAAAAAAAAAAAAGAAAGAATATATTTGGTATGCCCAGCAATTTATAGGTTATACGTGGTAATTAGAAACAGTTCTTTAATAAAACAAGGACTGCTTGGGTCGGGTGCAGTGGCTCATGCCTGTAATCCCAGCACTTCGGGAAGCTGAGGCTAGAGGATCTGCTAGAGGATCTGTCTCTCTCTCTCTCTTTTTAAAGTAAAACTTTAATTTTTTTCTCCCACTAGGATCTGTTGAGTCCAGGAGTTTGAGACCAGCCTGGGCAATATAGTGTGACCCTGTCTCTACAAAAAAAAAAGTTTAAAAATTAGCTGAGTGGGTGGCACATGCCTGAAGTTCTAGCTACTCAGGAGGCTGTGGTGGGACGATTGCTTGAGGCCAGAAGTTCCAGTGAGCTATGATCGCACCATTGCATTCCAGCCTAAGTGACAGAGCAAGACTCTGTCTCTAAAGAAAAATAAAAATGAAAAAAGACTCTTATTAGAGGGCTTTAAGTGCTGTCTAAATCTCAATGGTAGCTTCAGTTCCTTTGCCTATTAAATCTTATTTTTCTAAGGTGTTTAGTTTTTTTTTGAGAAGGGGTCTCACTCTGTCATCCAGGCTGGAGTGCAATGGCATGATCTCAGCTCACTGCAACCTTTGCATCCTGGGCTCAAACAATCCTTCTGCCTCAGCCTCCCAAGTAGCTGGGACTACTGGCATGTGCCACTATGCTTGGCTAATTTTTGTATTTTTTTTTTTTTTTTTTTGTAGAGATGGGGTTTCACCATGTTACCCAGGCTGGTCTTGAACTCATGTACTCAAGCAGTTCACCCACGTTGGCCTCCCAAAGTGCTGGGATTAGAGGCATGAGCCACTGCACCTGACCGAAGGTTTCTTGCTCTTTCCCTAAATAGAATAGGAAGAGAATCACAAATTTTAATTCTGCTACTTCCCCTTGAGGCACTAAGCTGTGAAGAGTAAGTACTCTAAAAAGGGAGTATCTTATTAGCTAACAAATAACAAGAGATACCTGTCTACTTCTTACAAAGTTAAAGTGAGACTTCCTTTTAAATTTCTAAAACATAATGCGACCGGGCACGGTGGCTCACGCCTGTAATCCCAGTGCTTTGGGAGGCCGAGACGGGCGGAATCACGAGGTCAGGAGATCGAGACCATCCTGGCTAACACGGTGAAACCTCGTCTCTACTAAAAATACAAAAAATAAAAATAAAAAAATTAGCCGAGCGTAGTGGCGGGTGCCTGTAGTCCCAGCTACTCGGGAGCCTGAGGCAGGAGAATGGCGTGAACCTGGGAGACGGAGCTTGCAGTGAGCCGAGATCGCGCCACCGCTCTCCAGCCTGGGCGACTGAGCAAGACTCCTCTCAAAAAAAAAAAAAAAAAAAAAACCATAATGCATAGAAGACTAAAATGAACTCAAGGCTTTATTGTTAATTTTAATGTCATTGGTGTGCCAGTATCGTCCTACATTTCTGCTTGTCTGCTTACCAATTAGCACAGAGTAAATACTGATTGTTAGAAGAAAAATTAAACATGATTGTCAGGGAACATGTAGTGTCTTGACACATAGGCAACAGACTTAGCATTTCTTTCTTCTTTTCTTTTCTTTCTTATTTTGAGACAGTCTCGCCCTGTTACCCAGGCTGGAGTGCATTGGCACGATCTCGGCTCACTGCAACCTCCGCCTCCCAGGTTCAATCGATTCTCCTGCCTCAGCCTCCTGTATAGCTGGTACTACAGGCGCCAGCCACCACGCCCGGCTAATTTTTGTATTTTTAGTAGAGACGGGGTTTTACCATGTTGGCCAGGCTGGTCTCGAACTCCTGACCTCAGGTGATCCTCCTGCCTCGGCCTCTGAGAGTGCTGGGATTACAGGAGCAAGCCACTGCACTGGGCCTAGACTTAGCATTTCTCTTTATTTTGTTTTTTATTTTATTTTTTTGAGACAGAGTCTTGCTCTGTTACCCAGGCTAGAGTGCAGTGGTGCAATCTTGGCTTACTGCAACCTCTGCTTCCTGAATTCGAGCCATTCTTCTGCCTCAGCCTCCTGAGTAGCTGGGATTGCAGGCGCCCGCCACCACGCCCAGCTAATATTTGTATTTTTAGTAGAGACGGGGTTTCACCATGTTCGTCAGGCTCATCTCAAACTCCTCATCTCATGATCTGCCCAGCTCAGCGTCCCAAAGTGGTGGGATTACAGGCGTGAGCCACTGTGCCCCGCCTAGACTTAGCATTTCTGAGAGATTAGTTGTAGAGTGTGGACTTCCTTGGAAAATGAATATTTCTTTTGGAGCTTAAAAATTCTTGGCCATTTATACAAGAGCTTCAGTGAGTCTGGGAGTCAGAATAAGGATACCTGGATTTTAGTTCTTGCTCTGAGCAAGGCATTTAACCTCTTTGAACCTCAGTTTCCTCCTTCTGCAATAAGTAGGAGATTAAATGATCACTAAGAATCCTTTCATTCTTTTTTTTTTCTTCGAGATGGAGTTTCACTCTTGTCACCCAGGCTAGAATGCAGTAGCCAGTAGCGCTATCTTGGCTCACTGCAACCTCTGTCTCCCAGGTTCAAGTGATTCTCCTGCCTCAGCCTCCTGAGTAGCTGGGACTACAGGCGCGCACCACCATGCCCGTCTAATTTTTGTATTTTTAGTAGAGATGGGGTTTCACCATGTTGGCCAAGATGTTCTCAGTCTCCTGACCTTGTGATCCACCTACCCTGGCCTTCCAAAGTGCTGGGATTACAGGCATGAGCCACTGTGCCCGCCCCTTTCATTCTTGAAGTTTTATTGCTACTCTCACAATATTGTAGAATCAGCAGTGAGCCATGACAAGATTTGGCTTTTATTTTATTTTATTTTATTTTATTTTATTTATTAGAGACAGGGCCTTACTTTATTGCACAGGCTAGTCTCAAACTCCTAGGCTCGAGGGATCCTCCTACCTTCACCTCTCCAAATGCTGGGATTACAGGAATGAGCCACTGTGCCTGGCCTTTTACATTTGGCAGGTGGTTTTTATTTTGGCATTTAAATTTGGCAGATGGTTTTAGCAGCTATACCTAGATCCATAAATCTATCTTGTTATACTCTTGTATGGTCATGTCTACATAGATTAGAAGGTACTGTTTCTGGGCTGTGTGTGTGTGTGTGCATGTTCAATGTGCCGGGTTTGAACTTACCCAAATATTCAAGGTAATGCTTATATCTGGGTCCTTCCATTTGCTTAATGTTTCTATACAGCAACTGGTTGTGTTCAGACTTTCTCTCTGGCCTGCTTCTTCCAACTTGCTCTCTGGAGTCATACTCTTGACCTGGCCTCTCCTTTCTTGATTTGCATTTATTGAGAGGTTTTCAGGTACCAGGAACATTACAAAGCACTTCATTTCTGTTCATGTCATTTAATCCTTACAAATTCCCTGTACTAGTAATTTTTTTTTTTTTCTTTGAGACAGGGTCTCGCTC
The DNA here is from genome assembly GCF_008728515.1 of Papio anubis. Classification (NCBI taxonomy): domain Eukaryota; kingdom Metazoa; phylum Chordata; class Mammalia; order Primates; family Cercopithecidae; genus Papio; species Papio anubis. Next base: position 26,767,028 of record NC_044976.1, read on the forward strand.
TGTTGCCCAGGCTGGAGTGCAGTGGCATGATCGTGGCTCACTGCAACCTCTGCCTCCTGAGTTCAAGCGATTCTCATGCCTCAGCCTCCTATCTGGGATTACAGGCATGTGCTACCACTCCCAGCTAATTTTTGTATTTTTAGTAGAACCGGGGTTTCACCATGTTGGCCAGGCTGGTTTCAAACTCCTGACCTCAGGTGACCTGCCCGCCTTGACCTCCTAAAGTGCTGGGATTACAAGCGTGAGCCACCACGTTCAGCCTTGTACTAGTAATTGTTGTTGTGTACTTTTATAATACTAGAAAACTGAGACTTAGAGAGGTGAAGTAACTTGTCTTGAGTTAACACTTAATAAGTGGTAGAGCTGGAATTAAAATTTCAGTCTGACTCCAAAGTTCATGCTCATAAGTAATATACCATATTGGCTCCATGATGATGATGATGATGGTGATAATGATGTTGTTAATTACAATATGTTGAGCACCTCCTGAGTGCCAAGCAATGCATTTGCCACCTTTTGCATTCCCATTTTACAACAATGGAAACTGCTCTTGCTATGGTCTGCTTTTATGCTAATAAGTATAAGTACCTAGGTTCCAAAGTATTGGGCATTATTAAATTGAATTGTGCTTTCAGTGCGTTTTTCCTTTTACTTTCTTTCCTGTTTTAATGGTCAACATCATAATGTTTTTCTAATTACTACCAATATTAACAATTTAATGTTGTCTGAATGTTTCTGCACTTTTTTCCCTCACTGATGCCTTAGCATTGAGGTTTTCTTTTTTGTTACCTTTGCTGTTTTTTTCTCTATCAAAAACAGATAATGGGGCTAAGATAATAGAGAAGAGAATGTACCAAGGACAGGCTAAATACGGGAAAGTTCAGATGCTAGAAATCTTCTGGGATCTCAGTTTGGGGACTAAAGATTTAAATGAAAAACTCCCTTTTTTTTTGGTAGCTGTCTTTTTAAAAAAATTGTTTTAATTTTTTTTTTTAGAGACAGGGCTCACTATGTTGCCAAGGCTGGACTCAGACTCATGGGGTCAAGTGATCCTCCCACCTCAGCCTCAGTCTCAGTCTCAGTAGCTGAGACTACAGGTGCACGCCACTCCACCCAGTGGTTGCTGTCTTTTATTGAAGGAATATTAGCGCTTTGGTACTTACTAGCTTGGTGATATAAGACACAGGATTTGACCTTACTAGCCCTAGTTTTCTTATCCGAAAATAGGGTAAATAAATATACCTCACAATGCATGGTTAGTTGTGGTGATGATTAAATGCAGTAACCAGTGTAAAACTCCTTAATATATTACTCAAAATTGTTAGCTTCCTCTTTTACCTTCAGATGTTAGTGGAATAATCCAGGTTATGTGGAGGTTATGTTAAGGTTGTGTTATGTGTGTCTTTTTAACATTTAGAAAATTTGGTGTTACTATACTAAATAAAAATTTATCAAGCTGTATCCTTAATATTTATGTACTTGGCTGTATGTAAGTTAGTTATGGATAAAAAAGGAAAAATCAATGTGCAAATTGGACATTCATTTGCTGCATGTGATTAGGTGATATTTCTATGTATTATGCCCAGCATGTAGGGCTACTCTTTGTAATTTCTTATTCCCCAAGATCATATGGAGATTATTGATTTTTAGCAGGAGGAGACTATTATATAATGCCTTCCAAATATTTATTTCAAGTTTATTGTTTTAGTAAGCAGATTTTCAGAAATAGTTGTCCGTATTCTCAGAAAAGATATATTCAGTCCTAAAATATTGTTTCTAATGTTATTAATTCCCAGTACATAGATCTCACCTTGCTTTGGACATGCCCACCTATAGGTAGGAAATAAAATTTTAGAATAAGTAGCATGTCTTAGTCTGCTCAGGCTACTATAACAGAATACTATAGACTGGGGGGGCTTAAACAAACATTTATTTCTTTTATTTTTATTTGTTTATTTTTGAGGCAGGGTCTTGCATTGTTGCCTAGGCTGGAGTGCAGCGGTGTAATCACAGCTCACAACTCACCTCTGGGCTCAAGCAATTCTCCCACCTCACCTCCCCTCCCTCCAGTAGCTGGGGGCTGCTGGCACACGCCACCATGCCTGGCTAATTTTTAAATTTTTTAGAGACAGAGTCTCATTATGTTACCCATGCTGATCTCGAGCTCTTGGGCTTAAATAATCCTTCAGCCTTGGCCTCCCAAAGTGCTGGGATTACAGGCATAAGTCACCAGGCCCAGCCACAGACATTTATTTCTAACAGTTCTGGATACTGGGAAGTCCAAGGTCAAGGTACCAGGAGACTGGGTATCTGTGAGGGCCTTCTTCCTGGTTTCCAGACAGTTGTCTTCTTGCATAGCCTCACATGATGGAAAGAGAGAGCTGTCTGGGTCCTTTTTGATAAAGTACTAATCCTATTAGCGAGGGCTTTACCCTCAATGACCTAATTATCTCCCAAAGAACCCACTTCCTATACCATCACACTGGGCGTCAGAATTTCCATATATAAATTGTAAGGGGACACAAACATTCAGTCCGTAACACAGTGAAATCTGATACTTTTGAGGTAAACCTGTGTCTAAAACACACCTTTGAATGGATTACTGCTCCCATTAGCCTTTTACTCATAACTATCCTGGTGTTTTTGTGTGATTAAATTTGTAAATTCTTTGGTGTACTCTTGAGCAGGCTCCCTTTCTTCTATGACTCAGAGCCTGGAGAGTTCCAGCCAAGCTCAAAAGTCAGGAACAGGGGGTGTGGACTTTTGGGCTATGCCAGTCAGCAGCTAGAATGTGGTTGGCAGTCTCCTCCCCTTCCTGCACTTCAGCTCTACACAGTGTGCATTCTGGAATGACAGGCATTCCTGGGTGAAGAGAGCCAGTGTGAAGAGAGTTTTGTAAGAACTGTAAGTGCCCAGGCTGTATGGGAAACAGAAACTTCAGCAGATGAACTGACCTTATGCCATTTCCTGATGTTTGGCAGTGACACTGAAAGAGGATCACATGTCCTCTCTTTATGTGGATTTATCTTTTATGAAAAGTTTGCTTTTGTCCGGGACAGTTTGTTGTCGTGAGATACATCAGACAATATAATCATGGGGCAAGCCGATGTCTCCAGACCGGTAAATCCAGATGCAGTTGGTGAGTAATAGAAGGCAGAGAAACAGAAAATCTTGACAGAAGCAAGGCAGATTTACAGGTGAACTTGAGTATTTATGCGAAGTTAAACACGAGAATGTTGATGATCCCAACTTTGAAATGTTTATGTTTGTGAAGAATGAATGAAGTCATGCAGAACATGGCGAGAAACTTAAAAAAATTAGATTTTTTAAAACTTAAAACCTTAAAAAATTTAGTTTATTAATTTATCACTCACAGTTTTGTTTTACTTGATCTCTTTGAAGTTTTTTATATTATATTGCTAAGGAATTATCTGTTAATTTCTTGCCATTACTAAAGATAAATGCTACAGAAACGTATTTAGAATTCGAAGATATTTTGCTAGTATTTTACAAAACTTGGAAAATAGAACTGTTAACTTCTATAGACAGAACCACTTTTAAGAATTAAGTTTTTAGACTTGGTTATACATTTTCCTAATAAGTCTCAGGCATTTTCCATTGCGCTAGTGTTTCCGTTTCTCTTAAGTCAATGCTTTGATATAAACTTTTCTGAAGTTGGTACATTTGAAATGTTACTGTCTAAGGGATAGCTAGAGACCAAGCTGATTGTGAGTATAGCTCAGAATTTCAAATCTTCTACGTGCAATGGTAGTCACTTGTCACTGCAAGCTCATTTTCCTAATCTTGTAGGGTTTTATATAAGATGACAATCATGAATTGGGAAAAACAGTTTTAAGCGGATGTTCATTAAAGGGTTGATTAAATATAAGCAAAACTAGGGAAAGCCTGTGAATCATTTCTGGACATTATAATATTTAAATAAGATTTATACCTTCACTTGGATTTATGGAGAAGCAGAAAACATGTTCAGTCCTAGGCTGTGTTTTTTGTTTTTTCAGAAACAAAAAATGTTGGTGACTTTTAAAAAATGCATAAAGTGTGGAAACACAGGTAACACTCCCAAATGTTTCGTAATGTAATGAGATTTTGTTTCTAAGGGTAGTATTTTCACCTGAGAACTTCCTAGATGAAATATCTTCAGCAGTATTTTTCATGTGTTACTGACACTGAGGCACATGGATCACAAAGTGAGTCATTCAGCAACAAATTTTCAGAACTGAAGTCAGGACTTGACTCACTTTACCTTGATCACTAGGGCTGTGTCTTTATCAATTCATTAACTCACTTAAAAAAATGAAATGTTGGCCGGGCGCGGTGGCTCAAGCCTGTAATCCCAGCACTTTGGGAGGCCGAGACGGGCGGATCACGAGGTCAGGAGATCGAGACCATCCTGGCTAACACAGTGAAACCCCCGTCTCTACTAAAAAAATACAAAAAACTAGCCGGGCGAGGTGGCGAGCACCTGTAGTCCCAGCTATTCGGGAGGCTGAGGCAGGAGAATGGCGTAAACCCGGGAGGGGGAGCTTGCAGTGAGCTGAGATCTGGCCACTGCACTCCAGCCTGGGCGACAAAGCGAGACTCCTTCTCAAAAAAAAAAAAAAAAAAATTGAAATGTTTCATAAATAGAAAAAGGTATAAAGAAAAACATAAAGAATCATCTGGGACCACTACCCAGCCTAACAGATGAAATTTAGAACATAAAGATAAACCTCATCTTATCCTTCTCTTCTGCATTCCCTTCTGATGACATTTTGCTTCTTTGTTTCCAGAATTAAACATTCTCCTATATTTGATAAATAACTCACTTTTGGGCCATAAATTCTCCTGTGGTTTCTATGCCAAACAGTAGTTGTTTGTTAGCAAGTATAGTAAGGACTCAATGCTGGGCATTTATCTATGAGATGGAAATGAAAGGGCTTTGAAAAACAATAAATTGTAAAGCAAGTACAATTTAGTGGTAAGTGGTGGTATTTAAGAAGAATGTCCATCTAACATCTATATACTGTATAAAAAAGTTATCTGAGTAAAGTTTGGTATTTTTATGCTTCTGAAAAAAAGTAAGAATCAAATTCATCAATTCTTTTTTTTTTTTTTTTTTTTTTTTTTTTTGAGATGGAGTCTCACTCTGTCGCCCAGGCTGGAGTGCAGTGGTGCGATCTCGGCTCACTGCAACCTCTACCCTCCGGGTTCAAGTGATTCTCCTGCCTCAGCCTCCCAAGTAGCTGAAATTCATCAATTCTATTCCTACCAGTAGCCCTAATAAAAGACATTTGAGGAAGAAATAGAAATCAGGAGCCTAACTAAGGTTTTTATGTTTCCTCTGGATTTAATTTTGGGGTTTTACTTCCTATTACCTAGATAATAAGTAGTTGATTATAAGCTATTTTCATGGACTGACTCCATTATTGTGCTATTTATAATTCAGGATGTATTCTCTTTGAGCAGATCAGGATCAGGTTATGAAGGTTTAACATTGAAAACCTTGAGAACTATACCAATTCCATTAAAGGTTTTCACCAAACAACAGTTTCTTCATTTAAGTTTAAAAGCCTTTATGTGGGTAGCTGATTGGAAAATCTTACCAGATTATTTGGAATGATAAATGTACAAAGTAAATTAAAACCTAAATTATTTGTTTACTCTTCTAGGCCTATGATATAGCACTTAATTTTGAGCTTTGAAATTAACAGTGCTAGGTTTGACAAGTCAACTGATGCAAAACACATGATGAATATATTGAATTGATTTATTATTACTTTCAGGCACTGTGAATAACAGGGAGGCCCCTGTGTAGATACCATTCATGTCTAGGCCCTCAAGAAGTTTGTTTTGTAGTTGAGAATTTAAAATATGAAAAAGGTATCCAAAATATTTATAATTTTTTTTTTAATTAAGGCATACTTCTTTTTTTTTTATTTGATTTTTTTTTTTTTTTTTTACTTAAAAAATTTATTTTTGTAAAAATGGGGTCTCACTGTGTTGACCAGGCTGGTCTCCAACCCTAGCCTCAATTGATCCTCCCACCTTGGGCTCCCAAAGTGCTGGGATTACAGGTGTGAGCCACCAAGCCCATCCCACTCCTTTTTTTAAGTTAATTGATTCCCTTGACTTGTAATGGAAGCCCAGAGCTATTAACCAAAGAGTCTGCTTTCAAATAAATAATCTTTGCATGAGGACTCATATGCAAATTTATGAGCTATTACAACCATATCCAACCAGAGTTTCTACTGTAGGATCTTTCTGACAACTGGTAAACTGAGTATTTGAATGTAGATTAGGAATCTGTGCTGTGGTATCCATTCAAGGAAATATGTTCTCATCAGTTAATTGAAAAAAATTATCCTTAAATAAAATATGTTCATAGGAGAAGCATGTAGATTTATCTAGATAAAGCATTGCAGAGCACATTAGTTCATGCCTATAATCCCAGCACTTTCAGAGGCTGTCGCAGGAGGATCACTTGAGTCCAGGAGTTTGGTACCAGCCTGCGCAACGTAGGGAGACACCGCTTCTACAAAAATAAAACTTTAGCCATTGTGGTGGTACTCATCTGTAGTCCCAGCTACTTGGGAAGCTAGGTAGGAGGATTGCTTGAGCCTGGTAGGTTGAGGCTGCAGTGACTCATGATTGCCCCTCTGTACTCCAGCCTGGGTGTCAGGGAGACACTGTCTCAAGAAAAAGAAACACAAACTTTCAAATCCTACTTGGTAGTTCTTAATGAACATAAAAACTGGTTTTTTGCTCACCAAAATTCTTTACTATGTGTCATATTAAAACAACTAGCCAATTATCACATATCCTTAAATTAGGCACAAGACCAAAGAATTTTTTCAATTGATTTTTTATTTTTAAACTTTTTTTTTTTTTTGGCCGGGTGTGGTGGTTCACGAAGCCTGTAATCGCAGCACTTTGGGAGGCCCAGGTGGGAGGATCATGAGGTCAGGAGATTGAGACCATCCTGGCTAACACGGTGAAACCCTGTCTCTACTAAAAATACAAACATTAGCTGGGCATGCTGGTCCGTGCCTGTAGTCCCAGCTACTCGGGAGGCTGAGGCAAGAGAATCGCTTGACCCAGGGAGGCAGAGGTTGCAGTGAGCCAAGATCGCGCCACTGCACTCCAGCCTGGTGACAGAGCCAGACTCTGTCTCAAAAAAAAAAAAAGGTTTTATTTGTTTGTTTGTTTGTATATTTATTTATTTACTTATTTTCGAGATGAAGTCTCACTCTGTCACCCAGGCTGGAGTGCAGTGGCGTGATCTCGGCTCACTGCAACCTCTGCTTCCCAGGTTCAAGTGACTCTCCTGTCTCATCCTCCTGAGTAGCTGGGACTACAGGTGCCCACCACTAAGACTGGCTAATTTTTGTAGTTTTAGTAGAGATGGGGTTTCACCATGTTGGCCAGGTTGCTCTCAAACTCCTGACCTCAAGTGATCTGCCTGCCTTGGCTTCCCAAATTGCTGGGATGACAGTTGTGAGCCACTGCCCTGGCCAATTTATTTATTTATTTATTTATTTTATTTATTTATTTATTTATTTTTGAGACGGAGTCTCGCTCTGGCGCCCAGGCTGGAGTGCAGTGGCCGGATCTCAGCTCACTGCAAGCTCCGCCTCCCGGGTTCACGCCATTCTCCTGCCTCAGCCTCCCGAGTAGCTGGGACTACAGGCGCCCGCCACCTCGCCCGGCTAGTTTATTTTTGTATTTTTTAGTAGAGACGGGGTTTCACCGTGTTAGCCAGGATGGTCTCGATCTCCCGACCTCGTGATCCGCCCGTCTCGGCCTCCCAAAGTGCTGGGATTACAGGCTTGAGCCACCGCGCCCGGCCTATTTTTTTTTTAATTGAAAATAATTGTACCTGTTGATGGGATACATAGTGGATATTTCAATATGTACGATGTGATTAGATTAGGGTAATTAGCATATTCATCATCTCCAATATGTATTATTTATTTGTATTGGGAAGGTTGAAATACTCCTCAGCTGTTTGAAACTATATATTATTAACTATAGTCATCCTGAAGTGGTATAGAACACTAGAACTTTTTTCTCCTATCTAGCTATAATTTTGTATTCTTTAACAAATCTTTTCCTATCCTTCCCTTCCTGTTATCTCTCCCAGCCTCTAGTAGCCTCTGTTGTACTTTTTACTCCTATGAGATCAACTTTTTTTTAGCTTCTGTGTATGAGTGAGAACATGTGGTGTTTAACTTCCTGTTCCTAGCTTATTTCACTTAAAATAATGTCCTTAGTTCCATCCATGTTGCTGAGAATGACAGGATTCCTCCCTCCCTCCCCTCCCTCCCTCCTTCCTTCCTTCCTTCCTTCCTTCCTTCCCCAGTCTGCCACCTGGTTGATCTCAGTTTCACTGTGCTCTCCTGTTTATTCTCCTGTTCTTTAGCCTCCAGCGCCTCTCACCTCACTTCGGTTTCACCTTATGTTATTAGGGATGGTCTCGATCTCCTGACCTCGCGGATCCGCCTGCCTCGGCCTCCCAAAGTGCTGGGATTACAGGCTTGAGTTCACTCATGCCCGCCTTTCTTTTCTTTTTTTCTTTTTAGGCAAGTCTCACTCTGTCAGCCCAGGCTGGAGTTCAGTGGCACGACCTCAGCTCGCTGCAACCTCTGCCTCCCAGGTTCAAGCACTCCTCCTGCCTCAGCCTCCCGAGTAGCTGAGACTACAGGCACACACCGCCACACCCAGATAATTTTTTTTTTCTGAGACAGGTCCCACTTGTCACCCAGGCTACGCATAGTGACACAATCACAGCTTACTGCAGCTTCAGCCTCCTAGGGTTCAAGCGATCCTCCCACTTTCAGCCTCAAGTAGCTGGAACTATAGGCACATGCCACCACACTCTGGCTAGTTTGGCTTTGAAGAGACCAGGCTTCTCTCTGTTGCCCTGACTGGTCTCAAATTCCTGAACCTGGAATCAAGTGATCTTCCTGCCTCAGCCTCCCAAAGTGCTGGGATTACAGTTGTGAGCTAGTGCATACCTGGCCTATTCTTTTTATAGGCTAAATGGTATTCCATTTTTATGTGTATACCACATTTTCTTTTTATCCATTCATTTGTTGTTGAACACCTAGGTTGATTCCATATCTTGGCCGCTTGTTGTAAACATGGAAGTGTAGATATCTCTTCAGTATAATGATTTCCTTTCCTTTGATGTATTCTCAGTAATTGTATTGCTGGATCATAATGTAGTTCTATTTGTAGTTTTTTTGAGGACCCTCCATACTTGTTCCCCATAGTGGCTGTACTAGTTTACATTCCCAATCGCATAGTAAATGCTCCCTTTCCTGCACCCTCACCAGCACTGGCTATTTTTGTCTTTTTGATAATAGCTCAACTGGGGTGAGCTGGATACCTCACTGTGGTTTTGATTTGCATTCACCTGATGATTAGTTATGTTGAGCATTTAAAAATATATTTGGCCTTTTTTTTTTTTTTGAACAGAGTCTCTCTCTCACTCTGCTCAGGCCGGAGTGCAGTGGTATGAGCAATCACCTCCAACCTCCTGGTTCAAGCTATTTTCCTGCCCCAGGCTCCTGGCGAAGCTGGGGATTACAGGCACCGTCACCATGCCCAGCTAATTTTTGTATTTTAATAGAATGGCTGGCTGTAGCCATTTGATTCTTAGTGAGAGCTGGGACGGGCGGAACATTTATGGGTCAGAGATCGGTGACCATCCTGATATCATAGAAACCCCGCCTCATTGCAACATAACCAGCCGTGGCGGGCGCTTGGTCCAGCAGCTGGCTGAGGCAGGAGAATGGCGTGAAATCTCCGAGGCGGAGCTTGCAGTGAGCTGATCCGCCACGCGACTCCAGCCTGGGGACAGAGCCAGACTCAGTTCAGTAAAAAAAAAAAGAAACGGGTTTCACCATGTTGCCAGGATGGTCTTTTTTTTTTTTTTTTTTTTTTTTTGAGACGGATTTGTCGCCCAGGCTGGGAGGCAGGGCTAATCTCGCTCACTGCAAGTTCGGCCCCGGGTTCACGCTTATTCTCCTGCCTCAGCCTCCCGAGTAGCTGGGACTACAGGCGCCTCACCGCGCTCGCTAATTTTTTTCTATTTTAGTAGAGACGAGTTTCACCATGGTCTCGGGATCTCTGACCTTGTGATCCGGGCCTCGCCTCCCAGTGCTGATTACAGGCGCGGAGCCACTGGGCTACCGGGCCGCCAGGATGGTCTTGATCTCCTGACCTTGTGGATCCGGGCCTGCCTCAGCCTCCCAAAGTACTGGGATTACAGGCGTAAGCCACAGCCCTTGGCCTGTTTGGCCATTTTTATGTCTTCTTTTGAGAAATGTTTCTTCAGATCATTTGGTCTTTCCCATTTTTATATTATTTAAATAATTATTTATTTATTTAATTTCTTCGAGGCAGAGTCTCGCTTTGTTGCCCAAGCGGAGTGCAGTGGCACAATTTCGGCTCACTGCAACCTCCGCCTCCCGGGTTCAAGCAGTTCTCTGCCTCAGCCTCCCGAGTAGCTGGGATTACAGGTGCCTGCCAGCACACCCAGCCAGTTTTTGTATTTTTAGTAGAGACAGGGTTTCACCATCTTGACCAGGCTAGTCTTGAACTCTTGACCTCGTGATCCACCTGCCTCGGCCCTCCGAAGCGCAGGGATTGCAGGCGTGAGCCACCTTGCCCAGCCATATTTAATTATTCTTTTTTAAGACAGTCTCGCTATGTGCCCAGGCTGGTCTTGAACTCCTGGGCTCACACGATCCTCCCACTTCGGCCTCCCAAAGTGCTAGGATTACAAGCATGAGTCACTGTACCCAGCCCTTCTTAATTTTAATTAGAAGGACCAAAGATTTTTAATAAATTCTTTCCAACCATTTGGTTTGGAACTTTCCTCCTCTGTCTTTCCATTTCACCTCTCTATCTTTTTTTTTTTTTTTTCCTTTTTGCCCCTTCATTTACCCTAATTCACTAATTAACTTTTCCCCCCACTTTTATTTTGCGTAATAATATATTGCTATAAAAGATACTATATATTCTCTTTCCTACATTCCTTTTCTATCACCATTTGATTTATTTTCTCTGAAATTTGGAGTTATGGGGTTCTCACCCTTATGATAATGGAAGTAGTTTTTGGGAATGTGATTTGGAAATATATCATCCCCCATCTCTACAAAAAAATGTAAAAATTAGCCAGTCGTGGTGGTGCACACCTATAGTCCCAGATCTTCAAGAGGCTGGGATGGGAGGATCACTTGAGCCCAGGAGGTTGAGGTTGCAGTGAGCCATGATCATGTCTGCAGGCTGGGCAACAGAGCAAGACTATGTCTGAAAAAAAAGAAAGGAAAAGAAATACATTATCACTTAGAGGCAAAATCCTAAGGAGATTGCTGGATGAATAAAATTTAACATAGCTACATAACAACAATAAAACAGGAGTAAATAATAGATAGGTTAATTTAAAATAAAGTACTTCATGGGATTTTGTAGAAAAAGTCTTAGTAGTATTTGGTTATCAGAATTAAAAAGACATTTCTCATACCTGTCTGCTGTTTATCTAACAGTAAATGCTTCCTTTTAAGAAGAAACAGGCTTACTTTTCTCATGTAATCCAGTGTTCAGGAGGAGGTGGCAATATAGGGGTCTGTCATAAACTCCTTAAAGGATTCTCTGTTATTATCAAATTTGGAATACCAACCAAAAATTTTTGATCCCTCTCTCTGCTCCAGTGGATTTTCTAAATACACTATTGATAAGGTTTGGCTCTGGGTCCCCAACCAAGTCTCATGTTGAATTGTAATTCCCAATGTTGAAAGTGGGACCTGGTGGAAGGTGATTGGATCATGGGGTGGATTTCTCATGAATGGTTTAACACCATCCGCTTAGTACTGTATTCAGGATAGTAAGTTCTCATGAGATCTGGTCATTTAAAAGTGTGTGGAAGCTGGGCGCGGTGGCTCATGCCAGTAATCCCAGCACTTTGGGAGGCTGAGGCAGGCGGATCACGAGGTCGAGAGTTCAAGACTAGCCTGGCCAACATGGTGAAGCCCTGTCTCTACTAAAAATACAAAAATTAGCTGGGCATGGTGGCACGTGCCTGTAGTCCCAGCTACTTGGGAGGCTGAGGCAGGAGAATCCGTTGAACCCTGGAGGCAAAGGTTGTGATGAGCCAAGACCACCATTGCACTCCAGCCTGTGCAACAGAGTGAGGCTCCATCTCAAAAAAAAAAGTGTGTGTGGCACCTGCACCCTTGCTCTCTTGCTCCTGTTCTGGGCCATGTGACATGTCTACTCCCCCTTCATCTTCCAGCATGATGGTAAGTTTCTGCAGCTTCCCCTGAAAACCTCTTTTCTTTTTTTTTTTTTTTTGAGACGGAGTCTCGCTCTGTCTCCCAGGCTGGAGTGCAGTGGCCAGATCTCAGCTCACTGCAAGCTCCGCCTCCCGGGTCCACGCCATTCTCCTGCCTCAGCCTCCCGAGTAGCTGGGACTACAGGCGCCCGCCACCTCACCCGGCTAGTTTTTTTTGTATTTTTTAGTAGAGACGGGGTTTCACCATATTAGCCAGGATGCATTCTCATCTCCTGACCTCATGATCCAATCTGCCTCCTCGCCTCCCAAAGTGCTGGGATTACAGGCTTGTCACCGCCCGGCCAAACTCCTCTTTTCTTTTATAAATTACACAGTCTCAGGTATTTCTTTTATTTATTTATTTATTTTATTTAGAGTCTCACTCTGTTGCCCAGGCTGGAGTCCAGTGGCACGATCTCAGCTCACTGCAATCTCTGCCTCCTGGGTTCAAGTGATTCTTTTGCCTCAGCCTCGTAGCTGGAACTACAGGCACGCACCACCATGCCTGGCTGATTTTTTTTTTGAGACGGAGTTCTGTAGCCCAGGCTGGAGGCAGTGGCCGGATCTCAGCTCACTGCAAGCCTCGGGCCCGGTTCACGCCATTCTCCTCGCCTCAGCCTCCCGAGTAGCTGGGATCACAGGCTCTCGGCCCACCTCGCTATTTTTGTATTTCTTAGTAGAGACGGGTTTCCACCGTATAGCTGTGATGGTCTGCATCTCCTGACCTCGATCCCATCTCGCCTCCCAAAGTGCTGGGATTACAGGCTTGAGCCACCAAGGCTCGCCTTTTTTTTTTTTGAGACAGAGTCTCGCCTGTGGCCCAGACTGGAGTGCAGTGGTGCACTGCTCACTGCAAGCCTCGGCCTCCGGTTCACGCATTCTCCTGCCTCATTCTCCTGCCTCAGTCTCCGAGTAGCTGGGACTACAGGTGACTGCCACTCACTCGCTAATTTTTTGTATTTTTAGTGGAAACGGGGTTTCACTGTGTTAGCCAGGATGGTCTCTGGATTCCTGACCTCGTGATCCGGCCTGCCTCAGCCCCAAAGTGCTGGGATTACAGGCGTGGAGCCACCAGACTCGCCACCCTTTTTATATTTTTAGTAGAGACAGGGTTTCGATATTGGCCAGGCTGGTCTCAAACTCCTGACCTCAGGTGATCCTCCTGCCTCGGCCTCCCAGAGTGCTGGGATTACAGGTGTGAGCCACTGTACCCGGCCTCAGGTAATTCTTTATAGTAATGCAAGAATGGACTAATAGACCTATTATCACAACCTACATGTGTATTTCCTCTTTCTTTTTTTTCTTTTTTTTTTTTTGAGACAGTCTCACTCTGTCGCCCAGGCTGGAGTGCAGTGGCACGATCTTGGCTTACTACATCCTCTGCCTCCTGGATTTAGGGCTATTCTCCTGCCTCAGCCTCCCAAGTAGCTGGCATTACAGGCGCCCACCACCATGCCCAGTTATGTATTTCCTCTTTCTACTTGCAAGTAAACTTTGGAAAGTTTGAAGGTTTTTTCCCATGAGTGAATAGCTTATATTCTGGCCCTTCACTATAAAAACATACCCTTAGCCTGGAATTTTTTTATCAGAGCAATGTGCACATTAAGTTGCCAGTGGTAAAGCAACATCACTACTTGATACAATCATGGGCAGAAATCTGTGTTTTTCCAGAGGTAGAATCTCAGACATAACTGTACCTGCAAGTTCAGAGAGAGAGACCTTCCACCTATCTTCTCCTGACTGCTTTGCCCAATTCTTTCTGATTCCCAAAGGTCAGAGCTATGCAGTATTTCCACAGGAAGTTGTGGGCCTTCTCTAGACAAAGCCTGCTTTGTTCATTAGTGGCAGGTTTACTTTCTGTAATTTTGCCGAAGTTTTCTGAAACAGTTCTTTAAAGCCAATAATAATCCTCTTTTAGAAGGCAAAAATAAGTTCAGTAGTGTAAATACCATAAATGAATGTTCTACATTTACAATGTTCTGATACTGTGGAAAGGTTGTTTATAGCAAATCTGTTTCCAGCTAGGTGGGCTTAAAAATAGACTAAACCATTATATTATGAAGATACTTGGTACTTCTTCATAGTGAAGTGTATATATACCTTGGAATAAAATCATACATCGGCCGGGCGCGGTGGCTCACGCCTGTAATCCCAGCACTTTGGGAGGCCGAGGCGGGCAGATCACGAGGTCAAAAGATCGAGACCATCCTGACTAACACAGTGAAACCCCGTTTCTACTAAAAATACAAAAAAATTAGCCGGGCGTGGTGGCGGACTCCTGTAGTCCCAGCTACTCGGGAGGCTGAGGCAGGAGAATGGCGTGAACCCGGGAGGCGGAGTTTGCAGTGAGCCGAGATGGCGCCACTGCACTCTAGCCCGGGCGACAGAGTGAGACACCAAAAAAAAAAAAAAAGAAAAGAAAACCTGATAAGGTATAAAACATAAAGATAGAATTCATACAGATCCAATAACTTTTGTTACTTATTACTAAGTCAAATAAAGCGGGGGGAAAGTGAGGCTATGCTGAAAACTGTTTTCTGTGGATTCCCGTTGCCTGTGCCTTATCTTGCCATCAACGTGGATAATTAAGAGGTAAGGCATGGTAGCTCACACACTTTGGGGGACTGAGGCAGGAGGATTGCTTGAGGCCAGGAGTTCTAGACCAGCCTGGGCAATATAGCGAAACCTGATCTCTACTCAGAAAATTAGCCAGGTGAGGTGGTATGCGCCTGTAGTTCTAGCTTCTCAGAAGCTGAGGCGGGAAGATTGCTTGAGCCTAGGAGTTCAAGGTTACAGTGAGTTATGATCATGCCATTGTACTCCAAGCTGAGTGAAACAGTGAGACAGTGTCTCAAAACAAAACAATAACCAAAAAAAAAACTGGCTGTGCCGGGTGTG
The DNA here is from genome assembly GCF_008728515.1 of Papio anubis. Lineage (NCBI taxonomy): Eukaryota > Metazoa > Chordata > Mammalia > Primates > Cercopithecidae > Papio > Papio anubis. Next base: position 26,782,263 of record NC_044976.1, read on the forward strand.
GTGCACCCCTAGAGCCCCAGTGATTTGAGAGGCTGAAGCAGCAGGATTACTTGAGACCAGGAGTTTGAGGCTGCAGTGCACCGTGATCACGCCCCTTAATAGCCACTGCACTCTAGCCTGGGTAACATAACCCCATATCCAAAAAATATATATATATATGTATAATAAAATAAAGAATTGGTTGTAAATCTAATTCTAAAATTAACATTATCTTTGACCTAGGACATATCGTTTAATCCTGTTTTATCTTATATCTCCATCAAGTTATACAGGTATAATATGCATCTATAGTAAATAGTTAATGAATATTTTATCTGAAGATGAAAGGCGCTAAGTGGTTTTTATAAATATCATACATTTATTTAAAAATCACAGCCAGTGGCCAGGCGCTGTGGCTCACTTCTGTAATCCCAGCACTTTGGGAGGCCAAGGTGAGTAGATCCCTGAGGTCAGGAGTTGGAGCCCAGCCTGGCCAACATGGTGAAACCCCGTCTCTACTAAAAATACAAAAGTTAGCCGGGTATGGTGGCGGGCATCTGTAATTTCAGCTACTTGGGAGGCTGAGACAGGAGAATCCCTTGAACCCAGGAGGCAGGGGTTGCAGTGAGCTGAGATCATGCCATTGCCCTCCAGCCAGGGTTACAGAGTAACACTCTCTCTCAAAAAAAAAAAAAAATCGCCCCTGAAATTTATATGAACCAACTACACTTGCACTTAAAAACTTCAATTAAATATTGACTAGGAAAAATATGGTGGTTGAAGAAACTACTAGAACTCTGCATAGTTCATGATATAAGAAACAAGCCTATGATATGTGGGGTGCTACAACTTGAATAAGGGAGTAAGTAGTTTAAATACCAGGCCTGGTTTCAGGGTACTACTCAAACAGGAAACTCCAACTGTAATTTGGTTAGTTATCTTCCACTCCCAGCCTCCGCCCCCTCCAGAAAACACCAAGACTGTCAACTCTGTGACGTGCTTTCCTAATGGCCTGTAGCTACATGACTCAAAGAAAAGGTGTTTTCTTTGGAACACACAATTATAAAACTATACCCAGCATCCTACACCCTGATTTCTGGCAAACAAAGGGAAACTTTTTTTTTTTTTTTTCACTCATAGAAAACAGAATGGGGCCATAGGCCATTTAAAATGCCGTAACTAGTTTAAACAGAAACAACAGGATATCCAAATGTGACTGCCTGCCTATATTTTCTCTGTCAAATTGGAAATTAGAGGGAGCATTTTATAAAATCAGAGATGCTGAGAACAAAGATTTATATGCAAAATTGGCATATGAACAGTTTCAGGCTCATTTTTCTTAGTCCTTTATTAGTATAGAACAAATTTGGGTGTACTTATATCATTTTTTAAAAAATAGTGATGATTTCTGGATACCTGAGTATAGTTTTTGTTTTTTTGTTTGTTTGTTTTTTGAGGCAGGGTCTCCCTCTGTCACCCAGGTTGTAGTACAGTGGCACGATCACAGCTCACTGCAGCCTCAACCACCTGAGTTTAATTAAGGAGTTCCCTCACCTTAGTCTACCAAGTAGCTGGGACTGCAGGTGCATGCCACCACGCCCAGCCAATTGTTGTGTCTGTGTGGTTTTTGTTTTGTTTTGTTTTGTTTTTGTGAGGGAGTCTTGCTCTGTGGCCCATGCTGGAGTGCAGTGGAGTGGTCTCAGCTCACTGCAACCTCTGCCTCCCGGGTTCAAGAGATTCTCGTGCCTCAGCCTCCTGAGTAGCTGGAACTACAGGCACGTGCCACCACACCCAGCTAATTTTGTTTTTTTGTTTTTTGTGTTTTGTTTTAGTCGAAACAGGGTTTCATGTTGGCCATTCTGGTCTCAAACTCCTGACCTGAAGTGATCAACCCACCTCAGCCTCCCAAAGTGCTGGGATTATAGGCACAAGCCACCACACCCAGCCTAATTTTTGCATTTTTGTAGAGATGACGTCTCAGTATGTTGCCCAGGCTGGTCTTGACCTCCTGGGTTTAAGCAGTCCACCCACCTGGCCTTCCAATGTGCTAGGATTACAGGCGCGAGCCACTGCGCCCGGCCTGCTGTTTGTTCTGTAATGTATTCATCTGTCAGTTTCTCTTTGTTTCTGTTACAGTTTCTAAACATTGCAATTGAATCTTCTTGTTAAACAGAAATTCATACTGAGAAGCTTGAAGCTTGGACTATTGTAGCAGGATTTTTTTTGTTTTTGTTTTTTATTTATTTATTTATTTATTTTTAGATAAAGGGTATTGCTGTGTTGCCCAGGCTGGAGTGCAGTGGCTATTCACAGGTGCAATTATACATAACACAATACAGCCTCAACTCCTAGACTCAAGCAATCCTCCTGCCTCAGCCTCCTGAGTAACTGGGACAGGTGCATATCACTGTGCCCTGCCCAGTGTTATTGTAGCAGTTTTAGAGATAAATGGCTTAATTAGATCTAGTCAGCCACTGCTATGAAGGACTTATGCATTAATTTTTTTTTTTTTTTTTTTTTGAGACAGGGTCTCACTTGTTGCCCAGGCTGGAGTGCAGTGGCACGATCACAGCTCACTATAGACTCAACCTCCTGAGATCAAAGGATCCTCCTGCCCCAGCCTCCCAAGTGGCTAAGACTATAGGCAAGCACAACACCTGGCTAATTTTTTTTTTTTTTTGTAGAGACAGGGTCTCCCTATGTTGCTCAGGCTGATCTCAAACTCCTGGGCTCAAGTGATCCCCACGACCTTGACCTCCCAGAGTGCTAGGATTAAAAGCATGAGCCACCATGCCTGGCAAATTTATGCATTCTTCAAAACTCTTCATTTTGCAGGTAAAACACTTTTACCTGGCATATTTAGATCTTCATTAAATTTGGTTTCTAGCTCCTTTAGCACAATATTTTACTTGTGGCAAACTAGGAGAATATACTTAAGAACTCTTAGAATCCAGATTACAGTTCACAGGTTTCAACTGTGTAGGTTCTTATGTGTGGATGTTTTTCGATAAATGTACTGACAAATTGTTTGGAGATTTACAACGATTTGAAAAAAACTCACAGACAGGCCAGATGTGGTGGCTTTTGCCTGTAATTCCAGCACTTTGGGAATCTGAGGCAAGAGGATTACTTGAGGCCAGGAGTTCAAGGTCAACCCGGGCAACATAGTGAGACCCTATCTCTAGAAAAAATTTAAAAGTTAGCCAGCCATGGTGGCGCATGCCTGTTGTCTCAGCTACTCAGATAGCTGAGGTGGGAGAATCGCTTGATGTCCCCAGGAGTTGGAGGCTGCAGTGAGCTCTCATCCTGCCACTGCACTCTAGCCTGGGCAAGAGTGAGATGCTGTCTCAACAATTTTTAAAAAGAGGCTGGGCATGGTGGCTCATGCCTGTAATCCCAGCACTCTGGGAGGCCAAGGTGGGTGGATCACTTGAGATCAGGAGTTCAAGACCAGCCTGGTCAACATGTCGAAACCTCATCTCTACTAAAATTAGCTGGGCATGGTGGTGCACGCCTGTAGTCCCAGCTACTTAGGAGGCTAAGGCAGGAGAATCACTTGAACCTGGAAGGCAGAGGTTGCAGTGAGCTGAGATCGCACCACTGCACTCCAACCTGGGAGACAGTGAGATTCCATCTCCAAAAATAAAAAATACAAATAAATAATAAAAATACAAATAAAGCCAGGCACAGTGGCTCACACCTGTAATCCCAGCACTTTGGGAGACCAAGGCAGGTAGATCACCTGAGGTCAGGAGTTCAAGACCAGCCTAGCCAACATGGCAAAACCCCGTCTCTACTAAAAATACAAAAATTAGCTAGGTGTGGTGGTGCACACCTGTAATCCCGGCTACTTGGGAGGCTGAGCAAGAGAATTGCTTGAACCCAGGAGGCAGAAGTTGCAGTGAGCTGAGGTCATGCCATTGCACTCCAGCCTGGGTAACAAGAGCGAAACTTTGTCTCAGAAAAATAAATAAATAAAAATAAAAATGAATTAAATTAACTATAGCATATACTGTACTGCTGTAATTTCATAGTTACCTCCTATTACTATTGAAGTGAGCTCAAGTATTGCCAGTATCCACTTAAAATGCTGTATAATGCTAATCTTCTAGTGAGCAGTTTTTCATAGCTTAGTGCAATATCATAAATCTTGAATAACACCATGGGACCTCTACCACGTGCCACTAGTGATACTGGAATTGCTCTTAAAAAGCAGAGAAGAGTCATGACATTATAAGAAAAAGTTGAAAATGAGAAAAAGAAAAAAAATAGGAAAAGTTGAATTGCTTGATGTGTACCATAGATTGAGGTCTATAGCTGTAGTTGCCTGCCATTTTTTTAAGTATATAGTACATAGGTGGTGGCTGGGCCCGGGAAATGGTGGCATCAGGAGAGAGCAGGACTTTGGGCAGCAGAGGCAGCACAGAGGACACATTTCTGACCTTCTACAGTGAGGTGACACAAATAGAGAAGAGAGACTTAGTTCCAACATCCAAAAATCAGATTGAAAGACGGACCTGTCCTGGTTCCTCTTACTTTAGTTTGAACCCATTTGAGGTTCTTCAGAAGTTACAGATGAAGAAATTTAAAAAAAGAGGTTTCGGCAGTTATCCACATTAGTATGTCCTGACAAAAATCATGATGCTGACAGAGCACAAAAGGCTTTTGAAGCTATGGACAAAGCTTACAAGTTGCTACTGGATCAGGACCAAAAGAAGAGGGCCCTGGATGTAATTTAGGCAGAAAAGGAATACGTGGAACACGACCGGGCACAGTGGCACACGCCTGTAATCTCAGCACTTTGGGAGGCTGAGGTGGGCAGATCACCTGAGGTCAGGAGTTCGAGACCAGCCTGGCCAACATGGTGAAACCCCGTCTCTACTAAAAATACAAAAATTATCCAGGTGTGGTGGCAGGCGCCTGTAATCCCAGCTACTTGGCTACTTGGGAGGCTGAGGCAGGAGAATCACTTGAATTCGGGAGGCAGAGGTTTCAGTGAGCCGAGATCACGCCATTGCACTCCAGCCTGGGCAACAAGGGCAAAACTCTGTCTCAAAAAACTAAAAATAAAAAAGAATACGTGGAACACACTGAAAAAGTGAAAAAAACAAAAAGGAAGGAAAACCTGCATTTGTAGAGGAGGATGATCTTGAACTGTTCAAACAAGCTGTATGTAAACAAACTCTTTGCTGAGCTAGAAATTGAAAGGAAAGAGAAGCCAAAGAGATGCATGAAAGGAAATGACAAGGGGAAGAAGAGATTGAAGCTCAAGAAGAAGCCAAACAAGAAAGAGAGTGGCAGAAAAACTTTGAGGAAAGTGGAGATGGTCGTGTGGACAGCCGGCGAAACTTCCAAGCCAATACAAAGAGGAAGAAAGAGAAGAAAAATCAGACCTTCCTGAGACCACTGAAAGTAAAAATGAAGCAGCGTGAGTGACCACCCAGGTCACAGGCACAGAACCTTCCCCCTGCTATCTCCCTTCCTGCTTTGAAGGACTCAGTCTTTCCTCCCACTTCCACCCCAACATAGAGTAGTATTTGCTTTTTAGTCCATTTTGGTGTGTGTGTGGTTGTTTGTGGTTTTTTGTTTTTGTTTTTGTTTTTGTTTTGAGATGGAGTCTCGCTCTGTCACCCAGGCTAGAGTACAGTGGCGCTATCGCGGCTCACTGCAAGCTCCACCTCCTGGGTTCATGCCATTCTCCTGCCTCAGCCTCCTGAGTAGCTGGGACTACAGGCGCCTGCCACCACACCCGGCTGATTTTTTGTATTTTTAGTAGAGACGGAGTTTCACCATGTTAGCCAGGATGATCTTCTGACATTGTGATCCACCCGCCTCGGCCTCCCAAAGTGCTGGGATTCCAGGAGTGAGCCACCGTGCCTGGCCTCATTTTGTTGTCAATACAATTTAATATTGATCAGAGCAATTCTTTTGTACATTGAAATGAAGGGCTTGGTTAAAGAAAAGACCTTCCCCTCTCCCTGCCCCTAGAACAACCAGGATTGGAAGGTGCCACCATTGGTGCTGCCTTCTCTTCCCACAGCCTGTAACTCAGTGTTTTGTACTTCACTGAATTGTGATGGTTAGAAATTTCATAGATAGTTTGTGGAAATCATCCATTAAACATACTGCTTAAAATGGTGTTGCTGTGACTTCAGAGACAAGCCCGGTGCACCTTAGGAAGCCCCTTGGCTTCAGTTGCTTGCTTCTGGGTGTGCTCCCTTCGAAGGCCCAGATGAAACAAGGAACACTTGTGGGCACACAGAGCAGGCATCTGATGTCCTGATGCCCTGTGGTGTTCAGCATGTGTTTGGCACAGGGGCATCCACTGACCAATCAGCGTGGCATGAGGCCCACGCCACCCAAACCTTTCACTTTCCAAAGAGCTAGCTGTCCTCCCCCCAGTACCATGGTGTCCTAGCCTGTCTGCATTTGTTAGTGGTAACATTCTTTATAATAAGTTTTTATAACCCCCCCAAAAATATAGTATATACCTATAACATACCAAGTACGTGTTAAATGACCATTTTTGCTATCAATAAGGCTTCTAGCCTAAAGTAGGTTATTAGTGGTTAAGCTCTGGGGCAGTAAAAGTTAAATGTGGGTTTTCTACTCCAAAGAGATTGGTGCCGCTAACCCCCATGTTGTTCAAGAGTTAATTTTATTTTAAATGTAAAATCAGAAAATGTTTGGGGCTGGGCATGGTGGCTCACACCTGTAATTCCAGTACTTTGGGCAGAAGGATCACATGAGTCCAGAACTTTGACACCAGTCTGGGCAACAAAGTGAGACTCCATCTCTGCAAAAAATAAAAATTAGCCACACGTGGTGCATGGCATTAGTCCCAGCTACTTGGGAAGCTGAAGCAGAAGGATGACTTGAGCCTAGGACATCAAGGCTACAGTGAGCAGTGATTGTGCCACTGCCCTCCTCTAGGCTGGACGGCCAAGAGAGCCTGTCTGGGGAAAAAAAAAGAGGTCAGGCGCAGTGGCTCTCACGCCTGTAATCCCAGCACTTTGGGAGGCCGAGGCGGGAGGATCACTTGAGCCTAGGAGTTTGAGAGACCATTGTGGGTAAAATACTGATAACCCACCTCCACAAAAAATTTAAAAATTAGCTGCATGTGGTAGTATGCACCTGTGGTCCCAGCTACTTGGGAGGATGAGGTGGGGGAATGGCTTGAGCCCAGGAGGTCGAAGCTATAGTGAGCCATGATCGCACCACTGCACTCCAGCCTGGATGACAGAGTCAGACCCTGTCTCAAAACAAAATTTTAAAAGAAACCTAATTTTAGAATTTCTACCATTTTAAGATTTTAACATTGAACAATGTTTGAGATGACTATCAAATTGTTAAAATAAACTATATAGAGATGAATACCAACCATCTAGATGGTGAGAATTAAATCAGATCATGCCAGCTTTGTAAATTATATTCTGAAAACCGTTGTGAGTGAAGGAAACCAGATGTTGCAAAGACTTGTAAAATTTCAGCTGAACCTTTATTCTGCAGGCATTATGGTAGAAAGAATCACAGACTTTGAAGTCAGAGAGATGTAGATTTAAATCCCAGCCTGGCCAGGCACAGTGCTCACAACTGTAATCCCAACACTTCGAGAGGCTGAGGTGGGCAGGAGTTTGAGACCAGCCTGGCCAACATGGTGAAACCCCGACTCCACTAAAAATAAAAAAAAGTAGCCGGGTGTGGTGTTGCGTACCTGTAATCCCAGCTACTCAGGAGGCTGAGGCAGGAGAATCACTTGAACCCAGGAGTCAGAGGTTGCAGTGAGCCGAGATCACGCCACTGCACTCCAGCCTGGATGACAGAATGAGACCCTGTCTCAATAAATAAATAAATAACACAGAGCGAGACTCTTGTCTCAATAAATAAATAAATAGGTCAGGGACAGTGGCTCATGCCTGTAATCCCAGCACTTTGGGAAACTGAAGCAGGAGGACCACTTGAGGCCAGGAGTTCAAGACCAGCGTGGCCTGCATAGTGAAGCCCCATCTCTACTGAAAATACAAAAATGTGCTAAGCATGGTGCATGGTGGCCCGCACCTGTAATCCCAGCTACTCGAGAGGCTGAGGCAGGAGAATCGCTGGAACCTGGGAGGCAGAGGTTACAGTAAGCCAGGATCGTGCCACTGAGAGCAAGACTCCATCTAAAAAAAAAAAAAAAAAAAAAAGATCCTTGCATTGTTGAAAAGCGTTAAAAGTACTAAATTAACAAGTTTGTAATAAGTCAAGGATGCACAGAATAAATGAATAAATGAGCCAAATAGAAAATGAATAGCAAAATAATAGACTTAAAATTCAACTATGCCAGTAAAACCATTAAATATAAATGGCCTAAACACTCTAATTGTCCCACCATGTTGGGAGACGGAGGCAGAAGGACCACTTGAACCCAGGAGTTTGAGACCAGCCTGGGCAACATAATGAGACCCCATCTCTACAAAAAATTTAAAAATCAGCAGGGCATGGTGATGCATGCCTATAGTCCTAGCTACTGAATAGGCTGAGGTGAGACAATTACTTGAACCTGGGAAGTTGAGGCTGCAGGAGCTGAGATCACACCATTGCATTCCAGCCTTGGTGACACAGCAAGATCTTGTTTCAAAAAAAAACAACTCCAATTAGATAATTGTCAAGCTGGGTGCAGCTGCTCATGCCTGTAATCCCAGCACTTTGAAAGGCCAAGGTGGGAGGATCCCTTGAGCTCAGGGGTTTGAGACCAGCCTGGGCAATATAGCAAGACCTTGTCTCTACTAAAAATTATTATTTTTTTTTAGTTAACCCGTTGTGGTGGCACACGCACTTAATCCCAGCTACTCTGGAGACTGAGGCCAGAGGATTGATTGAACCCACAAAGATAAAAGAGTCCATTCAAAAGGAAGACATAACTCTAAATTTGTATATACCTCATAACAGCTTAAAGTATATAAAGCAAAAATTAATAGAACTAAGAGAAATCACTTTCATAATTAGAGATGTTAACATACCTCTCTCAGTTACTGATAGAGCAAGCAGACAACAAATCAGAAGGGATCTTAATGATTTGTATATTATTAACCACCTTGACGTAATTGGCATATTTAGAACACCATAGCAAACAATTGCACAATACACTTTCCAAATACACATAATTGGAGATAATGTATTATAAATTTGGAAAGCAATAACTGTAAACTTCTGTTGTTTATTTGTAACTTGGACCATATTTGAGATACATAGGAAAAGCATTAAGTATAAATGGTCTAAACACTCCCAGTTATCCTACCACGTTGGGAGACTGAGGCGGAAGGACACTTGAACCCAGCAGTTTGAGACCAGCTCCGCTCACTGCAACCTCCACCTCCTGGGTTCAAGCGATTCTCCTGCCTCAGCCTCCCAAGTAGCTGGGATTATAGGCATGTACCACCACACCGAGATAATTTTTGTACTTTTAGTAGAGACGAGGTTTCACCATGTTGGCCAGGCTGGTCTCAAATTCCTGATCTCAGGTGGTCTGCCGGCCTCGGCCTCCCAAAGTGCTGGGATTACAGGCATGAGCCACTGTGCCCGGCCTCTAGTTCATTTTTCTTCAACAAAGAAGCAGCCTAGGCCGGGCGTGGTGGCTCACGCCTGTAATCCCAGCACTTTGGGAGGCCGAGGCAGGCGTATCACAAGGTCAGGAGATCAAGACCATCCTGGCTAACACGGTGAAACCCCGTCTGTACTAAAAATACAAAAAAAAAAATTAGCCGGGCGCAGTGGCGGGCGCCTGTAGTCCCAGCTACTCAGGAGGCTGAGGCAAGAGAATGGCGTGATCCCGGGAGGCTGAGTTTGCAGTGAGCCGAGATCGCGCCATTGCACTCCAGCCAGGGGAACAGAGCGAGACTCCGTCTCCAAAAAAAAAAAAGAAGCAGCCTATAGCCAAAGAATGCCTGCCTCTGTCTCTTTTAACCTCCATGAGGTTTCCAGATAATAATCTGGTATTGGGTTTAACACACCCGGCTGACCTTAGGACCCTAGGCTGACCTGGAGGTATATTTTCAAACAGATTCTCAAGTCCTACCTCCTGGAGATTCTGTATTTTGAAAAGGCAATTGGGCTGTTTCCAAGTATTTGGACAGATTTCAGAGTCTTGGAAATAATGTACTGTTTGTCCTGGAGAGCAGGAAGAAGAGGGGAAGGAAAGAGGGAGAATATGAGGATATGAATATGTATGTGTGAATTTGAGATAACTGAGTCAGGGCCAGGTGTGGCTCGACCCCAACACAGGAGGTAGGAGGAAAGAAGGACATCAGCCTCTAAAAGTTTTGTAAACATGAAAATCAAGCACATTTGCATAACAAGCAAAGAAAATGTTGCTCTCTTTGTTTTTTGTATTCAGTGGCTTTTTTTCTTTATTAATACATATTCTGCTTATGTATCAACTACTTTTTTTTGAGACAAGGTCCCTGTATTAAGCCATTCTTGCATTGCTATAAAGAAATCCCTGACATGGGGTAACTTATAAAGAAAAGAGCTTTATTTGGCTCGTGGTTCTGTAGGCTGTACAGGAAACATAATGCTTGCAATCTGCCCTGCTTCTGGGGAGGTCTCAGGAAACTTACAATCATGACAGAGGACCAACCAGGAATAAGCATGTCATGTGACCAGAGCAGGACCAAGAGAGCAAAGAGGGTGACGCCACTTACTTTTAAACGACCGGATCTCATGAGAACTCAATCACTATTGCTAAGGCAGCACCAAATGGATGGTGCTAAACCATTCGTGAGAAATCCACCCCCAAGATCCAGTCACCTCCAACCAGGCCCCACTTCCAGTACTGAAGATTACAATTCAACCTGATATTTGAGCATGGACATATATCTAAACTATATCAGTATGGCTCTGTTGCCCAGGCTGGAGTGCAGTGGCACGATCACAGCTCAATGCAGCCTGGACCTCCTGAACTCAAGCGATCTTCCCACCTCAGCCTCACAAGTGGCTGGCACCAGGCACATACCACCATGCCCAACTAATCTTTTTTTTTTTTTTTTTGAGACTAGTCTCGGCCTGTCTGTGGCTGAGTGCAGTGGCCGATCCTCCACTGCAAGCCCGGGCCCCAGGTTTATCACGCCATTCTCCTCTGCCTCAGCCTCCCGAGTAGCTGCTGGGACTACAGGCACCAAAGGCCACCTCACTCGCTAGTTTTTGTAGTTTTAGTAGAGATGGGTTTCACCGCGGTTAGCTGTGGATGGTCTCTCATCTCCTGACCTCGATCCGCTTCTGTCTCGCCTCCCCAGAGAGTGCTGGGATTACAGGTCTGGAGCCACCACCGGCCTTTTTTTTTTTTTTTTTAAGAGATAGGGTTTCTTCATGTTCCCCAGGCTGGTCTGTCTTTACCTAAAAAAGAGGAGGCTTGTGATCGTGAGCCAGTGTCTGTAATCTGAGACATTCTCATAATTTCAAGTATTTGCCTGTAATCTCAGCTACTCAGGAGGCTGAGGCAGAGCATTACTTGAGTCCTAGAGTTGAAGGCTACAGTGAGCTGTGATTGTGTCACTGCACTCCATGCTGGGCAACAGAACGAAACCCTGTCTCTAAAATAATTAGAAAGAGAGAGAGAGAGAGAATCAGATTCTATTGTATTTCATGTAAAGTGTTAAAGCAATTGAGATCCAGAATGTCCTTGAATAAGACATGCAACTAGGAAGAGTCACTGTCCTCTTATCATTTCCATCTTTTGCCCTCTAGTAATGAGGACACTATTTTGCCTGTCTTCTGGGTATAGCAAACTAATGCATCAGTAGTCATCATTGCATTTACTGTGGTAATTACGATTGTATAAATCTAACCTTTACTGAAAAACTTCCTAGACCTCCATCAATCAACTGAAAAAAAGATTGAATTTGCCAGTTGTTTCTTTTAAAAATGTAATCCTGTTGGTTGTGTATTTTCTTTTTTGAAAATATCTAGGCCGGGCGCGGTGGCTCAAGCCTGTAATCCCAGCACTTTGGGAGGCCGAATGGCTGGATCACGAGGTCAGGGAGGATCGGTGACCATCCTGCCAACAAGGTGAAACCCCGCTCTACTCTCTCAAAAAATACAAAAACTAGCCACGGCGGGCGGGCGCCTCTGTGGTCCCAGCTACTCGGGAGGCTGGAGGCAGGAGAACATGGAACCCGGGAGGCGGAGTTGCAGTGAGCTGAGATCCGACCACCGTGATCTAGCCTGGGCTTAAGGAGCCAGACTCAGCTTCCCAAAAAAAAAAAAAAAAAAAAAAAAAAAAAAGAAAATATCTAGTTTTGGCCGGGCGCTGTACTCAAGCCTGTAATCCCAGTGACTTTGGGAGGCCGGTGACGTGGATCAACAGGTCAGGAGATTCCAGAGACATCCTGCTAACACGGGAAACCCCCGCCTCTACTAAAAAATACAAAATTGGTCAGCGCCGCGGCCTGCCTGTAATCCCAGCACTTTGGGAGGCCGAGGCGGTGGATCACGAGGTCAGGAGATTCAGACCATCCCATTAACATGGTGAAACCCCTGCCTCTACTAAAAAAAATACAAAAAAAAAAACTAGCCGGGCGTGGTGGCGTGGCTTCGTAGCTTCCAGCTACCGAGGCTGAGGCGGAGAATGGCGGAACTCGGGAGGTAGGAGCTTGCAGTGAGCCGAGATCACCCGCCACTGCACTCCAGCCTGGGCGCATATGAGCTGGTGACTCCGCCTCAAAAAAAATACAAAAAATTAGCTGGGTGAGTTGGCGGCTTCGTAATCCCAGCCACCGGGAGGCTGAGGCAGGAGACGATGTGAAGTCATGGGAGGAAGCAGTGAGCCGATGCGCCATCAGACGAAGTCTGGGCTGCATAGTAGACTCCATCTCAAAAAAAAAAAAAAAAAAAAAAAAAAAAAGAAAATATCTAGTTTTAAGAGGGCCAGGTGTGGTGATACACCTTTAATCCCAGTGCTTTGGGAGGCCAAGCAGGGGAGGATTTCTTGAGACCAGGCATTTGAGACCCTCTCTCTACAAAAAAAAACTTTCTAATTAGCCAGGCATGATGGTACTTGCCTATAGTCCTAGCTACTCAGGAGGCTGAGGCAGGAGGATCATTTGAGATCAGGAATTTTAGGCTGCAGTGAGCTATGATTACACCACTGTGCTTCTGCCTGGGCAACAGAGTGAGACCCTGTTTCTAAAATAATAATAATAAATTTTTTTAAAAAGATTTTTTAGTGATTATTATGATCTTTTTACCCTCCTCCAAAAGTGTGATTTGCTTCAGATGTGAAATTGTTTGCAGTCAACATGTTAGCTTATCATATGCTGTTCCTTGATGTATTTCTACAAAATAGAGGTTCCACTTTAATTTCAGGATGGTTTTTCCACATGACTCTTTTTTTCTTCCTCTCTAGACTTCTCCAGAGAACCTTGGAACAGTAGGTGGAGTGCAAAGCTGCATTGTGTACCTTCCTGCTTTTTTTTGTTGCTTTCCTGCTGGGTTTTTTTTTTTTTTTCTTCTTTAAATTCTTGGCCCTGCCTTGGCTCTCCTTTCTCTGCCATTAAAACTAACTAAACCCTGCATGTGTGGTCATTATGAGGGGTTCATGGCCTTTTATTTCAATTCTGCACATGTATCATGTCAGTTATGTTTTGTGTCAAATCCTTAATATTATTATTATTTTTGTTTTTGTTTTTGAGACAGGCTCTCACTCTATTGCCCAGGCTGGAGTACAGTGGCGTAATCACGGCCCACTGCAGCATTGGCCTCCCGGGCTCAAGTCATCCTCCCACCTCAGCCTCCTGAGTAGTTGGGACTACAGGTGCACACCACCATGCCCGGCTAATTTTTGTTTTTGTATTTGTTGTAGAGACAGGGTTTCACCTTATTGCCCTAGTTGGTCTCAAGCTTCTGAGCTTAAGCGATCTACCTGCTTCAGCCTCCCAAAGTACTGGGATTACAGAAATGAACCACTGTGCCTAGCCTATAATAGTCTCTAAAGCACTACTATGGTAGGCAAATTGGAATCTCACCTCTACTTTCTGAAAATATTTCGCTCCAATTTAATGCACCCACTTTCTAATGCTTCTGCACCTTCCAGTACCTAGGGTCCTTTTTGTGAAGGGAGAAAATAATTTGATGAGCAGATACAAGTAAGGTATTAACAATTAATGTGTTACCTCTCCCTGAACTATTTATATCCTGAAAAGGTCAGGGAAAGGGCAATGTTTAATAGAGAAAATGACTCACTTACTAATGAGGCAGGAATTCCCTGCCTCAGTAAGGCAAGATCTCATGCATTTGGTAAGACATCCACATTTTGTACACATGCACCTTTAAAAGATTTTGAGCTGGCTCTGATCATTGCACCAGATTTTGTCCTAAAAATGATGTCAGCTTGGTTTGGTTCCTTTTCCTCCTTAGTAATTTATCTGTTAATGGATTTTGATGTTTGGTGTCCATGTGATGTCCAGGAGTCTCTCTGTCTGCATGATTGTTTATCATTGCTCCGATCCTTTCCAACTACCACAGGAAGAGAGGGGAAGGGGCATTTTAGAGATTATGCTGAAATAATACATTTGCTTCCTTCCCTCTCTTCTCTCCATGTAACAGAGGAAGCAGATCAGCCCGCTACAGAGCCAGGCATGGTCATGGACAGTGTGGAAGCAGGAGACACAACACCTCCTACCAAAAGGAAGAGCAAGTTCTCAGGCTTTGGCAAGATCTTCAAGCCCTGGAAATGGAGGAAAAAAAAAAGTAGTGATAAATTTAAAGAGACTTCAGAAGGTGAGATATTAAGGGTTAAATATGTGTTCTGAGTTAGAGTTCTCTATGTTAGAAGTATTTAATTTTTCCTTATCTTACCGAGTTTCTGTAGTCCTCTATTTGAAGAGAGTGTTTAATCTTTTATTCTTTTCTTTTTTTTTTTTCTTTTTTTTGGTGAGACAGGATCTCCCTCTGTTGCCCAGGCTGGAGTACAGTGGCGCAGTCACAGCTCACTGAATATTCAACCTCCTGGGCTCATGCAATCCTCCTGCCTCAGCCTCCCAAGTAGCTGGAAGTACAAGCATGAGCTACTGTGCCCAGTTAATTTTTAAATATTTTGTAGAGACGGGGTCTCCTTATGTTTCCCAGGCTGGTCTTGAACTCCTGGGCTCAAGTGATGCTCCCACCTCAGCCTTCCAAAGTGCTGGGATTACAAGCGTGAGCCACTGTGGCTGGCCAGAGTTTAATCTTTTAGAATTAAATATCAAAATGGTCATTTACTAAACCTAATATTGTATACCCTCATCCCCAGGTTTGTATTTTGATGGGATATACGTATCTATTGAGTGGTGAACGGAGTTCCTGAACTGTAGCAAATCTAAGATGCTTCTTTCCATCAGAACTTGGTGAAGAAAATGATTAAATGAATTAATACATACATAAATAAAATGCTTATTTTTTTTCCTACTCTGCCCATCCACACAAAGTTCATCCATAAATAACTTACTAATTAAATTTTCTCTTAAGTTATAATTATGTAAGGCTAGTTTTTTGGAAGTGATGCTTTCCTGATAGCACAGGTTATAAAAGAAATTTAAGATTTTTAATTTGAAGTTAGTCTACTAGTTATTTTCTTTCCTGAGAATATAAACTTAAACTACTTTATTCTTTTACCTGTAGAATTAGAATGTTAAGTGTAAGGTTGACTTTCAACTGTCACATTTCTGAGTGCCATTTTCCAATTTAATGTTAGTTTTAGAACGGAAAATATCTATGCGAAAACCAAGAGAAGAGCTGGTTAAAAGAGGGGTTTTGTTGGAAGACCCTGAGCAAGGTGAGTTTACAAATGAATAGCATATGCCTGTCTCTGTGCACTTGGTCTTTGATTGGGTCTGACTAGGTATTTGAATTTTCTTTCTTTCTTTTGTATTGCTATTTTTGGGTTGGAGGGTGGCCTTTAAAAAACAACAAAAAAGTTCACCCTTCCTTCCTTGGGGCAAACATTCCTTTCCTCTTTGTACATCCTCAACTTTGTGCCAGCTGCAATATTGTGTGTCTTTTTTTTTTTTTCCCCTTGAGACAGAGTCTCGCTCTGTTGCCCAGGCTGGAGTGCAGTGGTGCAGCCTCGGCTCACTGCAACTTCTGCCTCCTGGGTTCAAGCAATTCTCATGCCTCAGCCTCCCAAGTAGCTGGGATTACAGGCACCTGCCACCACCCCCAGCTAACTTCTGTCTTTTTAGTAGAGATGGGGTTTCACCATGTTGGTCAGGCTGGTCTTGAACTCCTAACCTCAGGTGATCCACCCACCTCGGCCTCCCAAAGTTCTGGGATTACAGGCGTGAGCCACTGTGCCTGGCTAATTTTTGTATTTTTAGTAGAAATGGTGTTTCACCAAGTTGGCCAGGCTGGTCTCGAACTCCTGGTCTCAGGTGTTCTACCCACCTTGGCCTCCCAAAGTGCTGGGATTACAGGCTTGAACCACTGCGCCCAGCTCATTTTCTTTTTTGAACACATTTGTACCCATGTCCATCACTGCACCAGTCCATACTCATTATTTGTTTAATAATGTCAAAACAAAAAAACAAAACAAAACAAAAATAATGTCAAGACTTTCTTCAATGTGTGACTCTATGAAGCAAGTTATTGTAAATGTAAAAGTATAGTACATTGGTTGCATCTCATTTCTCTTCATTTGAGTTATATTGCATGAGGCAAATTCTGAAAGCCAAGCTTTAAAAACATATTGTATACTGGCCAGGCATGGTGGCTCACGCCTGTAATCCCAGCACTTTGGGAAGCCGACGCAGGCAGAACACTTAAAGTCAGGAGTTTGAGACCAGCCTGGCCAACATGGTGAAACCCCACCTCTACTAAAAATACAAAAAATTAGGAGGGCATAGTAGCCGACACCTGTAGTCCCAGCTACTTGGAAGGCTGAGGCAGGAGAATCACTCGAACTCAGGAGGCAGAGGTTGCAGTGAGCTGAGATGGTGCCACTGCACTCCAACCTGGGCAATAGAGCAAGACTCCTAAAAAAAAAAAAAAAATCGCATGCTTTGAAGAATAGGGGAAAGGAACCAAACAGATGGAGTATTACTGTATACTTTTTGGGCTTTAAACCATGTGAATATATTGCCTATTCAAAAAATTAAATTGTATGTATTGAAGATTTATTATCTCAACTGTATAAAAACTAACCAGAGAAAATAAGCTTGACAGAGCAATTTGAAATATTATTACAATTGATTACCTCTGAAGTTGAAGTGGGAACTTGAGTGGGGTTTTTTTTTTTTTTTAATTGAGACAGGGTCTCCCTATGTTGCCCAGACCAGTCTCAAACTCCTGGGCAGCACAAGCAGTCCTCCTGCCTTAGCCTCCCAAAGTGCTGGGATTACAGGCGTAAGGTGCTGTGCCCAGGCACTATGGGATAGTTTCTTTCCTTTTTTTTTTTTTTTTTTTTTGTATGTGATTAGTTATGAGCATGTGTAACTTTTGTTTTACATAACTCTATTTGTTTTTTACATTAGGACACAAAATCTTCTCAGTATTTAGGTAGTTACATACTATTATAATGATTCCACTGTAGCACCTCTGTGGCCCTTGGTTTGCTTTCTTTTTTGAGACAGTCTCACTCTGTCTCCCAGGCTGGAGTACAGTGGCGTGATCTTGGCTCACTGCAACCTCCATGTCCTGGGTTCAAGCAATTTTCCAGCCTCAGCCTCCCGAGGAGCTGGGATTACAGGCACCTGCCACCATACCTGGCTAATTTTTGTATTTTTAGTAGAGACGGGATTTCAGCATGTTGGCCAGGCTGGTCTTGAACTCCTGACCTCAAGTGATCCACCCACCTCAGCCTCCCCAAGTGCTAGGATTACAGGCGTGAGCCACCACACTTGGCCTGGCCCTTGCTTTTTTGATACAGCCATTCCACTTTCCATGGCCTTTCTTTTCACCTTTCTTGCTCACTTATCATAAACCACATACATTACTTATTTCTTGTTTTTCATCTTCAATCTCTTTTGCCCTATACTCATGGCAACCTCTGCCTCCTGGGTTCAAGCAATTCTCCTTCCTCAGCCTCCCAAGTAGCTGAAATTGTAGGCATGCATCACCATGCCCAGCTAATTTTTGTATTTTTAGTTGAGACGGGGTTTCACCATGTTGGCCAGGCTGGTCTCAAACTCCTGAGCTCAAGTGATCCACCTGCCTCGGCCTCCCAAAGTTCTGGGATTACAGGCATGAGCCACTACGCCCAACGATCTTTTGCCCTACACTTTCTATTAGCTCCTAATCCAAGTTGTTTTTAGCCTACACGTTCAAAGGCCCAATTAATAAACAAGTTGCAGCCATTGGACAAGATGCCACTCTGCCAACCAGATAATGGACCTAAGCTTTATTCTGTATCTAAAAACAGGGATGGGCCTCATGCTGGCTTATAGATCTGCATTTTAGACCAAAGATAGTGTTTGAACCTTGAAGTCCTCTTCATACTTAAAGGGGGCCTTTGTTTGGCCAGGCATGGTGGCTCATGCTGTAATCCCAGCACTTTCGGAGGTCAGTGTGGGAGGATCCCTTGAACTCAGTAGTTCAAGACCAGCCTGAGCCACATAGTGAGACCTCATCTCTATAAAAAAAATTTTTTAATTAACCAGGTATGGTATTGCAGGCCTGTAGTCCTAGCTACCTGAGCCCAAAAGATGGAGGAAGGCTTGAGCCCAGGAGATGAAAGGCTGCAGTAAGTATGTATTGTACCACCGCACTCCAGCCTGGGCGACAGAATGAGACCCTGTTTTTGTTGTTTTTTGTTTTTTGTTTTTTTTAAAGGTGGCTTTTGGCTTGATTGTAGTGCTAACTTGACTATACTATAAAATACTTAATAGATTTTAATTGATTTTCTGGGTTTAGGGAGAACATTCAATGATGTTAAAGCCCCACAGTACTACTGTACTTCATTAACATTGCAGAACCCTCTGTATTTCATATAAGAAATGATACTGCAAAGTAGACATCCCTGATTAAGTAACTTGAGATAACTGATCAGTTTTACATGTATTTTACTAGTGTGTACTGAGTAGAAACTAATTAACACCGTCTTAAACTTTGATTATGTTGTTTTCACAAAGAGCAGTCTTTGTTGGCTTTGAAATCATTGCTTCGATATTCTAGAAAATCTTGTTTTTGTTAAACATGGGCAGTAACTTACTATTTTTGTATAGTTGTTGTCATCTTACCACCACCCTGTTTTAAAAGTAAAAAGTAGTTGTCAGATTACTTTGGCTTTTGAAGTACCTTTTCACTTGCCTTAGAATCTTCATTACTTTGAGCCCACACTCCACCTCTTATTGGAACCTCATGAAGAATGATGCTAGATATCACTCTGTCACCCAGGCTAGAGACCAGGGGTCTGATCATAGCTTACTGCACCCTTGACCTCCTGGGTTCAGACAGTCCTCCCACCTTAGCCTCCCAGTTAGCTGGGACTAGGTGCGTGCCACCACACCCAGCTAGTTTTTTACTTTTTCGTAGAGACAGGGTCTCACTATGTTTCGCAGGCTGATCTCAAACTCTTGGGCTCAAGCAATCCTCCCACCTCAGCCTCCCAAATTGTTGGGATTATAGGCATGAGCACCGCTGTGCCCAGCCCATAACCATTTCTTTTTTTTTTTTTTTTTGAGATGGAGTCTATTGCCTCACCTCCCGAGTAGCTGGGATTACAGGTGCCTGCCACCACACCCAACTAATTTTTGTATTTTTAGTAGAGACAGGGTTTCACTGTATTGGCGAGGCTAGTCTCAAACTCCTGACCTCAGGTGATCCACCCACCTCGGCCTCCCAAAGTGTTGGGATTACAGGTGTGAGCCACTGCACCCGGCCCCCCATAACCATTTCTTATGTGAATCTATTCTCCTGCCAGACCAAACTAGTTGCCAGTGCCCCAAACATGTTGAATAACTTCACATCTTTATACATGCTATGCTTCTTCCAAACAGACTGTCTTTATTCAGTATGGTAGGCTCCTACTCCTTCACGATCCAGTTAAAAGCAAGGCATGGTGGTGTGTGCCATAGTCCCATCTAATAGGGAGTCTGAGAGAGGAGGATTGCTTGAGCCCAGGAGTTCAAGACCCATCCTGGTAACATAGCAAGACCATCTCAACTCCAGCTCAGATACTTTCTGTGATGCCTTCCTAACTCTGTTCTTACTCCAGGAGAATGATTTATTCTTCATTCCTACCACAGTATTTCACTAATTAGAGCTCTTGACATTTAACATTGTAGTTACTTATATATAATAAGTTTGCCCTATTTATCTGTCTTTTTTTTTTTTTTCTTTGAGTTGGAAGTTTTGCTCTGTTGCCCAGGCTGGAGTGCAATGATGCAATCTTGGCTTACTGCAACCTCTGCCTCCTGGGTTCAATTGATTCTCCTGCCTCAGCCTCCTGAGTAGCTGGGATTACAGGCACCTGCCACCATACCTGGCTAATTTTTGTATTTTTAGTAGAGACAAGGTTTCACCATGTTAGCCAGGCTGATCTCGAACTCTTGTGATCCACCTGCCTCAGTCTCCCAAAGTGCTGAGATTACAGGTGAGACACTGCGCCTGGCTTTTATTGGTCTTATTCATGTAACAACATACTTGGCACATAATAGCCTATCAAACATGTATTGGAAAAAGAAATTACTTATTTCTGTTTAAGCATCCAGATAATCTAGATCTCAATAATAAACTAAAACAGGAAGACGGGGGAAAGAAGATAAGAAAGTTTAGAAATCACCAACCCTGGGCTGGGCGCGGTGGCTCACGCCTGTAATCCCAGCACTTTGGGAGGCCGAGGCAGGCGGATCACAAGGTCAGGAGATCGAGACCATCCTGGCTAACACGGTGAAACCCCGTCTCCACTAAAAAATACAAAAAATTAGCCAGGTGTGGTAGCAGGCGCCTGTAGTCCTAGCTACTCGGGGCTGAGGCAGGAGAGTGGCATGAACCTAGGAGGCAGAGCTTGCAGTGAGCCGAGATTGTGCCATTGCACTCCAGCCTAGGCGGCAGAGCGAGACTCCGTCTCAAAAAAAAAAAAAAAGAAATTACCAACTCTGGTCCAGGTGCTATGGCCCACGCCTATAATCCCAGCACTTTTGGAGGCCGAGGCAGGTGGATCACTTGAGCCCAGGAGTTCGATACCAGCCTAGGCAACATAGTGAGACCCTATCTCCATCAAAAATAAAAAAAATTAGCTGGGTGTGGAGGCACACACCTGTGGTCCCAGCCATTTGGGAGGCTGAAGCAGGAAGATCACTTCAGCCTGGGAGGCAGAGGCTGCAGTGAGCCAAAATCATGCTACTGCACTCCAGCCTGGTCTGTGAGATCCTGTCTCAAATCACCAACTCTGGCCAGGTGCAGTGGTTCATGCCATTCATCCTAGCATTTTGGGAGGCCAAGGCGGGCAGATTGCTTGAGCCCAGGAGTTCAAGACCAGCTTGGGCAACATAGTGAGACCCTGTCTCAATTTTAAAAAGAGAGAAAAAGAAGAAAAGAAATTACTAACTCTTCTATCTGTTCATGCCAACTTCATCACTTTGTACTCTTCTTTCACCTTGCAGGTGGTGAGGATCCAGGAAAGCCAAGCCATGCCATGTTAAAGAATGGCCATACCACCCCTGTAGGGAATGCTACATCATCTAGTCCAGTCCAAGTAGAGGAAGAGCCAGTAAGATTAGCAAGTCTTAGGAAAGCTATTCCAGCAGAGGACCTAAAGAAACAACTAGGTAAGAAACTCTGGATTTTTGAGTTTAAGAGCCATGAGCCAGTTATTCTCCTTTACATAAGGAGTTTGCAAGAGAATAGGGAAAAGTAAAATCTAGAGAGAATTACATTCTCCTTTAGCAATACCTTAATTAGCAACTTTAAGGGGAATTTCCTCCCCTGCTCCACTTTTATTCACAAAATACCAAATTTGTGATCCTCAAGAAGGGAAGAGGATGTTTAGTATCAGATACCTATAGGATTTCTTCCAGCTACACATTCCACTTCTTTCACCCAAGGAATTTTGTTGTGGCTCTCCTCCAGTAGCCTAGCCCTCGTGTGAAGAATCACTACCACAATGAGCATCTCTTACTGAGCCTTTCTTACTGACATTTCCTAAGTATGGGGAGGTTGGGAGGCATCGAGAACGCTAACCTATGAGCTAATCTATAAATTAATTGGTGAAATTGGCCATAAATTCATAGATGTGTTAGCTTTTTCAGTCTCTCTTGTTACTCTCTCTTCCCTTTTTATATCATACATGTTATTACACAGGCTCAACTGGAAGCCAGCCTAATTCTGAAGCAGAGTCTGTTCCTGAGAATGTACCCAAACAACCTTTACTTCCTCCCAAAAGACCCTTGTCCTCTTCTCATGAAGCAAATGAAGGTCAAGCAAAGGATGCCACTTCCTCTGGCGGCATGTCAAGGTTCATCATCTCCACCTCCATCACCACAGCACCCGCTGCCACCACTGCTGCCACAAGCCTCGCAAAGACTGTTAATCTGTCTGTCACTCCTTCCCCAGCACCCAGGATTCTGCCTGCTACTCCTGCCAGCACTAACACTACTGCTACCTTAAGCCTCACTCATATGGTCCCTGCCAAGCAGCCCCCTATCCCTCCCCCTAAACCAGCTCACAGAAATAGCAACCCTGTCATTGGTAAGTAAGTCTTTAGGCTTCTGGTGTTTTGGGTTTGGTTTGATGTTGGATGGTTATTTTATTGGATAACTGGTATAATATTGATAGTCTCTGATAATTTTCCATATCTTGTCCCTTTGAATGACCTCAATATGGAGAAAAGTCTTAGGTTAAGAAAAAATAGGCTGGGCGCAGTGGCTCACGCCTGTAATCCCAGCACTTTAGGAGGCCGAGGTGGGTGGATCACAACAAGGTCAGGAGATCAAGACCATCCTGGCTAACATGGTGAAACCCCGTCTCTACTAAAAATACAAAAAATTAGCTGGGCGTGGTGGCACGTGCCTGTAGTCACAGCTACTTGGGAGGCTGAGGCAAGAGAATTGCTTGAACGCAGGAGGCGGAAGTTGTAGTGAGCCAAGATTGTGCACTCCAGCCTGGGCGACAGAGAGAGACTCCGTCTCAAAAAAACAAAAACAAACAAAAAAAGTCGTGAAACTGAGGCAGATGGCCATAAATGTAAACATCACTAAGATTAGATTTAAGTTTGGGGGGTTTTAATCTACTTTTTAATCTAATATTTAATCTGTTTTTCTAAAACAATGATTCCAAAACACTATATTTGTGGGGGGGGTGTGTGTGTGTGTGTATGTGTATGTGTGTGTGTATAGTTGGACTGGATGTGTGAAGACCATAACAGATTCCACCTGCATGGAGTTATCTGTGGCACTTGTGAAAAAATTAGAATAATGCCTCAGCTCACAAGGGGCAAGGCAAACTTTTCAAATGAAAATTTGTTTAATCTACTTAAAACTACCTATGCCTTCCATAAGCATAAATGAGTCTAGTAGATAAAAGGATGATTCTGTAGATGTCAGTGGAACTTGGGATTCAGTGTCTGGCATAGTTATTTTCATAGGGAACTGCAGAAGGTATTACTTAAATTGTTCTGAGAAAATCATGTTTTATCTTGGGAGAGTTAAGAATGCTATTCTTATATTAAAATAAGTGATGGTAGAGAAAGCAGGGAACATAATCAGTAAATTTGTATGGGTTTAGTAAATTTTTTGCATTTACCCAAAGTTCTATTTAAGTCTACTTTCTTTATATAAATGTACAGTTTCTTAGAAGAATTTTCAAGAAAGGGAGAGGAAAGCTAATGAGTGCTTCAAAGCTAATAAAAATATAGTTTTTTCAGGAAAAATGATACTAGGCTTAGTACTGCTTAAAGTTCTTGTTCAGGATTGAATGAATGAATAAAAACTATACTCATTAAATATTTAATATCACCAAGTTGGGTGGAGTGATTCAAACCTTGAAAAACAGGCTTAGAATATTTTATGAGTATGACAGTTTGGAGTAGCTTGATGAAAACAGGGTGAAGTTGTTATTACCACCACTTTGGAAGGATAGTGTCATGTTGACTTATCTGTGAGGAACTTGGGGAGCCTTCACATACTTATTTTCAAAACTACCTTGTGCTGCAGGAAACCGATTTTATCTTTTCTATAGGTAGGGCAATTAGAACATGAAGACATTGTGTGTGATTCATTCAAGGTTGTAGGCTGGGCGTGGTGACTCATGCCTGTAATCCCAGCACTTTGGGAAGCAGATCACCTGAGGTCAGGAGTTCAAGACTAGCCTGACCAACATGGCGAAACCCCATCTCCACTAAAAATACAAAAAATTAGCTGGGCATGGTGGCAGGCACTTGTAATCCCAGCTACTCGGGAAGCTGAGGCAGGAGAATTGCTTGAACCCGGGAGGCAGACACTGCAGTGAGCTGAGATTGTGCCACTGCACTCCAGCCTAGGCAACAAGAGCGAAACTCTATCTCAAAAAAAAAAAAAAAGGTTGTAGTTAGTGAAAGATAGAAACTGAACATAGGCTTTTCAACTCTCAGGTCCAGACCTCTGTTCCTTACAGTAGTGTTCGCAAACTGGTGTTCTCCTCAGGATCACCTAGAAAGCTTATGATAACAGACTGCTGGATGCTTCCCCTAGAGTTTCTGATTTTAGTAAGTCTGAGATGGGCTTGAGAATTTGCCTTTCTAATAGGTTCCCAGATGATACTGATGTTGCTGTCCAGGGAGCACACATTGAGAGCCTCTGTGCTAGACCAGTGGAATACCACCCTTTTCAAATTAAGGCAACATATAAAATGATCATTTGTGTATGATACCCTGGACTACACTGCAGAGCTCATTCTTGGCTTGAGGTAAATAGCCCAAAACAATAGACCTTGTAACTGACGAATCAGTATTAGTCCATGAGGGGTCCTCAGCAGAAGAAGAAAAATAGAACAGTTCACAGAGCATTACTTAGAGCTAAATAGATTTAATTTAACGGACTCTCTTTTATTCTAAAATTATAATCTTCGTAATCCTTTGGGGTTAAAATGCCATTTCTTTCACAAAAGGATTATGTTCATAAATGGTTTACTTAATATCAAGCCTTATTTGGAAATCTTAGAAAATGACAACCTCGGCCGGGCGCGGTGGCTCACGCCTGTAATCCCAGCACTTTGGGAGGCCGAGACGGGCGGATCACGAGGTCAGGAGATCGAGACCATCCTGGCTAACACGGTGAAACCCCGTCTCTACTAAAAATACAAAAAATTAGCCGGGTGAGGTGGCGGCGCCTGTAGGCCCAGCTACTCGGGAGGCTGAGGCAGGAGAATGGCGGGAACCTGGGAGGCGGAGCTTGCAGTGAGCTGAGATCCGGCCACTGCACTCCAGCCTGGGCGACAGAGCGACACTCCGTCTCAAAAAAAAAAAAAAGAAAAAAGAAAATGACAACCTCAATAAAAAAACTAGAAAAAAAAACCCAACAATCTAAGGTTGATCAAGATTTTTTTTATTGTTTTAGTCACTGAAATCCAAAAGTTTGGAAACCATTGCTTCAGAAGTACTACTGTCTTCTCATTGGTATAACATGGAGTATTAGGACTAAGGAAAAACTACCAGCAATAGCTGAACAGGTGAAAGAGAATTATTACCCATCCCAGAAACACTCTGGAATTTTTCCACAAAACTACAGCCAGATGCTGTTGTCAGGGTATATGTACCGGAATTTACTTCCTTAACATATATGCCTTCCTCAGATTACCAAATATAATTTATCTTATTAATTCAAAAGTAAAAATATTCATTTATGGTCTCATCAGGAATGAGTTTTGTTGTAGATGGAATAGCTAACAGCTGTTTTTAAAGAATCAGCAAAAATCCAGTCTTTCCAAAAATATATCTTTCACTGCTCCTAAAATTCATATTTTTAGAATCTTTTTGTGTCTGTATGAAGTGTTTTTCTAGAAAGCCTTTTTTAAAATTTATTTATGGGCCCAGGCACGGTGGCTCACGCCTGTAATGCCAGCACTTTGGGAGACCGAGGAGGGCAGATCGCTTGAGGCCCAGAGTTTGAGACCAGCCTAGGCAACATGGTGAAACCCCGTCTCTACTAAAAATACAAAAAATGATCTGGGCATGGTGGTGCATGCCTGTAATCCCAGCTACTCAGGAGGCTGAGGCAGGAGAGTCGCTTGAACCCGGGAAGTGGTGGTTGCATTGAGCCAAAACTGCACCACTGTACTCCAACCTAGGCAACAGAGCGAGACTCTGTCTCAAAAAAAAAAAAAAAAAAAAAAAAAGAAAGTATTTATAATGAGTGACATTAAAACATTATAAAATTAGGCCAGGCACAGTGGCTCATGCCTATAATCCCAGCATTTGGGGAGGCCGAGGTGGAAAGATCACTTGAGGCCAGGAGTTCGAGACCAGCCTGAGCAACGTAGCAAGACCCCATCTCTATAAAATATTTAAAAATTAGCTGGGCATGGTGACATGTGCCTGTAATTCTAGCTACTTGGGAGGTTGAAGTAAGAGGATTGGGTAAGCACAGGAGTTCAAGGCTGCAGTGAGTTATGATTACACTACTGCACTCCAGCCTGGGTAACAGAGCGACATCCTGTCTCTAAAAAAAAAAAAAAGGCTGGGTACGGCTGGTTGGCTCATACCTGTAGTACCAACACTTTGGGAGGCTGAGGCAGGTAGAATGTTTGAGACCAGCCTAGACAATGTGGAGAAACCCATCTCTACAAAAAGGAACCACCAAAAAATTAGCTGGGCATGGTGGCACATGTCTATAGTCCCAGCTACTTGGGAGGCTGAGGTAGGAGGATCACCTGAGCCCAGGGAGGTTAAAACTGAAGTGAGCCGTGACTGCGCCACTGCACTCCAGTGACACAGTGAGACCCTGTCTAAAATAATTTAATTTAAAAAGAAAAAGAAAGGCCGGGCGCGGTGGCTCAAGCCTGTAATCCCAGCACTTTGGGAGGCCGAGGCAGGTGGATCACGAGGTCAGGAGATCGAGACCATCCCTGGCTAACATGGTGAAACCCCGTCTCTACTAAAAATACACAAAACTAGCCGGGCGTGGTGGCGGGTGCCTGTAGTCCCAGCTACTCGGAGGCTGAGGCAGGAGAATGGCATGAACCCAGGAGGCGGAGCTTGCAGTGAGCCGAGATCGCGCCACTGCACCCCAGCCTGGGCGACACAGCGAGACTCCGTCTCAAAAAAAAATAAATAAAAAAGAAAAAGAAAAAGAAAAGAGGCTGGGTGTGGTGGCTCACATCCATAATCCCAGCACTTTGGGAGGCTGAGGTGGGCCTATCACTGGAGCCCAGGAGCTCAAGACCAGCCTGGGCAGCATAGCGAGACCTTGTCTCTACTAAAAATTAAAATTTAGCCAAGCATGGTGGCATCAACCTGTAGTCCTAGCTACTTAGGAGACTGTAGCAAGAGGATCACTTCAACCCAGGAGATTGGGGCTGCAGTGAGCTATTATTCATGCCACTGCACTCCAGCCTGGGCAACAGAGGGAGACCTTGTTTCAAAAGAAAAAAGAAGAATTACAAAATTAGCTAGCCTTGGCCGGGCACAGTGGCACACACCTGTAATCCCAGCACTTTGGGAGGCCGAGGTGGGTGGATCACCTGGGGTCGGGAGTTCAAGACCAGCCTGACCAACATAGAGAAACCTGTCTCTACTAAAAATACAAAAAATTAGCCGGGCCTGGTGGCGCATGCCTATAATCCCAGCTGCTTGGGAGGCTCAGGTAGGAGAATCACTTGAACCTAGGAGGTAGACGTTGTGGTTAACTGAGATGGTGCCATTGCACTCCAGCCTGGGCAGCAAGAGCGAAACTCCGTCTCAAAAAAGAAAAAAATAATTAGCTAGCCTTTTACTTTGAACGTCTCCAATTTTTGGGATTTGGGACAAATACAGTTTTATTTAAGGGAAGTTTTTGAGACCATTTGAGAATACTGAGTGAGATGAAAATAAAAATAAAGGGTTTGAGTAGGTTACAGGTTGGTGATCAAAAGAACTACTTTTTTTTTTTTTTTTTTTTCTTTCAGCAGGGAAAAAATGACTACTCTAATTATTTTACCAGTTTTGCTCCTGTGTGATCTGATGATCCACTTTTACAGGTCTTCTGCAGCCCTCCAAAGGAATTTTGCTGAAACAACACCACCTTTGCTGAGTCATTGTGGGCTTTGGTGAAACCATAGGAATATATACTGTCATGATACAGGGTGAGGGCTTCTCATCTCATAAGCATATATTGAGGGTCCACTAGATGCCAGGTAGTGTGCACAGCCCTGTGGATGATATGTTGATGGAGACAAGGTTGCCCTGCCATCAAGGAGCCCATCATATAGTGGAGAGTGAACATGGGAAGCTGAGGTGCAAACGGAACATAAGAGGTGTACACAGTAATAAAAATTAGAGACAGTAGGCCGGGCGCGGTGGCTCACACCTGTAATCCCAGCACTTTGGGAGGCCAAGGTGGGCAGATCACGAGGTCAGGAGATTGAGACCATCCTGGCTAACACAGTGAAACCCCATCTCTACTAAAAATACAAAAAAAAATTAGCTGGGCTTGGTGGCAGGCACCTGTAATCCCAGCTACTCGGGAGGCTGAGGCAGGAGAATGGCCTGAACCCAGGAGGCAGAGCTTGCAGTGAGCCGAGATCGTGCCACTGCACTCCAGCCTGGGCGACAGAGTGAGACTCTGTCTCAAAAAAAGTAAAATAAAAAAGTAATAAATAGAGACAGTAGGATGCAGTCAAATAGTCAGAGACCTGGATACTAGCTGAGTCCATGCCAGTTTGTAGTATGATCTTGGGCAAAGTCGCCTAACTTCTGTGGCCTCGCTTTCTCCTTCTGAAAAATGGTAAAGATGCTATCTTGTTTCCCCTGTCACCTCAGGTGGTAGAAGGAGAATATGACTTCAAGGACAGAAAACACTGATTTATTCAAAGGACTTTGCAATTGCTATAAAAATTCAAGATGTCAGTATTGATAGTTTTATAACACAGAGCTGAGATATTGAGATATCATTATCAGGATATGGTAACAATACCCACTAATACTTATTTTATGCTATCTGAATGTTTAAATTTTTTAATAGAGTACTGTTATACAAAATAACCTTTTTTTTTTTTTTTTTGAGTCAGAATCTTGCGCTGTCCAGCCTGGAATGCGGTGGCGTGACCTTGGCTCACTGCAGCCTCTGCCTCCCAGGTTCAAGAGATTCTCGTACCTCAACCTCTCCCGAGTAGCTGGGATTACAGGTGCCTGCCACTACACCTAGCTAATTTTTGGTTTTTTTGTTGTTGTTGTTTTTGTTTTTTAAGTAGACGGGGTTTCATCATGTTGGCCAGGCTGGTCTCGAACTCCTGACCTCAAGTAATCTGCCCACCTCGGCCTCCCAAAGTATTGGGATTACAGGCGTGAGCCACCATGCCCAGCCACAAAATAACTTTTTGTTGGATGTTTTTGTCTCTATTCATATTAACTACACAAAGATCAAATTACAAAAAGTTGTCAGCCGGGTGCCGTGGCTCATGCCTGTAATCCCAACACTTTGAGAGGCCAAGGCAGGTGGATCATTTGAGGTCAGGAGTTCGAGACCAACCTGGCCAACATGGTGAAACCCCATCTCTACTAAAAATACAAAAATTAGCCGGGCCATAGTGGCATGTGCCTGTAATCTCAGCTACTTGGTAGGCTGAGGCAGGAGAATCACTTGAGCCTGGGAGGCAGAGGTTGCGGTAAACCAAGATCGCGCACACTGCACTCCAGTCTGGGCGAGAGAGTGAGACCCTGTCTCAAAAAAAAAAAAAAATTGTCATATCTGTTGCCATAGCAATGAAGTAAGCTACTCATCAGTCTTCCTACACCTCTATACATTTATTAGGCCTTCTATTTGAATAAATATAAACTTCGTTTCAGGATAAAACTATCCTGTAGGAATGGCAAAACTATGAAATTATTTAACTTGCTTGAAAGATTAAAACTGAACTCAGCTTTAATTCTAGGCCCTGGGCCAGCCCTTCAAAGCATTGGAAAGTCATGTGAAATTGATGTGTTGCTCTCTCTTTTCCAGCTGAACTGTCCCAAGCAATAAACAGTGGTACATTGTTATCAAAACCGTCCCCACCCTTACCACCTAAGAGAGGCATTCCATCGACCTCAGTACCCACCTTGGAGTCTGCTGCTGCCATCACCACAAAAACACCAAGTGATGAAAGAGAGAAGAGCACATGTTCTCTGGGCTCAGAACTGCTATCAATGATCTCACCTCGCTCTCCGTCCCCCCCACTGCCTGCTCATATACCTCCAGAGCCTCCACGCACCCCTCCATTCTCTGCTAAGACTTTTAAAGTTGTGCCAGAAATTGAGTTTCCACCATCCATAGATCTACACCAGGAGATTCCCCAGCAGGAAGATCAGAAAAAGGAAGTCCCCAAGAGGATATTGGACCAGAACTTTGGGGAGCCCCATATACCTTCTAGGTTGCCTCCACTCCCACTGCATATTCGAATCCAGCAGGCCCTCACCAGCCCACTTCCCATGACTCCTCCTCTGGAGGGTTCTCACAGAGCTCACTCGTTGCTCTTTGAAAACAGTGACGGCTTTTCTGAGGACAGCAGTACGCTGGGTCGGACCAGGTCTCTTCCCATCACTATTGAAATGCTGAAAGTGTAAGTGCCTTTGAAGCTTGCCTCTTGTTTCTCCTTTACTCTAGATAGCCCTGCTTGGAAAAAATTACTCATAGAAAGAAAATGTGGGCCGGGCACGGTGGCCCACACCTGTAAGCCCAGCACTTTGGGAGGCTGAGGCGAATGGATTGATCACCTGAGATCAGGAGTTCAAGACTAGCCTGGCCAATATAGTAAAGCCCTGTCTCTATGAAAATAACAAAAATTAGCCAGGCGTGGTGGTGCATACCTGTAATCCCAGCTACTTGGGAGGCTGAGGCAGGAGAATCGCTTTAACTGGGAGGTGGAGGTTGCAATGAGCCAAGATTGTGCCACTGTACTCCAGCCTGGGCGACAGCGAGATTCTGTCTCAAAGAAAAAAAGAAAATGTGAATAAAGTTTTTTTTTTTTTTCCCCGAGATACAGTCCTGCTCTGTCACCCAGGCTGGAATGCAGTGGCACAATCTCAGCTTACTGTAACCTCTGTCACCCAGGTTCAAGTGGTTCTCCTGCCTCAGCCTCCCGAGTAGCTGGGATTACAGGCATGTGCTACCACATCCAGCTGATTTTTGTATTTTTAGTGGAGATGGGGTTTCACTATGTTGGCCAGGGTGGTCTCAAACTCCTGACCTCAGGTGATCCACCCGTCTTGGTCTTACAAAGTGCTGTGATTACAAGCGTGAGCCACCGCACCCAGCAATGTGAATAAATTTAAAGTACAAAGAATACTCTGCCAAAAGGATAAGTTATAGAATTTGGACTCTTTCTTTTTTTAATCTTATCTTAAAACTTTATTTTTATTTATTTATTTATGCTTGAGACAGGTTCTCACTCTCTCACCCAAGCTGGAGTGCAGTGGTGCAGTCTTGGCTCACTGCAACCTCCACCTACCTCCTGGGCTCAAGCAATTCTCCCTCCTCAGCCTCCTGAGTAACTGTGACTACAGGCGCATGCCATCACACCCAGCTAATTTTTGTATTTTTTGTTAGAGATGGGGTTTTGCTGTGTTGCCCAGGCTGGTCGTGAACTCCTGGGCTCAAGCAGTCTGCCTGCCTCAGCCTCGTAGAATGCTGGGATCATGGGTGTGAGCCACTGCGCCTGGCCAAATTTCAGCTTTTTACTCTCGTGATTTTTTTTTTCATGGAGATTTTTGTGATGACACAAAATTTACAAAATTATGTACATGAAAAATTACAACTGTTAGTTTTATATACTACAGAGAAGGCATTGTATAATGTGGTGCTTAAGAGCATTCACCTTGGAGTGAGATAGCGCTGGGTTCAAATTGCAGCACTACCACTCTCAGCTTATACTAATGTTAAGTTACTTAAGCCTTCTGCTCTTTAGTTATATCATCTCTAAATGGGAATAATATTTACTCTGTAGGCTTGTGAGAATGACATTAGACAAATGCTGGAACGCACCAGTGCCTAATAAGTGGTAAAGCTGGAATTTGAACCCTTAGATTAATACCTGCTAAAAAGTTTTTTAGCAAGATTGTTAAAGTTAAGGGAGAATGGCCGCCTGTAATCCCAGCACTTTGGGAGGCCGAGGCGGGCGGATCACGAGGTCAGGAGATCAAGACCATCCTGGCTAACACGGTGAAACCCCGTCTCTACTAAAAAAAAAAAATACAAAAAATTAGCCGGGCGTGGTGGCAGGCGCCTGTAGTCCCAGCTACTCGGGAGACTGAGGCAGAATGGCGTGATCCCGGGAGGCGGAGCTTGCAGTGAGCCGAGATCGTGCCACTGCACTCCAGCCTGGGCGACAGAACGAGACTCTGTCTCAAAAAAAAAAAAAAGTTAAGGGAGAGAATTATAAGTTACTTCATAGATTTTTTATTTATTTATTTATTTATGGTTATTTCAGTCCTTTTGTCTTTTTTTTTTTTTTTTTTGAGACGGAGTCTCGCTCTCATCACCCAGGCTGGAGTGCAATGGCACAATCTCGGTTCACTTCAACCTCCACCTCCTGGGTTCAAGAGATTCTCCTGCCTCAGCCTCCCAAGTAGCTGGGATTACAGGTGCCCACCACTATGCCTGGCTAATTTTTGTATTTTTAGTAGAGACAGGGTTTCACCATGTTGGCCAGGCTGGTCTCAAACTCCTGACCTCAGGTGAATTTCCCCATCTCCATCTCCCAAAGTGCTGGGATTACAGGTATGAGCCACTATGCCCGACTTTATTTCAGTCCTTTGTCTTAAAAGTCAGTTATCCTTGGCCGGGCGCGGTGGCTCAAGCCTGTAATCCCAGCACTTTGGGAGGCCGAGATGGGCAGATCACGAGGTCAGGAGATCGAGACCATGCTGGCTAACACGGTGAAACCCCGTCTCTACTAAAAAATACAAAAAATTAGCCGGGCGAGGTGGCGGGCGCCTGTAGTCCCAGCTACTCGGGAGGCTGAGGCAGGAGAATGGCGTGAACCCAGGAGGTGGAGCTTGCAGTGAGCTGAGATCCGGCCACTGCACTCCAGCCTGGGCGACAGAGCGAAACTCCGTCTCAAAAAAAAAAAAAAAAAAAGTCAGTTATCCTCTTTGTTTCTAAAAAGAAAATATAATTATGTTAATTTGTTAGTCCAGACGATGAAGAAGAGGAGGAGCAAACCTGTCCATCCACATTCAGTGAAGACATAACATCTACCTCAGTCATTTCTAAATTACCACAGTGTGTACAGGAGGAAGAAGAGAAGGAGAGCGACTCTGATTCAGAAGGTCCCATTCAGTACCGAGATGAAGAAGATGAAGATGAAAGCTATCAGAGTAAGAAAGGGAGGGAAAAGCAAAAGGGAGAATTCTTTTCCAGATAAAGCTATTTGCTGATCTTAGCAAATGTCAAAAGAGATATGGAAACAGGTACCTTCTCCCATTAACTCATCTGGCTAATTGATGTTGGAAGCCACTGTGAAGGACTCCTTGTCCCTGTTATCACCCCTCTGATAAAACAAGCCAAGACAGGGATCCAAGTAGATTGAGTCACTCAGTTAGGTTTTTTGGGGTTTTTTAATTTAATTTTTTTTTTTTTGGACAAGGTTTTGCTCTGTCACCCAGCTGGAGTACAGTGGTGCAATCGTAGTTCACTGCAGCCTTGAATTCCTGGGCTTAAGTGATCCTTACGCCTCAACCTCCCAAATAGCTAGGACTACAGATGTGTGCCACAACTGGTTAGGTTTCTTTGGTTTTTTGTTTTGTTTTGTAGAGACGGGTCTCGTTATGTTGCCTAGTCTGTTCTTTTTTTTTTTTTGAGACGGAATTTTGCTCTTGTGCCCAGGCTAGAGTGCAATGGCACGATCTCAGCTCACCTTAATCTCCACCTCCCAGGTTCAAGTGATTCTCCTGCCTCAGCCTCCCAAGTAGCTGGGATTACAGGCTTGTGCCACCATGCCTGGCTAATTTTGTATTTTTAGTAGAGATGGGCTTCACCATGTTGGTCAGGCTGGTCTCAAACTCCCGACCTCAGGTGATCCACCTGCCTCAGCCTCCCAAAGTGCTGGAATTACAGGCGTGAGCCACCGCGCCTGGCCATAAAGGATTTTTTTATTTTATTTTATTTTATTTTATTTTATTTTGAGAAGGAGTCTTGCTCTGTCACCCAGTCTGGAGTGCAGTGGCACGATCTCAGCTCACTGCAACCTCCACCTCCCGGGTTCAAGCAATTCTCCTGCCTCAGCCTCCCAAGTAGCTGGGATTACAGGCGCCTGCCACCAGGCCCAGCTAATTTTTTTTTGTATTTTTAGTAGAGGCTGGGGCTTCACCATATTGGCCAGGCTGGTCTCTAACTCAATCTCATAATCTGCCCACCTCCCAGAGTTCTGAGATTACAGGCGTGAGCCACTGTGCCCAGCTGCCCAGGCTGTTCTTGAACTCCTGACCTTATGTGATCCCCCTGCCTTGACCTCCCAAAGCTCTAGGATTACAGGCATGGGCCACCATGCCTAGCCTATTTTTAATTTTTATAGATATATAATAGTAGTACATATTTATAGGGTACATGAGATATTTTGATATAAGCATGTGTGTATGGGTAATCAGGGTATCCATCACCTCAAACACTTACCATTTGTTTGTATTGGGAATATTCCAAATCTACCTTTCTGGTTATCTTGAAATATACAATAAATTATTGTTAACTATAGTCACCCTATTGTGCCACCGAACACTAGATCTTATTCCTGTTTTTTCAGAGTGTCTCACTTTGCAGACTGGAGTGCAGTGGCACAGTCTCAGCTCACTGGAACCTCCATTTCCTGGCTCAAGTGATGCTCCCGCCTCAGCCTCCTAAGTAGCTGAGAACACAGGCATGAGCCACCACACCCAGCTAATTTTTGTATTTTTTTGTAGAGACAGGTTTCACCATGTTGCCCAGGCTGGTCTTGAACTCGTGAGCTCAAAGTGATCTGCCCACCTCAGCTCCCAAAGTGCTGCAATTACAGGCATGAGCCACCACACCTGGCCTAGATCTTATTCCTTCTATCTAATTATATTTTTATACCCATTAACCAGTCTTTCTCTCCCCCATCCCCTCTACCCTTCCCAACCTCTAGTAACCACCATTTTATTTATTACCTCTGTGAGATCAACTTTTTTAGCTCCCACATAAGAGTGAGAACATACAACATTTATCTTTCTGTGCCTGGCTTATTTCACTTAACATAATGTCCTCCAGTTTCATCCATTTTGTTGCAAATTACAGGATTTATTTCTTTTTCATGGCAGAATAATATTCAATTGTGTATATACACCACGTTTTCTTTATCCCTTCCTTTATTGATAGACACTTAGTCTGATTCCATATCTTGGGGATTATAAATAGTACTGCAATAAGGATGACATTGATTTGATGATTTCCTTTCCTATATATATATATATATATATATATATATATTTTTTTTTTTTTTTTTTTTTTTTAAATAGACGGAGGCTCACTCTGTTATCAGGCAGGAGTGCAGTGGCTTTTTCTCAGCTCACTGCAACCTCTGCCTCCCCAGTTCGAGCGATTCTTCTGCCTCAGCCTCCCAAGTAGCTGGGATTACAGGTGTGTACCACCACACCCAGCTAATTTTAGTTTTTTGTTTGTTTGTTTGTTTGGTTTTTTTTTTTTAGTATAGACGGGGTTTCACCATGTTGGCCGGGATGGTCGCGATCTCTTGATCGTGACTGAGTGATCCACCCACCTTGGCCTCCCAGAGTGCTGGGATTACAGGCATGAGCCACTGCGACTGGCCCAGTAGTTGTATTTTTAAGGGTGTTTTGTTGGTCTTGTTTTGTTTTTTAAGTAGAAACGGAGTCTTGCTGTGTTGCCCAGACTGATCTCAAACTCCCAGCCTCAAGCAATCCTCCTGCCTTGGCTTCCCAATGTGCTGCATTACGAGCATGAGCCACCTCATTTGGCCTATTTTCAGTCTTTTGAGGAACCTCCATACTGTTTTCCATAATGGCTGTACTAATTTCAGGTTTTTGTTTGCCCCCAATTTTAAAACCATTCACCTAAGTGCCTCTAATCCCAGCACTTTGGGAGGCCGAGGTGGGTGAGATTAGTAGTTTGAGACCAGCCTGGCCAACACGGTAAAACCCCATCTCTTCTAAAAATACAAAAAATTAGCTGGGCATGGCCAGGCACGGTGGCTCATACCTATAATCCCAGCACTTTGGGAGGCCGAGGCAGGCGGATCACCTGAGGTCAGGAGTTCAAGGTCAGGAGTTCAAGATCAGCCTGGCCAACATGGTGAAACTACGTCTCTACTAAAAATAAAAAATTGGCTGAGCATGGTAGCAGGTGCCTGTAATCCCAGCTACTAAGGAGGCTGAGGCAGGAGAATTGCTTGAACCCGGGAGGCAGAGGTCGCAGTGAGCCAAGACTGCACCACTACAATCCAGCCTGGGTCACAGAGCAAGACTCCATTGCAAAAAAAAAAAAAAAAAAAAAAATAGCCAGGCGTGGTAGCAGGCACCTGTAACCCCAGCTACTCAGGAGGCTGAGGCAGGAGAATTGCTTGAGCCTGGGAGGTGGAGGTTGCAGTGAGCCAAGATCGTGCCACTGCACTCCAGCCTGGGTGACAGAGCAAGACTCCATCTCAAAAACAAACAAACAAAAAAAAAGGCCAGGCACGGTGGCTTACGCCTGTAATCCCTACACTTTGGGAGGCCGAGGTGGGTGAATCACCTGAGGTCAGGAGTTCAAGACCAGCCTGGCCAACATGATGAAACCCCGTCTCTACTAAAACTACAAAAAATTAGCTGGGCGTGGTAATGCACGCCTATAATCCCAGCTACTCAGGAGGCTAAGGCAGGAGAATCACTTGAACCCAGGAGGCGGAGATTGCAATGAGCCAAAATCGTGCCACTGCACTCCAGCCTAGGCAACAAGAGCAAAAACTCCGTCTCAAAGGAAAAAATAAAACAATATGGAGTAGAGGAAAGGTGGCACATGGGCTAAAAGATAAAAGTGATGTTTTCCCTTTGGTCTAATGAACTTATTGCCATAGGGCAGAGAAAAATAAACATGTTCATACCCGCACATCTTTGCAAATAACTGAATCTTGATAAAGTAGAAAGGCAGCTTTAAAAACAGACTATGGGGTGTTAGTATGAAAGCCTTTATGTTTTAATTCAGAGGGCTGTCCCATGCTTAGATTCTCTCTCCTGTCGCAACTCTTATCAAGGAGGAAAAATGTAGAGGCCTGATAGAAGAGAAAAGATACCTTTTAACCATCTGAGTCCATCTGGCTAAAAAGATTTTTAGGTGTCTTTAGCTTTACCCCCACCTCAGTGTCTGGCTGGATCATTTGAGGCCAGGTGGGAACTGGGAATTAAATATTGTATTTGTTCAGACTCTTGCCTAGCCCTAGGTAAGGCTGAACCTTTGGCTTTAAGCCTCAAGTTCTACTATTTTTCTTCCCTGTGTGCAAAGGTGCTCTCGCCAACAAAGTGAAGAGGAAAGACACACTGGCAATGAAGTTGAACCACAGACCCAGTGAACCAGAGTTGAACCTGAATTCTTGGCCTTGTAAAAGCAAGGAGGAGTGGAATGAAATACGGCACCAGATTGGAAACACACTGATCCGGTAGGCCTTTGCTTAGATTCGCTTGATTGATTTGGTTATGCCAGTATTTGTGTTAGATGTTGTTAGATGTGTTGGTTTTTTATTTTGTTTTGTTTTGTTTTTTTGAGACAGTCTTGCTCTGTCACCCAGGCTGGAGTACAGTGGCGCGATCTCAGCCCACTGTAACCTCCATCTCCCAGGTTCAAGCAATTCTCGTGCCTCAGTCTCCTGAGTAGCTGGGGTTATAGGCACCCGCCACCACGCCAGGCTAATTTTGTATTTTTAGCAGAGACAGGATTTCGCCATGTTGACCAAGCTGGTCTCGAACTGCTGGCCACAAATGATCACCCACCTTGGCCTCCCAAAATGCTGGGATTACAGGCATGATCCCCTATACCTAGCCTATATGTTTACTTTGTCATGGAGTATTCATTTATCTTTTTTAGTGTAATTTTTTGAACCACTGGAGTGCAGTGGTTCGATCATGGCTCACCGCCTCCAACTCTTAGGTTCAAGGCACCCTCCCACCTCAGCCTCTTGAATAGCTGGGTCCTCAGGCATGCGCCACCATGCCCTGCTAATTTTTATAATTTTTTGTAGAGACAGGGTCTGTGTTTCCCAGGCTGGTCTCGAACTCATGGCCTCAAACATTCCTGCCACGTTGCTCTCTGAAAGTCTTGGGATTGTAGGTGTGAGCCACCACACCCATCATTTTGAGTATAATTTTTAAAAATACATACTGGGTTTTGTATGAAAGGTGAGAAGGTTAGCACTCCACTTGACAAGGATGGAGAGTCCCTTTGGGCCTGACAACACACATACAAGGCATTGCCATCTACCACGTAGCATCTAACTTTATAAAAAAAAAAAAAGAAAGAAAAGAGGCTGGGTGCGGTGGCTCATGCCTATAATCCTAGCACTTTGGGAGGCCAAGACAGGCAGATCATCTGAGGTCAGGAGTTCAAGACCAGCGTGACCAATACGGTGAAACCCCATCTCTACTAAAAATACAAAAATTAGCCAGGCATGGTGGCATGCGCCTATAGTCCCAGCTACTCGGGAGGCTGAGGCAGGAGAATTGCTTGAACCCGGGAGGCGGAGGCTGCGGTGAGCCGAGATTGCGCCACTGTACTCCAGCCTGGGTGACAGAGTAAGACTCTGTCTCAAAAAAAAAAAAAGAAGAAGAAAAGAAAAGAAACAAAAAATATATTGTATACAGTTGGGTATCCTCTAAGAATTTGGAAATTGAAGGTGTAGCTGCCTGTGAGAGCTTTATTTTGTTTTATTTTATTTTATTTTATTTTTTTTGAGACAAAGTCTCGCTCTGTCACCCAGGCTGGAGCGCAGTGGCGCCATCTCGGCTCACCGCAGCCTCCACCTCCAGGGTTCAAGCAATTCTTCTGCCTCAGCCTCCCGAGTAGCTGGGACGACAGGCGCCCACCACCACGCCTGGCTAATTTTTTGCATTTTAGTAGAACGGGGTTTCACCATGTTAGCCAGGATGGTCTCGATCTCCTGACCTCGTAATCCACCCACCTCGGCCTCCCAAAGTGCTGGGATTACAGGCGTGAGCCACAGTGCCTGGCCTATTTTATTTTTGAGATGGAGCCTCACTCTGTCACCCAGGCTAGAGTGCAATGGTACGATCTTGACTGACTGCAACCTCTGCCTCCTGGGTTCAAGTGCTTCTCCTGCCTCAGCCTCCTGAGTAGCTGGAACTACAAGCGCATACCACCACATCTGGCTAATTTTTGTTATTTTAGTAAAGATGGGGTTTCACCATGTTGGCCAGCCTGGTCTCGAACTCCTGACCTCAAATGGTCCACCCACCTTGGCCTCACAAAGTGCTGGGATTACAGGTGTGAGCCACCACTCCCAGCCAGCCTGTGAGAGCTTTAAACCATGAGATAGACATAAGGTTTTGCAAAAGTTTCTACAGAAATCAGAATGGTTCCCAGAACAGAAAAGCTTCTCTGTCACTTTTTTTATCTGGTTGCTCAACCATAAGATGCCAACCCAATTAATAGTCACACGCATATTTGCATTATATCTGTTTCGTATGTTCCATGTAACTGCCTCCTTTCAAAATGTTAGTATATTTTTCAAGTCAACTGGAACCAAAAGTATAGAGAAACTGAATGCAAGCCAGCTTTCTACATATGTAACACCTTAAGAATCCAGGTTGTATAGACAGGTTTTTGTTTGACACAGATATTTCTCCCAATAAAGAGAAGATGAGGAGCTGGAACTCATGGCACAGTTCCCTACAAAATAATTAATTTATCATGTCTACTAATTAAAATATCTTTTTCTGTACTATTGCAGATACCTGGTTTTGGCTGGGCAAGGTGGCTCACACCTATAATCCCAACATTTTGGGAGGCTGAGGTGGGAGGATCACTTGAGCCCAGGAGTTTCAGACCAACCCGGGTAACACAGTGAGATCCCATCTGTACAAAACATTAAAAAATTAGCTGGGCATGATGGCACATACCTCTAGTCCAGCTAGCTATTCTGGGAGCTTAGGTAGAAGGATCACTTAAGCCCTAGAGATCAAGTCTCTGCAGTATGCTGTGATTGCACCACTGCACTCTACCCTGGGTGACAGAGCAAGACCCTGTCTCAAAAAAAAAAAAAAAAAAAGACACCTGGCTTTACTGTGTATGCTGTACCTCAGGGCAGGTTTTCCCTTTGTCTTCTAATAGACACTTTTTGGATGCGGAAATTGTTCTCTGCAATTTCTTTACTTAAACATAATTATCATCCTGTATGACCTCTGTGGTCTGACTACTTTGAAATTAAGGGAGAAGTTTGGGCACAGTGGCTCACTCCTGTAATCCCAGCACTTTGGGAGGCTGAGGTGGGTGGATCACTTGAGCCCAGGAGTTTGAGGCAACATGACAAGACCCTGTCTCGACAAAAAAACAAAAAACTTAGCCAGACGTGCTGGCACATATTTATGGTCCCAGTTACTCAGGAGGCTGAGGCAGGGGGATTGCTTGAGCCTAGGAGGGGCTCAGGGTCGGCTCAGGAGGTCAAGACTGCAGTGAGCTGTGCTCATGCCCTACTGCACTCCAGCCCAGTCATCAGAGCAAGACCTTGTCTCAAAAAAAAGTAAAGACAGACATGTTTATTATATGGTAGTTTGAAAAATTACCAAAATAAAAGAGAGAAATCATGACCGGAGGCGGTGGCTCATGTCTGTAATCCCAGCACTTTGGGAGGCCAAGGCGGGTGGATCACGAGGTCAGAAGATTAAGACCATCCTGGCTAACACGATGAAACCCCGTCTCTACTAAAAATACAAAAAATTAGCCAGGCATGGTGGTGGGCGCCCGTAGTCCCAGCTACTCAGGAGGCTGAGGTAGGAGAATGGCGTGAACTCGGGAGGCGGAGCTTGCACTGCACTCCAGCCTGGGTGACAGAGTGAGATTCCCTCTCAAAAAAAAAAAAAGAGAGAGAGAGAGAGAGAGAAATCAGCCATAATCCTATACCCGATAAGCCAGGATTTGGCAAACTTTTTCTGTGAAGAACCAAATAGTAAATATTTTAGGATAGGGTGCAGCGGCTCATGACTGTAATCCTGGTACTTTGGGAGGCCAAGGTGGAAGAATTGCTTGAGGCCAGGAGTTTGAGACCAGCCTGGGCAATATAGCAAGACTCTGTCACTACAAAAATAAAAATAGGTCAGGCACAGTGGCTCACACCTGTAATCCTAGCATGTTTGAAGGCCAAGGCATGTGGATCACATGAGGTCAGGAGTTCCAGACCAGCCTGGCCAACATGGTAAAACCCTGTCTACTAAAAATACAAAAATTAGCCAGGTGTAGTGGTGCTCACCTGTAATCCCAGCTACTCAGGACTATGAGACAAGAGAATCACTTGAACCCAGGAGGCAGAGGTTTCAGTGAGCTGAGATCACACCATGGCATTCCAGTCTGGGCGAGACAGAGTGAAACTCCATCTCAAAAAAAATAAAGGCCGGGCTCAGTGGCTCAAGCCTGTAATCCCAGCACTCTGGGAGTCCGAGATGGGCGGATCATGAGGTCAGGAGATCGAGACCATCTTGGCTAACATGGTGAAACCCTGTCTCTACTAAAAAAAAAAAAAAACTAGCCGGGCGAGATGGCGGGTGCTTGTAGTCCCAGCTACTCGGGAGGCTGAGGCAGGAGAATGGCGTAAACCTGGGAGGCGGAGCTTGCAGCCAAGGTCTGACCACTGCACTCCAGCCTGGGTGACGGAGTGAGACTCCGTCTCAAAATAAATAAATAAAATAAATAAAATAAAATAAAATAAAAATAAAATAGCCAGGCATGGTAGCATGCCCCTGTAGTCCTAGCTACATGGGAAGCTGTGGCAGCAGAATTAAGCCCAGTAGTCTATATACTAGACAGGGTATAAATATAGTTATATTTAATATATATGTATATATTAATATATATTTAATATATAATTTATATATGTATGTATAAAATATATATTTATAAATATATATAATATATACACATATATAAATAAAAATATATATTAGGATTTGCTGGCCATATAAACTCTTTTTTTTTTTTTTCCTACCTTTAAAAATATAAAAACATGGTCCAGGTGCAGTGGCTCACACCTGTAATCCCAGCACTTTGAGAGGCCGAGTCAGGTGGATCATGAGGTCAGGAGATCGAGACCATCCTGGCTAACACGGTGAAAACCCGTCTCTACTAAAATTACAAAAAAATTAGCCAGGCGTGGTGGCGGGCACCTGTAGTCCCAGCTACTCAGGAGGCTGAGGCAGGAGAATGGCATGAACCCAGGAGGCGGAGCTTGCAGTGAGCCAAGATCGCGTCACTGCAGTCCAGCCTGGGTGACAGAGGGAGACTCCGTCTCAAAAAAAAAAAAAAAAAACTGTGGGCTCCTGTAATCCCAACTACTTGGGAGGCTGAGGCAAGAGAATCGCTTGAACCTGGGAGGTGGAAGTTGCAATGAGCCCAGATCATGCCACTGCACCCCAGCCTGGAGGACAGAGCGAGACTCCATCTCAAAAAGAGTTAAAAAATGAATAAATAAATAAATGAATAATATACAAGATTTGACCGGGCGTGGTGACTCATGCCTGTAATCCCAGCACTTTGGGAGGCTGAGGCAGGCAGATCACTTGAGGTCAGGAGTTCGAGACCAGCCTGGCCAAAATGGCGAAACCTTGTCTCTACTAAAAATACAGAAATTAGCCCGTCATGATGGCACACACCTATAGTCCTAGGTACTCGGGAGGCTAAGGCAGGAGAATCACTTGAACCTGGGAGGCAGAGGCTGCAGTGAGCCGAGATCACGCCACTGCACTCCAGCCTGAGCAACAGAGTGAGACTCTGTCTCCAAACAAAAAAAAAAAGAAAGAATTTATGGGCCAGGCATAGTGACTCACACCTATAATCCCAGCACTTTGGGAAGCCGAGGCGGACAGATAGCTTGAGCACAGGAGTTCAGGACCAGCCTGGGCAACACGACAAGACACCATCTCTACAAAAAATACAAAAAATTAGCTGAGCTTGGTGGCATGTGCCTTTAGTTGTAGCTACTTGGGAGGCTTAGGTGGGAGGATGGCTTAAGCCTGGGAGGCAGAGGTTGCAATGAGCCAAGATCGCACCACTGCCCTCAGCCTAGGTGACAGAGCCAGACCTTGTCTCAAAAAAATTAGAATATGTGGGCTAGGTGCAGTGGCTCACACCTGTAATACCAGCACCTTGGGAGGCCAAGGCGGGTGGATTCTACTTCTGTGAGGTATCTGAAATAGTCACATTTATAGAAGCAGAGAGTAGAAAGGTAGTTGTCAGGGGCTCAGGGATTGAAGGCAAGGGTGATAGGGAGTTGCTAACAAATAAGTATAAGGTTTGTTATGATCTGCTGTACAACATTGTGTTTATAGTTAAT
Organism: Papio anubis; assembly: GCF_008728515.1. Taxonomy (NCBI): domain Eukaryota; kingdom Metazoa; phylum Chordata; class Mammalia; order Primates; family Cercopithecidae; genus Papio; species Papio anubis. The sequence goes on from NC_044976.1 coordinate 26,825,847, forward strand.
ACTATAGGCTGGGCATGGTGGCGCACACCTGTAATCCCAGCACTTTGGAACACCAAGGCAGGCAGATCACGAGGTCAAGAGTGCAAGACCAGGCTGGCCAACGTGGTGAAACCCCATCTCTACTAAAAGTACAAAACTTAGATGGGTGTTGTGGTGGGTACCTGTAATCTCAGCTAGTCAGGAGGCTGAGGCAGGAGAATCGCTTGAACCCGGGAGGCAGAGGTTTCAGTGAGCCGAGATCCCGTGCCACTGCACTCCAGCCTGGGCAACAGAGTGAGACTCTGTCTCAATCAATCAGTCAACAGTTAATACTGTATTGGCCAGGTGCCGAGGCTCACGCCTATAATCCCAACACTTTGGGAGGCTGAGGCAGGCGGATCACAAGGTCAGGAGTTCAAGACCAGCCTGACCAACATGGTGAAACCCTGTCTCTACTGAAAATATAAAAATTAGCTGGGCGTGGTGGCACGTGCCTGTAATCCCAGCTACTCAGGAGGCTGAGGCAGGAGAATCGCTTGAACCTGGAGGCGGAGGTTGCAATGAGCTGAGATCGTGCCACTGTACTCCAGCCTGGGCAACAGAGTGAGACTCCATCTCAAAAATAATAATAATAATAATAATGTATTGTACACTTAAAAGTCTGTTCAGAAGATAGATCTCATAGTAAGTGTTGTTATCACTATAAAATAAGATTGAAATTTTAAAACACACACACAATGAGAGACCACCACGATTACACTAGGATGGCTAAAGTTATGCAATTTAAAAGACTGACAAGGCCAGGTGCAGTGGCTCACCCCCGTAGTCCCAGCACTTTGGGAGGCTGAGGCAGGCGGATCCCGTGAGGTTGGGAGTTCGAGACCAGCCTGACCAACATAGAGAAACCCCATCTCTACTAAAAATACAAAATTAGCTGGGCGTGGTGGCACATGCCTGTAATCCCAGTTACTTGGGAGGCTGAAGCAGGAGAATCGCTTGAACCTGGAGAGCAGAGGTTGCAGTGAGCTGAGATCGCAACATTGGACTCCAGCCTGGGTAACAAGAGCGAAACTGCATCTCAAAAAAAGGCCAGGCACGGTGGCAACACCTGTCATCCCAGCACTTTGGGAGGCCAAGGCGGGAGGATCACCTGAGGTCAGGAGTTCGAGACCAGCCTGGCCAACATGGTGAAACCCCATCTCTACCTAGAATACAAAAAATTAGCTGGGCATGGTGTTATTCACCTGTAATCCCAGCTACTCGGGAGGCTGAGGCAGGAGAATCGCTTGAACTGGGGGGCGGAGGTTGCAGTGAGCTGAGATCACGTTGTTGCACTCCAGACTGGGGGACAAGAGCGAGACTTAGTCTCAAAAAAAAAAAAAAAGACTGACAATATAGGCCTGGTGCAGTGGCTCACGCCTATAATCTAACACTTTGGGAGGCCAAGGCAAGCAGATTATTTGAGGTCAGGAGCTTGAGACCAGCCTGCGCAACGTCGTGAAATCCCGTCTCTACAAAAAATAGAAAAGTTAGCCAGGTGTGGTGGCCTATGCCTGTATTACCAGCTACTCGGAGTGGGGCTGAGTTGTGAGGATCCCTTGGGCCCTGGAGGTCAAGGCTGCAGTGAGCCATGATCGCATCACTGCACATCAGCCTGGGTGACAAAGTAAGACCGGCTCAAAAATAAAAATAATAAATAAAAGACAAGGCCAGGCATAGTGGCTCACGCCTATAATCCCAGCACTTTGGAAGGCCAAGGCAGGCAAATCACCAGGTCATATGTTCAAGACCAGCCTGGCCAACATGCTGAAACTTCATCTCTCCTAAAAATACAAAAATTAGGCCGGGCGTGGTGGCTCAAGCCTGTAATCCCAGCACTTTGGGAGGCTGAGACGGGCGGATCACAAGGTCAGGAGATCGAGACCATCCTGGCTAACACGGTGAAACCCCGTCTCTACTAAAAAATACAAAAAACTAGCCGGGCGAGGTGGTGGGCGCCTGTAGTCCCAGCTACTCGGGAGGCTGAGGCAGGAGAATGGCGGGAACCTGGGAGGCGGAGCTTGCAGTGAGCTGAGATCTGGCCACTGCACTCCAGCCTGGGCGACAGAGCCAGACTCCGTCTCAAAAAAAAAAAAAAACAAAAACAAAAATTAGTTGGGTGTGGTGGTACACACCTGTAATCCCAGCTACTCAGGAGGCAGAGACAGAAGAATTGCTTGAACCTGGGAGGCAGAGGTTGCAGTGAGCCAAGATCAGGCCACTGCACTCCATCCTGGGTGACAGAGAAAGATTCTGTCTCCAAAAAAAAAAAAAGAAAAGAAAAGAAATAAATAAATACCAGGAGTTGCTGAGGATGAGGAGCAACTGGATTCTCATACACTGGTAATAAGGATGTAAACAATAGAGGTATTTAGGAAAACACTTTGGCAGTTTTTTAAAAAATTGAACATACTTCTACATATGATCCAGCCATTCCATTGGCTGTTATTAGTAATGGCCAAAAGCTAGAAACAGCCCAAACATCCATCAATAAGTGAATAGATGTGAACAATCTGTGGTATATTCATATAATGAAATACTACTCAGCAGGCAGGGCGCAGTGGCTCATGCCTGTAATCCCAGCACTTTGGGAGGCTGAGGCAGGTGGATCAGCTGAAGTCAGGAGTTCAAGAACAGCCTGACCAATATGGTAAAACCCTGTCCCTACTAAAATTACAAAAATTAGCCAGGCGTGGTGGCACACAACTGTAATCCCAGCTACTGGGGAGGCTGAGACAGGAGAATTGCTTGAACCCAGGAAGTAGAGGTTGCAGTGAGTTGAGATCACACCACTGCACTCCAGCCTGGACAATAAAGCAAGACTCAGTTTCTCCAAAAACAAAGAAATACTACTCAGCAATAAAGAGGAAAGAATGATTGCCAATGTCACAACTTAGGTAGATCTCAGTTACGCTAAGTAAAAGAAGCTAGACAAAAAAGAACACACTCTTTGAGTCCATTTTACATAAAATTATAGAAAATCTATATGGAAAGCAGATCATTATTTGCCTTGGGTTAGGGAGGATGAAATTATAAAAGAATATGATGAAATGGGATGGGGTTTATAGGTGGTAAAATTGTGTCTCCCAAAAACACATGTTCAAGTCCTAGCCCCCAGTACCTGTTAATGTGACCTGACTTGGAAGTGGAGTCTTTACAGGTATAATCAAGTTACGATGAAATCATTCTAGATCCAATGACTAGTGTTATTTAAGAAGGAAATTTGGACACAGACATACATGGGGAGATTGCCATGTGACAGAGCAGAGGTCGGGATGATACGGTTTTTTTGTTTTTTGTTTTTTTAATTTTGAGACGGAGTTTCACTCTTGTAGCCAGGACTGGAGTGCAGTGGTGCGATCTCAGTTCACTGCAACCTCTGTCTCCCACGTTCAAGCGATTCTCCTGCCAAAGCCTCCAAAGTAGCTGGGAATACAGGTGCCTGCCACCATGCCCAGCTAATTTTTGTACTTTTAGTAGAGACAGGGTTTCACCATGTTGGCCAGGCTGGTCTCGAACTCCTAACTTCAGGTAGTCCACCCACCTCGGCCTCCCACAGTGCTGGGATTATAGGCATGAGCTACCGTGCATGGCCATGGATGATATGTTTACAGACCAAGGAATATTAAGGATTGCTAGCAGCCACCAGAGGCATGGAGTGAGCCGTGGAACAGAGCCCTCAGAGCCTTCAGAAGGAACCAATATTACCAATACCTTGATTTTGGACTTCTAGCCTCCAGACCTATGACAGAATACATTTCTGTTTTTTTTAAGCCACACAGTTGTGGTAATTTCTTAGAGCAGCCCTAAAAAACAAATACAGGCAGGGCACAGTGGCTCACGCCTGTAATCCCAACACTTTGGGAGGCCAAGGTGGGTGGATCACCTGACGTCAGGAGTTCGAGACCAGCCTGGCCAACATGGTGAAACCCTGTCTCTACTAAAAATACAAAAATTAGCCAGGCGTGGTGGCACGTGCCTATAGTCCCAGCTGCTAAGGAGGCTGAGGCAGAAAAATTGCTTGAACCTGGGAGGCAGAGGTTGTTGTGAGTCAAGATTGCACCACTGCACTCCAACCTGGACAACAGAGTGAAACTCTGTCTCAGAAAAAAACAAAAGGAGGCCAGGCACATTGGCTCCCACCTGTAATCCCAGCATTTTAGGAGGCCAAGGCAGGCAGATCACAAGGTCAGGGGTTTGAGACCCACCTGGCCAACATAGTGAAACCCCATCTCTACTAGAAATACAAAAACATTAGCCGGGTATGGTGGCAGGTGCCTGTACTCAGCAACTTGGGAGGCTGAGGCAGGAGAATTGCTTGAACCTGGGAGGCGGAGGTTGCCATGAGCCGAGATCAAGCCACTGCATTCCAGCCTGGGCGACAGAGCAAGACTGTCTCTTTTCTTTTTTTTTTTTTTTTTTTGAGACGGAGTCTCGCTCTGTCACCCAGGCTGGAGTGCAGTGGCCGGATCTCAGCTCACTGCAAGCTCCACCTCCCGGGTTCACGCCATTCTCCTGCCTCAGCCTCCCGAGTAGCTGGGACTACAGGCGCCTGCCACCTCGCCCGGCTAAGTTTTTGTATTTTTAGTAGAGACGGGGTTTCACTGTGTTAGCCAGGATGGTCTCGATCTCCTGACCTCGTGATCCGCCCGCCTCGGCCTCCCAAAGTGCTGGGATTACAGGCTTGAGCCACCGCGCCCGGCCACAAGACTGTCTCAAAAAAAATAAAAATAAATAAATAAAATGGAAGGTCCTCGAGGTAGGAGGATCATTTGAGCCTAGGAGATGGAGCTGTGATCGCACCACTGCACTCTAGCCTGGGTACAGAGTGAGACCCTGACTCAAAAAAAAAAAGGAAGGTCTTGTTCAGAAAGAAAAGTCGTATGTAGAATGGGACTGGAAGTTCCTTATGCAAGCAACAAAAGAGTTGAAAAATTTGCAAGAAGTTCCTTATGCAAGCAACAAAAGAGTTGAAAAATTTGCAAGTACTAGCTAATTAGTGCAAATACTGTCTGAGAAGTATAAATTAAAAGAAAGAAATGAGTAACTTTCTGATTCCAGAAATGACAAATTGTAGTTTTTGTTTACTTGTTTGTTTTAAGATGGAGTCTCACTCTGTCGCCCAGGCAGGAGTGTAGTAGTGTGAGCTTCAGCTCACCACAACCTCCATCTCCCAGTTCAAGCATTTTCCTGCCTCAGCCTCCCAAGTACCTGGGACTACAGGAGCACGCCACAACCTCCGGCTAATTTTTCTGTTTTTTAGTAGAGATAGGGTTTCACCATGTTGGCCAGGCTGGTTTTGAGTTCCTGACCTCAGGTGAGCCACCGGCTTCAGCTTCCCAAAGTGCTGGGGATTACAGGCATGAGCCACCACACCTGGCCAACAAATTGTTATTGGTGAATAACATCTCAGAACTGTGATGAGGTGAGATAACTTTATCAAATGCTTCACAGAAAAGACTGATATTTAAATCATAGAATTATAGAATATCACCCAGAAAGAGACAAACTTAAATTCCAGTAGTTCCTAAACCACTGATTTAAAAACCTAGCTATGGCCGGGCACGGTGGCTCAAGCCTGTAATCCCAGCACTTTGGGAGGCAGAGGCAGGCGGATCACAAGGTCAGGAGATTGAGAGCAGCCTGGCTAACACGGTGAAACCCCGTCTGTACTAAAAATACAAAAACTTAGCCGGGGCGTGGTGGTGGTCACCTGTAGTCCCAGCTACTTGGGAGGCTGAGGCAGGAGAATGGCATGAACCCGGGAGGCGGAGCTTGCAGTGAGCTGAGATGGCGCCACTGCACTCCAGCCTGGGCGACAGAGCGAGACTCCGTCTCAAAAAAAAAAAAAATCTGTCCTTAAAAACCTAGCTGTGCATGGCCGGGCTTGGTGGCTCACGCTGTAATCCCAGCACTTTGGGGGGCCGAGGCGGGCGGATCACGAGGTCAGGAGATCGAGACCATCGTGGCTAACATGGTGAAACCTCGTCTCTACTAAAAATACCAAAAATTAGCCAGGCATGGTGGCAGGCACCTGTAGTCCCAGCTACTTGGGAGGCTGAGGCAGGAGAATGACGTGAACTGGAAAGCAGAGCTTGCTGTGAGCCGAGATTGTGCCACTACACCTATAATCCAGCAGTTTGGGAGGCCAAGGTGGTAAGATAGCTTGAGCCCAGGAGTTCAAGACTATCCTGGGCAACAGAGTGAGACCCCCATCTCTATTTTTTAAAAATTTTTTTAAGAATCTAAAGAGAGACATCTGAGTCATAGGAGAAGTTTTGTGTTTTAAAAAAAAAAAAATCTATATATTAGATAGATGTAATTTCATTTTTCATCCTGATTTTCTGAATCAGAATTTCTGTTAACGTTTCTTGGGAATCTGTGTTTTCTAAAAAGTCTCTAACGCTTCTGAAGGAGCAAATTTGTTTAGGAGCCATCTGAAACCTTCGCTTCACAGATGAGGACACTCAAGGTCTAACTGAACTTTTGTTTTTTTTTTTTTTGAGATGTAGTCTTGCTCTGTCACCCAGGCTGGAGTGCAGTGGCACGATCTCGGCTCACTGCAAGCTACAGCCACCGCGCCTGGCCAAGATCTAACTGAACTTTTTTGTGCTAATAGCTCTTATCAAGGTCTAGAACTAGAATCCTGGCCACTTGTTTGCATATATAGTTCCTTTTTATAATGCGATATCTGTGTTAACAGTTTTAATGTGAAATTGTTTTATAAACAATCGTAAGTGAAACATATTGGTTTGAAAATTTGTTGATTTCTTACTTATATAGGGGCTAATATATACTGTGACCAAAAAAATCTTTATAAACAAGATTAGGAGGTTCAACATAAACATTACCCTTATCTCATTTTTAGGCGACTGAGTCAAAGACCAACACCAGAAGAACTAGAACAACGCAATATATTGCAACGTGAGTCCAGTTATGGAAATAAAGTTATATAGATTTTCTTTGTATGTTTCTGACTTTAATACACATGAAAGAGAAAAGAAGTATTTGCTACAAGGGCTAAGGGAGAGGGTTCCAGCCAGGCAAGGACTATTTATTTCCCCATGAAGGAACAGAGCTCACCAAGCTTCCTTTGGAAGATGCTATTATGGTACTGTTTAGTGTGCTGTGATACTCTAGAAAGCTTTGTTTCAGTGTTCTCACCGTATCCTGGAACTGCCTTGGGCATTTGGGAGGATTTGACAGTATATGGGAGATGTGCCCAATTTTTCTGTGTTCAGGGAGCTAAGGAGGTAGCTGTGCATATGGAGACCTTCCTATTCCTAGAATTTGAGGGCTGAGGCCCAAAGCAAGTCCCAAATGCAGCAGTTTTCCTCTTGCTTTAATCTCTTAAGACTTTCTTACCTCTATACTTACCAAATGGGACCAGGTATTTAATTTGCTGTCTGTGTACATAATTAACTTCCTGAAATAGCATTCTAATCTGGCACATATTTGATTTGTTTTTCCAGAATATAGAGTAAAATTTGGCCTTAAAAGTTTCCTCACTGAGAAGGTTTGGGTTTCCTCAGGGCTATTTGTGAGCATGTTCAGTCTGACCAATCCATCCCCTGTTCTCTCAGCACTACTTGGGTATACACAACTTAAATCACTTGTAAATTTTCTAGTGTGGGAGCCCTTATAGACATATCACACAAAACTCCATGTAATCGCCATTGCCCATTCTTAGCAGTTACTCTTGAGCAAGAATCTGCAGGCTTTTCCTTAAAGCGTACATAGTAAAAATTTTGGGTTTTGCAGGCCAAAAAGCAAATGAACAACTATATGTAATAGGTACTTACAAAACCATTTAAAAACGTAAAGACTGGCCGGGCGCGGTGGCTCAAGCCTGTAATCCCAGCACTTTGGGAGGCCGAGACGGGCGGATCACGAGGTCAGGAGATCGAGACCATCCTGGCTAGCACGGTGAAACCCCGTCTCTACTAAAAAATACAAAAAAACTAGCCGGGCGAGGTGGCGGGCGCCTGTAGTCCCAGCTACTTGGGAGGCTGAGGCAGGAGAATGGCGTAGACCCAGGAGGCGGAGCTTGCAGTGAGCTGAGATCCGGCCACTGCACTCCCGCCTAGGCGACAGAGGGAGACTCCGTCTCAAAAAAAAAAAAAAAAAAAAACGTAAAGACTATTCTTAGCTCATGGGCAGGAAAAATACAGGCAACCGGCAAGATGTGGTGCCATAGTTTGCTGACTCTTGCTCTTACCTGTTTGTATCGTTGACAAGAAAATTGTTTTGTTTAGCCATCTCCAGAGTTAGTATTTTATTCTGATTTGGGCCTATAGGAAATATCTGGGCCAAGGCGAGTGAATCACAAGGTCAGGAGATTGAGACCATCTTGGCTAACACGGTGAAACCCCGTCTCTACTAAAAATACAAAAAAATTAGCTGGGCATGGTGGCGGGCGCCTTAGTCCTAGCTACTTGGAAGGCTGAGGCAGGAGAACGGCGTGAACCCGGGACTCAGAGCTTGCAGTGAGCCGAGATTGCGCCACTGCCCTCCAGCCTGGGTGACAGAGCAAGACTCCATCTCAAAAAAAAAAAGAGGCCGGGCGCGGTGGCTCAAGCCTGTAATCCCAGCACTTTGGGAGGCCGAGACGGGCGGATCACGAGGTCAGGAGATCGAGACCATCCTGGCTAACACAGTGAAACCCTGTCTCTACTAAAAATACAAGAAAATTAGCCGGGCGAGGTGGCGGGCGCCTGTAGTCCCAGCTACTCAGGAGGCTGAGGCAGGAGAATGGCGTGAACCCGGGGGGGCGGAGCTTGCAGTGAGCCGAGATCGCGCCACTGCACTCCAGCCTGGGGCACAGAGCAAGACTCCGTCTCAAAAAAAAAAAAAAAAAAAAAAAGAAAAAAGAAAAAAAGAAATATCTGGGCCAGGCATGGTGGCTCACACCTATAATCCCAGCACTTTGGAAGGCCAAGGCAGGAGGATCACCTGAGGTCAGGAGTTCGAGACCAACCTGACCAATATGATGAAACTGTCTCTATTAAAAATATAAAAATCAGCTGGGCATGGCATGTGCCTGTAATCCCAGCTACTGTGCCTGTAATCCCAGCTACTCGGGAGGCTGAGACAGGAGAATCGCTTGAACCCAGGAGGCGGAGGTTGCAGTGAGCCGAGATTGCAACATTGCACTCCAGCCTGGGCAACAAGAGCAAAACTCCGTCTCAAAAAAAAAAAAAAAAAAGAAGAAAAGAAAAGAAAAAGAAATATCTGTAATGTAATTACTAAAACATTTGATATGCACATTGTCATTTGTGAGTAATCTTCCTTCCTTCTGATTGTCAACTGTAGCTAAAAATGAAGCTGATCGTCAGGCAGAAAAACGAGAAATTAAACGTCGGCTCACTAGAAAGGTACTACTCCCTGTGTGTTCAGTTAACTATATGTGTTTTATTTGGATGACCTATTTGATTGGAAATTAATTTGCAGTTAGGCACAGTGGCTTGCACCTGTAATCCCAGCACTTTGGGAGGCCATGGCAGGAGGATTGCTTGAGCCCAGGAGTTCAAGACCAGCCTAGGGAAAACAGTGAAACCTTGTCTCTACATTTTAAAAAAAAAAAAAAAAGAAAGAAAATAAAAAGAAAAAAAATGAATTTGCAGCCCAGTCAACATGGCAAGACCCCATCTCTACAAAAAAAATTAAAAAATAGCCGGGCATGGTGGTATGTGCCTGTAATATCAGCTACTTGGGAGGCTGAGGTAGTAGGATCATTTGAGCTTGGGAGGTTGAGGCTGCAGTGAGCTGTGATTGTGCCACTGCACTCCAGCCTGGGTGACAGGGCAAGACCCTGTCTCAAAAAAAAACAAAACAAAAAATCACCAGATAACCATAATCACTGGGGGCTGGACCTCCAGGGATCAATAGTGTATAAAGCTCCCCCAGGTGATTCCAGTGAAGATTGAAGCACTGGGTTAGAGGCAATTTGAATGCATGATTGATGCCTAATTATTGGCTTAGTGAACTAAGAGGCTCCATTTCCTTCAGCTCAGTCAAAGGCCAACTGTGGCTGAACTCCTTGCCAGGAAGATTCTGAGGTTTAATGAATATGTAGAGGTAACAGATGCTCAAGATTATGACCGGCGAGCCGACAAACCTTGGACCAAACTGACCCCTGCTGATAAGGTACCTGGAAAGCGCTCTCTTGCTCTTTTTCTCTTTCTTTTTTTCTCTTTATTTGGAGGATCCAAGATGCTAACTAGAAGGGAGAACCATAAACAAAACTTTAGTTTTAATATAATATTAAATTTCAAATCACGATACAAAATGCCAAGTTGAACAAGTCAAAACGTTATACTAACTCAGTATAATGTTTTGGTAATTCCACCACCAATACTGAAAGAAAGAAAATCCCTGCTATATCAGAGTAAAAATACTGGAAGGAATACATTTTAAACAGTGGTTGTTTGGTTAGAGAATTTGGGCTATATATTTTAGTAATTACCCATATCTCATTTTTATAATGCTGTGAAAAACTGTAAAAGCTGGCCAGGCGTGGTGGCTTATGCCTGTAATCCTAGCACTTTGGGAGACCAAGGTGGAGGGATCCCTCGAGGTAAGGAGTTCGAGACCAGCCTGGCCAACATGGTGAAACCCCGTCTCTACTAAAAATACAAAAATTAGCCGGGTTTGTGATGGCGTGCACCTGTAATCCCAGCTACTCGGGAGGCTGAAGCAGGAGAATTGCTTGAACCCAGGAGGTGGAGGTTGCAGTGAGCCGAGATCATGCGAATGCACTCCAGCCTGGGCAGCAGAGTGAGACTCCATCTCAAAAATAAAAATTAAAGGCTGGGCGCGGTGGCTCACGCCTGTAATCCCAGCACTTCGGGAGGCCAAGGCGGGCGGATCACGAGGTCAGGAGATCGAGACCATCCTGGCTAACACGGTGAAACCCTGTCTCTACTAAAAATACGAAAAATTAGCCGGGCGTGGTGGCGGGCGCCTGTAGTCCCAGCTACTCGGGAGGCTGAGGCAGGAGAATGGCGTGAACCTCGGAGGCGGAGCTTGAAGTGAGCCAAGATAGTGCCACTGCACTCCAGCCTGGGTGACAGAGCAAGACTCCGTCTCAAAAAAAATAAGTAAATAAAAATTTAAAATTAAAAAAAAAAAAAAAAAACTAGCCAGGTGCAATGGCTCACACCTGTGATCCCAGCACTTTGGGAGGCCGAGGCAGGTAGATCTCTTGAAGTCAGGAGTTCAAGACCAGCCTGGCCAACATGGTGAAACCCCATCTGTACTAAAAATACAAAATAGCCGGGCATGGTGGTGTGCACCTGTAATCCCAGCTACTCGGGAGGCTGAGGCAGGAGAATCACCTGAACCCAGGAGCCGAAGGTTGCAGTGAGCTGAGATTGCGCCATTGCACTCCAGCCTCAGCAACAGAGGGAGACTCCATCTCAGGAAGAAACAAAAACAAAAAAAACATAAAAGCTACAATATCTCTTTCAAGATTTTCAAGTACTTTGATTAAACTAGAAATTTTAGGTTCACTATGAGACAGATGGGTATCTCTGGGTTGCCTGTGAGGGGTTGCAGTGACTTACAAAGTTAAACACAGTAAAGAAAAAATGACGGCCGGGCACAGTGGCTCACGCCTGTAATCTCAGCACTTTGGGAGGCCGAGGCGGGCAGATCACGAGGTCAGGAGATCGAGACCATCCTGGTTAACACGGTGAAACCCCGTCTCTACTAAAAATACAAAAAATTAGCCGGGCATGGTGGCGGCGCCTATAGTCCCAGCTACTCAGGAGGCTGAGGCAGGAGAATAGCGTGAACCCGGGAGACGGAACTTACAGTGAGCTGAGATTGCGCCACTGCACTCCAGCCTGGGCGACAGAACAAGACTCTGTCTCAAAAAAAAAAAAAAAGAAAAAGAAAAAATGACAAGTTACACTGCTGTACAAAGCAGCCAGAAGAAGCTGAAACATTTTTTGTTTCTACTCCACAGGCTGCCATAAGAAAAGAATTAAATGAATTTAAAAGCTCCGAGATGGAGGTTCATGAAGAGAGCAAACATTTTACACGGTAAGACCCAAAAGACCCAGTCATACATGTGCTAGGTAGAGTTTTCCAAAAAACATTGTTCAGGTATGAAGGGCTCTAATGACGTCAGTAAAAAGAAAAACACTCAGTGTTGATTGCAAGACTGCATTCAAAGGGATGAAAAGTAAGAAGCCATAGTAAATGCCTAGGCCGGCTCACGCCTGTAATCCCAGCACTTTGGGAGGCCAAGGCAGGTGGATCACCTGAAGTCAGGAGTTCTAAACCAGCCTGACCAACATGGCGAAACCCCGTCTCTACTAAAAATACAAAAATTAGCTGGGCGTGGTAGCAGGCACCTGTAATCCCAACTACTCAGGAGGCTGAGGCAGGAGACTCGCTTGAACCCGGGAGGCAGAGGGTGCAGTGAGCCGAGATTGCACCATTGCACTCTAGCCTGGGTGATAAGAGCAAAACTCCATCTCAAAAAAAAAATAAGCAAACGCCTAATCTGATTGTGGCATTTTATGTATATTATTTCATCCTTGCAATAAACATGCAAAATGTGTTAACATCCCCATTTTATCACTGAGGAAATGGAGGCTCACAATGGTTAAGTAACTTGGTTGACTTGCTAATAAATTGCAGAACCAGGATTCAGAGAAATAAATCAATGACTTCAAGGATAATGAGGTGCTCTCTTCGTTGTACCTTACTCTCTCAGGTTATAAACGGTGCTAAGTTAGACAAGATCTTGCCCTCTCTGGTTTCAGTTCTGCCTAGCACAGTTGATCTTACCAACTTAATGTATAAACAACATTTTAATTAGCCGTCCTCATGAAACAAGCCAAGAAATCCAGCAAAGCCAACAAGCCAACAAATCAAGTGTTTTGATTTGGAATTACGGTTGTGATTAAGGAGCCACCCATATCCAAAGAATCAGCTAGCCACAAATGGAAGCAGTCAGAGTATCTTTACATGATTCTTAGAACATTTATAAAAAGAGGCAAATGAGGTTGAGTGCAGTGGTTCATGCCTGTAATCTCGACATTTTGAGTGGCTGAGGCGGGAGGATCACTTGAGCACAGGAGTTTGAGACCAGCCTGAGCAACATAGTAAGACTCCATCTCTACAAAAAAAAAAAAAAAAATCTATTTTTTGAATTAGGCAGGGGCCTGGTGCAGTGGCACACTCCTAGCACTTTGGGAGGCCAACAGGGAAGGATCACTTTGAGACCAGCCTGGGAAACATAGTGAGCCCCATCTCTACAAAAAATAAACTTAAAAAAATTAGGTACAGGCTGGGCATGGTGGCTCATGCCTGTAATCCCAGCACTTTGGGAGGCCGAGGTGGGCGGATCACAAGGTCAGGAGTTCGAGACCAGCCTAACCAATATGGTGAAACCCCATCTCTACTAAAAATACAAAAATTAGCCAGGTGTCGTGGGTCATGCCTATAGTTCCAGCTACCCAGGAGGCTGAGGCAGAAGAATTGCTTGAACCCGGGAGGCGGAGGTTGCAGTGAGCCGAGATTGCACCACTGCACTCCAGCCTGGGTGACAGAGCGACACTCCATCTCAACAACAACAACAAAAATAGCCAAAAGGTGCAGTGGCTCACTCCTGTAGTCCAGCTACTTGGGAGGCTGAGGTGGGAAATTCACTTGAGCCTGAGAGATTGAGACAGCAGTGAGCCATGGTCACACTACTGCACTGAAGCCTGGACAACAAAGTAAGATTCCATTGCTAAAAAGAACAGTTTTGCTAAAGGAAAGAGTTATAGAATGTGACATTTATGAGGCCGGGCGCAGTGGCTCAAGCCTGTAATCCCAGCACTTTGGGAGGCCGAGACGGGCGGATCACGAGGTCAGGAGTTCGAGACCATCCTGGCTAACACGGTGAAACCCCGTCTCTACTAAAAAATACAAAAAACTAGCCGGACGAGGTGGTGGGCGCCTGTAGTCCCAGCTACTCGGGAGGCTGAGGCAGGAGAATGGCGTGAACCCGGCGGGGCGGAGCTTGCAGTGAGCTGAGATCCGGCCACTGCACTCCAGCCTGGGCGACAGAACGAGACTCCGTCTCAAAAAAAAAAAAAAAAAAAAAGGAAGGAAAGAACCTTGTAAGCAGAAGGACCAGTATAGGCTGGGCGCAGTGGCTCACACCTGTAATCCCAGCACTTTGGGAGGCTGAGGCAGGTGGATCACTTGAGGCCAGGTGGAGACCTGCCTGGCCAACATGGTGAAACCCTGTCTCTACTAAAAATACAAAAATTAGTCGGGCATGGTGGCATGCTTGTAATCCCAGCTACTTGGGAGGCTGAGGCAGGAGAATCACTTGAACCCTGGAAGCAGAGGTTGCAGTGAGCCAAGATTGTGCAACTGCACTCCAACCTGGGCAAGAGATCGAGACTGTGTCTCGAACAAAAAAAAGAAAAAGAAGGACCAGCTTAAGCAAGATGATGGGAGAGAGGAAAACACATGGCGTTTCTGAATAATAGAAAATGTAGCTTCAACAGAGGATGTATGGGGCAGTGTGATGAAAATAAGCTAGAAAATGGGTTGCAGTCCCTCGCAATGCTTTCACTGTTATGCTAGGATGTTGGAACCATTGGCAGTTTATAAGCAGGAAATTCTGTGTATTTCAGAACAAGCTCTGATGCAAACAAGGAAGATGATATGGAAGGATGAAGAGACTAGCAGCAAGGAAAACAAGAAGTGTCTGAAATAATCATAGTGAGCATAGTGGTAGCTCAGACCAGCGACAGTGAGAATGCAAAGGTGATAGATTTGAAAGACATTTCAAGCATAGAATCAACAAGATGTGGCAATCTGTTGTATTCCAGAGATGAAATAAAGGAGTAGTCAGAATGACTCTGATATTTCTAAGTTGTATTTTTTGAGAGGTCTGTGAAGGTGATAAGGAGTTTAGCTGAACAGTTTAGTTTATTCAACAAATACTGAGCACCTACCACATGATAGGTATAGTGCTAGGTCCTTGGGATACAGCAGGAAATAAGATAAAATCTCTGTCCTCAATGAGGCTTTATTCTTTTTTTTTTTTATTTTATTTTTTTAATAGAGATGGGGTCTTGCTATGTTTCCCAGGCTGGTCTTGAATTCCTGGCCTCAAGTGATCCTCCCATCTTGGCCTCCCAAAGTGTTGGGATTATAAGTGTGAGCCACTATGCCTGGCCAAGCTTTTATTCTAAAAGAAGAAGGCAGACAATGAACAAGCTAGAAAATAAATTGCGGCCGGGCACGGTGGCTCAAGCCTGTAATCCTAGCACTTTGGGAGGCCGAGACGGGCGGATCACAAGGTCAGGAGATCGAGACCATCCTGGCTAACACGGTGAAACCCCGTCTCTACTAAAAAGTACAAAAAACTAGCCGGGCGAGGTGGCGAGCGCCTGTAGTCCCAGCTACTCGGGAGGCTGAGCCAGGAGAATGGTGTAAACCCGGGAGGCGGAGCTTGCAGTGAGCAGAGATCCGGCCACTGCACTCCAGCCTGGGTGACAGAGCGAGACTCCGTCTCAAAAAAAAAAAAGAAAATAAATTGCATGTGTTGAGTTTGATGAGCCTATGACATATGGAGTTACCTAGAAGACCGTTAGATAGGCAGCCTAGAATCCAGAAAAAAAGCAAAGTCTCAAGATACAAATGAAAGGGCCAGGCGCAGTGGCTCACGCCTGTAATCTCAGCACTTTGGGAAGCCGAGGCAGGCGGATCATGAGGTCAGGAGATCGAGACCATCCTGGCTAACACGGTGAAACCCCGTCTCTACTAAAAATACAAAAAATTAGCCAGGCATGGTGGCGGGCGCCTGTAGTCCCAGCTACTCGGGAAGCTGAGGCAGGAGAATGGTGGGAACCCGGGAGGCAGAGCTTGCGGTGAGCCGAGATCGCGCCACTGCACTCCAGCCTGGGCAGCAGAGCGAGACTCCGTCTCAAAAAAAAAAAAAAAAAAACAAATGAAAGAAGATAGTGGACCTTTAGGGGGGAATGTATTTATTTATTTATTTTTATTTTTTTTATTTTTATTGAGACAAGGTCTCACTCTGTCACCCAGGCTGGAGTGCAATGGCATGATCATGGCTCATTGCAGCCTCAACTTCTCAGGTTCAAGCCATCCTCCCACCTCAGCCTCCTCAGTAGCTGTGACCACAGGCACGGGCCACCACACCTGGCTAACTTTTGTAGAGACAGGGTCTCCCTATGTTGCCCAGGCTGCTCTCAAACTCCTGGGCTCAAATGATCTTCTCACCTTGGCCTCCCAAAGTGTTGGGATTGATTACAGGCATGAGCCACCGTTCCCGGCCAAGGAAGTTGTTTTTTATTTAAAGGGTGGACAGAGGAAAATGAACCAGGACAGCATACTGAGGAAGATCAAATGAAGAAGAGAGAAAACTATGGAAAAGATAGTGTTACAGAAGCCAAGAGGAGTTTCAAGAAAGAAGGAAGCAGATGAGGAGTATCAGATGCAACAGAAAGGTCAGGTAGAATTAGAGCAGAGGAGAGGCAGTATTAATTAGGATATAATTTCATTACTACTGATACATTAATAGCAAAGCAATGGACATCATGTGGTAACTTGTCTCTTTTTTATCTGTTTTAGCTACCATCGTCCATGATGCCAAAGGTTGAGAGAGGAACTCAACATGGCTGCTTTGCTGCTTCCTTCTCCAGAGTGACATATGGAGGGAACTTTAGCACTTCCCAGCACAGCCAGAATTGCGTCCTCTGGGATCTTCTGAGGTGGACAGCACTTCTTTGAATGTAGCATTTCACTGGAACAGAGTCTCATGTGCTGCACCTGGGGCAAAACAACACTTTGTCAGTGCTTTTGAACCTTTCAATATTGTAGCTTACTTGAGGAGTTTTTCCCTCACTGGCCACCAAAGTTCTGGACCACTTGCAGGTTCCAGGTTTTACTGGCTGCACCACCCCTTCCCCTAGATGACTGCCTGTGCTGAGGCACAGTTTGCACCATTAGCCTTACCTGCTCTGCCCTGATTGTGAGACCCAAATGTGTAGGCTCTAAATCCCAGCCATCAAATCCAATTCCTGATGGGGAAAACCTCCTGGAGGCCCCCAACCTTCTGGTAAAAGAGTCCCTACCTCCAGGGGAAGCCTTACCACACTGGCATATCAGATGAAGCCATTGCACTGTACCTCTCGTAACACAGCAATACAGTCTCTTGAGGGCACTCAAGCCTGAGAGGAAGCTCAGGATCTGACATGTTCTTCCTTTTCCTCACAAGTCATCATGATTTTTTATTTTAAAATAATCTGGAAGTAATGGGAAGTTATGTTTTTCGTGAACTCCAACCAGAATCCAAATTGGTTAGATGAAGCCAGGCGCAGTGGCTCATGCCTATAATCCCAGCACTTTGGGAAGCCGAGGTGGGTGAATCACCTGAGGTCAGGAATTCAAGACCAGCCTGGCCAACATGGCGAAACCCCATCTCTACTAAAAATACAAAAATTAGTCAGGTGTGGTGGCGCCTGGCTGAGGCATGAGAATCGCTTGAACCCAGGAGGTGGAGGTTGCAGTCAGCCAAGATCACCGCCCACTGCACTCCAGCCTGGGCAACAAAGTGAGACTCTGTCTTAAAAAAAAAGTTGTTTAGATGAGAAAGCACGTATATTTTCTATATACAAAAACAAGAAAGGCCTTTTGAGCCCCCGTGCTCAGGCCCACTCCCACACTGTAGAGTGTACTTTCATTTTCAATAAATCCTTTTATTCCTTCCTTGCAAAAAAAAAAAAAAAAAAGCCTTAGCCAGGTTCAGTGGCTCGCACCTGTAATCCCAACACTTTGGGAGACTGAGGCAGGTGGATCACCTGAGTTCAGGAGTTCAAGACCAGCCTGCCAACACGGCAAAAACCCTGTCTCTACTAAAAAACACAAAAATTAGCCGGGCATGGTGGCTTGTGCCTGTAGTCCCAGCCACTGGGGAGGCTGAGGCAGGAGAATTGCTTGAACCTGGGAGGCGGAGGTTGCAGTGAGCCAAGCGCCACTGCACTCCAGCCTGGGTGACAGAGTGAGACTCTGTCTCAAAAAAAAAAAAAAAGCCTTAATATTAATGCTAACGTGGCAGAAAACTGAGTTGTGGGTTACATTTTATAGGCTATTGTAGTTTTATTTACCAAATGATATTCTCTAAATCACTTCGACCAATAAATGTATTCTCCTCCTTAAAGCAGAGTTGTATCAACTCTGTGGGAGCATTTATGAGCTGTCGGTCCCCACACTTCCAGCCAGAATCACAGTAAGGTCTGGCTGGATGTGGGTTGCTGCATAGGAAAGGGTCTCTGGAGAAGCAGAGGGCACAATCATGGCCCACTGCTCCCCTCTTGTTCTCAGTGCTCTTTGCCCTCTCCTGCTGCGTGCTTCCTCTTCACTCCAGTGCTGATCCTCCTGCTGACTCACTCTGGCAGCTTCCACCTCACCCACCCCTCTTCCACACTATAGCCAGTATGGTTGGTGCTGGGGCATTGACTCAGCCCCCCTACTTTCTGCATTTATAATAGATATTAATACGATTTCCTAAAACAGAAGGTTTTGTTGCTTTCTTTGAATTTGTATTGAAAACCATATGGTCTCACTGTTTTGCTTCAATTCCTATCCACACTATAAATGGAAGAAAAAAAATTAATAGTTTCTGTTTAATCTGATGAATGTGGCTTTTTTCCCTTCACTTTAATGTTCAAGAAGTTGTGGCTATTTCACAGATTTCTTCTGATTTATTCTGTGGGTCCCTGTTATTTGTCCTGTATATAATCTTTCAGTACATTTTCATCCTTTCATATCCACATAAGACTTGCTGAAGAATCAGAATATCAGTTCAAAACAAAACCTAGGCCAGGCATGGTGGCTCTCGTTTGTAATTTCAGCACTTTGGGAGGCCAAGGTGGGAAGATCACGAGGTCAGGAGTTTGAGACCAGCCTGGCCAACATGGTAAAACCCCATCTCTACCAAAAATACAAAAATTAGCCAGGTGTGGTGGCAGGCACCTGTAATCCCAACTACTCAGGACGCTGAGGCAGGAGAGTCACTTGAACCCAGGAGGTGGAGGTTGCAGTGAGCCAAGATCACACAACTGCACTTCAGCCTAGTCAACAGAGCAAGACTCCATCTCAAAAAAACAAAAGAAAGAAAGAAAGAATGCTGGATCCATATCTCCTTGAAGTTCTATTGTTATTGTTGTTGTTGGGTTTTTTTTTTTTTTGAGATGGAGTTTTGCTCTCATTGCCCAGGCTGAAGTGCAATGGTGCGATCTTGGCTCACCACATCCTCTGCCTCCCAGGTTCAAGCGATTCTCCTGCCTCAGCCTCTCGAACAGCTGGGATTACAGGCATGTACCACCACGCCCGGCTAATTTTGTATTTTTAGTAGAGATGGGGTTTCTCCATGTTAGTCAGCCTGGTCTCAAACTCCCGACCTCAGGTGATCCACCCGGCCTCCCAAAGTGCTGGGATTACAGGCATGAGCCACCGTGCCCAGCCTTCCTTGAAGCATTTTGTTTGGTTTTGATTTGTTTTGTTTTTGGAGATAGGGTCTCACTCTGTCACCCATGCTGGAGTGCAGTGGCACAATCTTGGCTCAGAGCAACCTCTGCCTCCCAGGCTCAAGTGATCCTCCCACTTCATTCTAAGTAGCTGGGACTACAGGCACGTGCCACCACAGCCAGCTCATTTTTGTGTTGTTTTATTTTTTTTTTGAGACGGAGGTCTCGGGCTTCTGTCGCTTCAGGCTGAGTGCAGTGGCCGGATCTCAGCTCACTGCAAGCTCTGCCTCCGGTTTACGCCATTCTTCCTGCCTCAGCCTCCCGAGTAGCTGGGACTACAGGCCCACCACATCAGCCTCGGGTTTTTTGTATTTTGCAGAGATCGGGTTTCACTGTGTTAGCCAGGATGGTCTCATCTCCTGACCTCGCGGATCTCGCCTGCCCCGGCCTCCCAAAGTGCTGGGATTTCTCAGGATCTGAGCCACACCAAGCACCGGCCTTTGTGTTGTTTTAGAGATGAGGTTTTGCAATGTTGCCCAGGCTGATCTTGAACACCTGGGCTCAAGGACTCTGCCCATTGTGGCCTCCCAAAGTTCTGAGGTTGAAAGTGTGAGTCATCGTGCCCAGCCTCCTTGAAGTTTACTAACACTTGGGATAACTGAGGGAAAAGAAGTGACAATTCCACTCAGTCTATTAGAGGTCTGGATATAAGGTAGCCACACGATAACTCTAACTTAACTTCTTCTAAACATTCTATCTTATTGATTTAGAGACTGTCTTCTGCCAGCATTTTTTGTGGCTTGAGATGATATTTTTGAACCCTTCTCTCACTACCTTTCTTACCTTTAACGTGCCAAGCTTGAAACAGGATTTGATTTCCTGAGCTACTTGTTCGCCTTCTATGCGTCACCAAGTAATCTGGTTCATCTTTCATCTCATTCATGTTCTTTTCAAGTGAAACAAGACATTTTGGGGGTCAAGTCTCTGGGTGTTTATTTTGTTTTTATGTATATAAAAATGGATTTTATGTTCCCTTTCCTTACCAACTTATATGGAAACTCAGAATCATAATGTAAAGAAATGAAAGCCTGGTGTATTGTACTTCAAGATGCCTCCCTGATGTATAGAATCTCCTTGTAAAATAAATAATTGCATTGTATATCATTTTTCCCATCAATATTAATTATTAAATATTTTAGAATTTTTAAATACCAACTATACTATTCTGGTGTAAGGTATTTTCTTTTACATTACACTCTATCACAAAAGATTAAACCCAGCTTAAAAATGATATGTAGGCCAGGCATGGTGGCTCACACCTGTAATCCCAGCATTTTGGGAGGCCGAGGCGGGCGGATCACAAGGTCAGGAGATCGAGACCATCCTGGCTAACACAGTGAAACGCCATCTCTACTAAAAATACAAAAAAACTGGGCGTGGTGGTAGGTACCTGTAGTCCCAGCTACTCGGGAGCCTGAGGCAGCAGAATGGCATGAACCCGGGAGGTGGAGTTTGCATTGAGCTAAGGTCGCACCACTGCACTCCTGCCTGGGTGACAGAGCAAGACTCTGCCTCAAAAAAAAAAAGGTAAGTTATTTCTAATGTCCCAAAATGAGAAATGGATGAGGAAGAGAAAAATAGTAGTGAGGACATTAAATGTAGCCAGAGGTGAGGGTCATTCATGTTTATTTCTGTCAGTGCACAAATACGGAGAAAGAATAGGCTACAGACTAGAGCCGACTATGAACCCCGTATGTACCAGACACTTGATCCTATTTAGCCCACTGCAGCCTGTTTGGTAAGTGATAGTATACTCATTTCACCAATTAGGAAACTGAGATTAAATTGCTTCCCCAAGTTCAAAACAAATTATGTAATCTTCTAATATATTCAAGGACAAGCACTTGCATGCCAATCAACTGCCCCTATGAAAATTTACTCTAGGCCGGGTGCGGTGGCTCACACCTGTAATCCCAGCACTTTGGGAGGCCAAGAGGATCACCTGAGGTCGGGAGTTTGAGACCAGCCTGACCAACAGGCAGAAACCCCATCTCTACTAAAAATACAAAATTAGCCGGGCGTGGTGGCACATGCCTGTAATCCCAGTTACTCGGGAGGCTAAGGCAGGAGAATCGCTTGAACCTGGGAGGCGGAGGTTGCAGTGCACCGAGAACCATTGCATTCCAGCCTGGGCAAAAAGAACAAAACTCCGTCCCAAAAAAAAAAAAAAAAGAACTTATATTAACCACATATAACGACCCCCCAAGATGACATCACAAAAGGACACTTAGTACTTTTTCTTTTTTTTTTTTCCTCAGGACGGAGTCTTGCTCTGTCACCCAGGCTGGAGTGTGGTGGCATGATCTTGGCTCACCACAACCTCTGCCTCCCGGATTCAAGCGATTCTCCTACCTCAGCCTCCCGAGTAGCTGGGAATACAGGCATCTGCCACCACCCCCGGCTAATTTTTTATATTTTTAGTACAGATGGGGTTTCACCGTGTTGGCCAGGCTGGTCTCGAACTCCTGACCTCAGGTGATCCATCCGCCTCAGGCTCCCAAAGTGCTGGGACTACAGGCATCAGCCACCACACTGGACCCAGGACACTTAGTACTTCATGTTATCTTTTCCAGCAAGCAGCCCAGTTTCAGTCCAGGTGGCCTCAGCAATGACTCACTTCTACTTGTCCCTTAAGAGACTGGCCATGTTTAGTGCACTACCGTTTACCAAGAGTTAAACCATGAGTCAGAACTCCTTGTGTCCACCTGCTCCCGGATTGTCCTTCTACTAGCCCTCTAAAGAAGCCTCAAATTGCTATTGCCCTTTTGAGTTAAATTGTCTCAAGAAAGCTGTTTTGAAGATGAAGATTGCCCAGTGTTTGCCAAAATGATGAATGAATTTTGGGTCTCTGTGGATTTCTATAACTATCCCCCAAGAAAAGGCAGGTCCAGCCTGGTGCAGTGGTGCACACTTGTAGTCCCAGCAGCTTGGAAAGTTGAGGTGGAAGGATCACTTGAGCCCAGGAGTTCAATACCAGCCTGGGCAACATAGACCCTATCTCTTGAAAAAAGAGGAGGGGCAAGTCCAATGGATACTGAATAGGCAGAGAATGAAATAGTAAGCATAAACAGATGACAATGTGCAACAAAGAAAATCCTAGCCCTGAAGCCAAAACACAGCCAGCACCACTGTTTCAACGTTCTATTCCATTTCAGCCCTAGGAGGCATGAAGGGAAAACCAGGAATGACCAGCAACCCAGACCTCTTGCTCCATCTGTCGTTTTGTGTGGATATTGTTAATTTCTTCCTGAAAGAATTTTGCCTCCTGTGTAGAACATAGACGTCATCTGACAGGAACAAATAGCTATAATGTTCCTTCATCTGGCACTGAGAACACACAGTCCTCAGTGAGGATTGTGGGAGGGGGAGCATTAAATAAATTATTTAGTGCTTACCTCCTTCCTACCCTCCCCCACAACAAAGACACAATCTTCCTGTGACCCCAATTTCTCTTCAATCTATTACCCTCTTTCCTGCTTTTCCTATACTCCCTTCACAAAATCTATTCCAATGTTAAACAACCCAAGTTCCCAGGCCAGGCAGCTGAGCTAAATGACTGACAGAGGAAGAACTAGTGATGGAGATATAAACTGAACAGGCTTCTTGGCCTTGCTTCATAACCTCTGGTCTGTGCACGTTGTTTTCCCTATCTAAGGCCATATTCACTCAGCTCATTAAAATCTAAATGAAATCCAAACCAATATGGCTTTCCTGTGGTAACCAGGGATTTTTCAGTTAACTGCCACTTCCAAAGGCCTTCAGTTATTGCACTTGGCTGCTTTGCAACATTTGGTGCTTTGGGCAATGTCCTAGTCCTCAAAACTCTTCTTCCTTGGCTTCTGAGGCACCACTGTCTTCTGGTTCTCCTTCCCTGACTGACCTTTCTTTGTGCTGCTGGCTTCTTCCTTGAACACCATTTAAATGCTGGGTTTTCGGCCAGGTGTGGTGGCTCACGCCTGTAATCCCAGCACTTTGGGAGGCCGAGGCAGGTGGTTCACCTGAAGTCAGGAGTTTGAGACCAACCTGGCCAACATGGTGAAACCCCATCTCTACTAAAACTACAAAAAAATTAGCTAGGCATGGTGGCAATGTGCTTGTAGTGCCAGCTACTAGGGAGGCTGAGGCATGAGAATTGCTTGAACCCGGGAGGTGGAGGTTGCAGTGAGCCAAGATCACAACACTGCACTCCAGCCTGGGTGACAGTGAGACTCCATCCAAAAATAAATAAATAAAATAAATAAATGCTGTGTTTTACCGGGTGTGGTGGCTCATGCCTGTGATCCTAGCACTTTCGGAGGACAAGATTGGCAGATTGCTTGAGGCCAGGAGTTCAAGACCAGCCTGGGCAGTATAGTGAGACTCCATCTCTATCAAAAATTTAAAAAACTAGCCGAGCACAGTGGTGTATGCTTCTAGTTCCAGTTACTCAGAAGAGGCTGAGGTGAGAGAATCATTTCAGCCCGGGTGGCCCAGGCTGCAGTGAGTCCTGATCATGCCACTGCATTCCAACCTCAACAACAGAGCGATATCTTATCTCAAAATAAAATAAATGCTGGGTTTCATGTCCTCCCATCACTCTCCTCATTCTTCCAAGATGACTTTAGCCACCACCCTAATTCTGACAACTTCTACATCTTTTATCACCAACTCACATTTCTTACAGGAACCCCAACCCCATATATCTAATTGCTCTTTGGACTTATATACAACCAGATGTTACTCAGGTAACTCATATATACTCCAATGTGGACGTTACTCCTCCCCCACTGCCCGTGTTTCCACTTATCAAGGCTAGAGACCATAGTATATTCAGTCTCCTAAGCCTAGTATCTTCAAGTTCCTCTCTTACCTTGCAATTCCAGTGGGATGAGAAACCCTACGTCAGAAATGTCTTTTTTTTTTTTTTTTTTTGAGATAGGTTACTGCTCTGTTGCCCAGGCTGGAGTGCAGTGGCATGATCACAACTCACTGCAGCCTCAATCTCCTTGGCTCAGGTGATCCTCACACCTCATAAGTAGCTGGGATTACAGGCATGCGCCACCACACTCAGCTAACTTTTTAAAAAATTTTTTGTAGGCCGAGTGCGGTGGCTCATGCCTGTAATCCCAGCACTTTGGAAGGTCAAGGTGGGCGGATCACGCGGTCAGGAGTTCGAGACCAGTCTGGCCAATATGGTAAAACCCCGTCTCTACTGAAAATACAAAAATTAGCGAGGCATGGTGACACTCACCTGCAGTCCCAGCTACTCGGGAGGCTGAGGCAGAAGAATTGCTTGAACCCAGGAGGCAGAGAATGCAGTGAGCTGAGATGGCGCCACTGCACTCTAGCCTGGCTGACAGAGCAGATTCCATCTCAAAAAAAAAAAAAAAAAAAAAAAGTTGTAGAGATGGGGTCTCTCTCCATGTTGCCCAGGCTGATCCTGAACTCCTTGGCCTCAAGCGATTCTCCCTCCTCAGCCCCGCAAAATGCTGAGATTACAGGCGTGAGACACCACGGCTGGCCAGAAATATCTTGATTCTTATATCTCTTCTCACCTTGTTTACCATCTGAGTTCAAAGGCAACATAATTTAATGGGACTTTATGACATCCTCCCCACCAGTCTCTCCCATCTATCCTCCTATTTTGCCACTAGAGTTACCTCTCTAAAATACAAACATGGGCTGGGTGTAATCCCAGCACTTTGGTAGGCCGAGGCGGGTGGATCACTTAAGATCAGGAGCTCGGCCGGGCGCGGTGGCTCAAGCCTGTAATCCCAGCACTTTGGGAGGCCGAGACGGGCGGATCACGAGGTCAGGAGATCGAGACCATCCTGGCTAACACACTGAAACCCCGTCTCTACTAAAAATACAAAAACTTAGCCGGGCGAGGTGGCGGGCGCCTGTAGTCCCAGCTACTCGGGAGGCTGAGGCAGGAGAATGGCGTAAACCCGGGAGGCGGAGCTTGCAGTGAGCTGAGATCCGGCCACTGCACTCCAGCCTGGGCGACAGAGCGAGACTCCGTCTCAAAAAAAAAAAAAAAAAAAGATCAGGAGCTCAAGACCAGCCTGGCCAACATGGTGAAATCCTGTCTCTAATAAAAATACAAAAATTAGGTAGGCATGGTGGCTGGTGCCTGTAATCCCAGCTACTTGGGAGGCTGAAGCAGGAGAAACACTTGAACCGGGAGGCAGAGGTTGCAGTGAGCCGAGACTGCACCATAGCACTCCAGCCTGGACAAAAAGAGCAAAACTCAGTGTCAAAAAATAAAAAATAAAATAAATATTTAAAAATTTAAAAAAAAATAAAATGCAGGCCAGGCATGGTGGCTCATGCCTGTAATCCTAGCACTTTGGGAGGCTGAGGCGGGCAGATCACTTGAGGTCAGGAGTTCGAGACCAGCCTGGCAAACATGGTGAAACCCTGGTCATGGTGCCAAGCGCCTATAGTCCCAGCTACTTGTGAGGCTGAGGCACAAGAATCATTTAAACCTGGAAGGCAGAGGTTGCAGTGAGCTGAGATTGCGGCACTGCATTCCAGCTTGGGTGACAAAGTGAGACTCTGTCTCAAAAATAAAAATAAATAAATAAAATAAAATAAAATGCAAACCTGGTCAGAGCAAACTTTTACTTCGAAATTTATTGGCCCCCCAGTTACCTGCAGGATGAACTTTATTTATTTAGTTAGTTGGTTAGTTTTGTTTATTTTGAGATGGAGTCTCACTGTGTCACCCAGGCTAGAGTGCAGTGGTGCCATCTTGGCTCACTGCAACCTCCGCCTCCCAGGTTCAGGCAATACTTCTGCCTAAGACTCCCAAGTAGCTGGGACTACAGGCTCACACCACCACACCTGGCTGTTTGTTTTTTTTTTTGAGACGAAATCTCACTCTGTCACCCAGGCTAGAGTGCAGTGGCGCAATCTCGGCTCACTACAACCTCCGCCTCCCGGGTTCAAGCAATTCTCCTGCCTCAGCCTCCCGAGTAGCTGGGACTACAGGCTTGCGCCACCACGCCCAGCTAATTTTTGTATTTTTTTAGTAGAGACAGGATTTCACAATATTGGCCAGGCTGGTCTCGAACTCTTGACCTCGTGATCTGCCTGCCTCGGCCTCCCAAAGTTCTGGGATTACAGGCATGAGCCACCACACCCAGTCACACCCGGCTAATTTTTTTATATTTTTAGTAGAGACGAGGTTTCACCATATTGGCCAGGCTGGTCTCAAAGTCCTGACCTTGTGATCTGCCCGCCTGGGCCTCTGAAAGTGCAGGGATTACAGGCATGAGCCACCGTGCCCAGCCTTTTTTCTTTCTTTCTTTCTTTCTTTTTTTCTTTTTTTGGTGTGTGTGACAGAATTTTGCTCATCACCCAGGCTGGAGTGCAGTGGTACAGTCTCGGCTCACTGCAACATCTGCCTCCCAGTTCAAACAACTCTCTTGCCTCAGCCTCTCGAGTACCTGGGATTATGGGTGCCCACCACCACACCCAGCTAATTTTTGTAATTTTAGTAGAGACAGGGTTTCACCATGTTGGTCAGGCTGGTCTCAAACTCCTGACCTCAGGTGATTCGCCTGCCTTGGCCTCCCAAAGTGCTGGGATGACAGGTGTGAGGCACCGCGCTGGGCCTCCAGGATAAATTTTAAACTCCTTGGCTTGGGCTACAAGATATTTTGTAATTCATCTCTTGCCTATTTCCCAAACTCATGGAAAGTCCAACAGTTCTACCTTTACATTCCTCACTGAGCTGACCTCTTACTCTTCCCGGGAGACCACAGGCCTTCCTTTGCACCTGGTAGTTCCTCAGCATGAAATACTGTCATCATCCACACTCCACCCCTTTACTAATCCCATAAGTTTTATCTATTTTATTTATTTATGTATTTTGTTTTTGTTTGTTTGTTTGTTTTGAGATAGAATATTGCTCTGTCGCCCAGGCAGGAGTGCAGTGGTGAGATCTCAGCTCACTATAAACTCCGCTTCCTGGGTTAATGCGATTCTCCTGCCTCAACCTCCCGAGTAGCTGGGATTACAGGTGCGTACCACCACACCTGGCTATTTTGTTATTTGTAGTAGAGACGGGGTTTCACCATGTTGGCCAGGCTGGTCATGAGTCTTGGCCTCACGTGATCCACCCACCTCGACCTCCCAAAGTGCTGGGAGTATAGGCGTGAGCCACCACACCCATTCGAATCCCATAAATTTTAGCTCCCCAGTGAAACTTTCTCTGCCTTTAACAAATTATTCAGTGTCTATGTCCTTTGTTTCAGAATACTTTATCCATGTCGGTTTTCATCAAGTACTGGTATAATTTCCTGTCATGTGTATTTCTCCCACTGTGAGTTTGCAAGGACAGAAACAGTGTTTCATTTCAGAATCTCCAGTGTCTAACACTGCACATAGCAAGTAATAAGTAATATTCATTAAGTAAATGTTGAATAAATGATTAAAATTGAATTCTGATAATGTGGCCAAAGAAGTAGAATTATTAGTCTTCTTTCCTCTAAAACTACTGCTTCTTGGGCGGGCGCGTGGCTCACATCTGTAATCCCAGCACTTTGGGAGGCCAAGGCAGGTGGATCACTTGAGGACAGGAGTTCCAGAGTTCCAGACCAGACTGGCCAACATGGTGAAACCCCGTCTCTACTAAAAGTACAAAAATTAGCCGGACGTGGTGGCACGTGCCTGTAATCCCAGCTACTCGGTAGGCGGAGGCAGGAGAATCGCATTAACTCAGGAAGCGGAGTTTATAGTGAGCTGAGATCTCACCACTGCACTCCAGCCTAAGCGACAGAGTGAGACCCCAACTCAAAAAAAAAAAAAAAAAAATTTGTCCGGCATGGTGGTGGGCACCTGTAATCCCAGCTACTTGGGGGCTGAGGCAGGAGAATAGCTTGAACCTGAGAGGTGGAGGTTGCAGTGAGCCGAGATCATGCCATTGCACGCCAGCCTGGGCAACAAGAGCGAAACTCCGTCTCAAAAAAAATAAATAAAAATAAATAAAATAAAACAACAATCTAACCGGGTGCGGTAGCCCACGCCTGTAATTCCAGCACTTTAGGAGGCCAAGGCGGGCACATTGCTTGAGCTCCAGAGTTCGAGATCAGCCTGGCCAACATGGTGAAACCCCGTCTCTACTAAAAACACAAAAATTGGGCCGGGCGCGGTGGCTCAAGCCTGTAATCCCAGCACTTTGGGAGGCAGAGACGGGAGGATCACAAGGTCAGCAGATCGAGACCATCCTACAATACCGTGAAACCCCCTGGCCTCTACTAAAAATACAAAACTGGCTAGGCTGATGGCTCGAGCCTGTAGTCCCAGCTCGAGGCTGAGGCAGGAGAATGGCGTAACCCGAGGCGGAGCTTGCAGAGCTGAGATCCGCCACTGCACTCCAGCCTGGCGACAGGACCGTGACTGGCCTCAAAACAGCCGGGCGCTGCGGCTCAAGCCTGTAATCCCAGCACTTTGCAGGCAGACGGGCGGATCACAAGGTCAGGAGATCGAGACCATCCTGGCTAACACGGTGAAACCCCGCTCTCTACTAAAATATACAAAAAACTAGCCGGGCGAGGTGTGGCGGTCGCCTGTAGTTCCAGCCACCCGGAGGCATGGTGGAGAATGGTTCCGGAGGCGAAATGTGGCGGTGCCGAAGATCCCGTCACCGTACTCCAGCCTGCCATGAGCAAGACCTCGCCTCAAAAAACAAAAACAAAAAAACAAAAAAAAAAACAAAAAAAAATTAGCCGGCGAGGTGGCGGGCGCCAGGGATCCCGCTGCTCAGAGGCTGAGGCAGGAGAATGGCGAACCCGAGCAAGCTTGCAGTGAGCTGGAGATCCGCCACTGCACTTCCAGCCCAGCGACAGAGTCGGGAAACCCACTTCAAAAAAAAAAAACAAATAAAAACACACAAAATTAGCCAGTTGTAGTGGTGGGCACCTGTAATCCCAGCTACTTGGGAGGCTGAGACAGGAGAATCACTTGAACCCGGGAAGCAGAGGTTGCATAAACTGAGATTGCACCACTGCACTCCAGCCTGGGTGACAAAGCTAGACTCCATCTCAAAAATAATAATAATAGCTGGGCACAGTGGCTCAGGCCTGTAATCCCAGCACTTTGAGAGGCAGAGGCGGGCGGATCACTTGAGGTCGGAAGTTTGAGACCAGCCTTACCAACATGGAGAAACCCCATCTCTACTAAAAATACAAAATTAGCCAGGCATGGTGGTGCATGCCTGTAATCCCAGCTACTCAGGAGGCTAAGGCAGGAGAATCGCTTGAACCCAGGAGGTGGAGGTTGTAGTAAGCCGAGATCGCACCACTGCATTCTAGCCTGGGCAACAACATGGAAACTCCATCTCAAAAAACAATAATAATAATCCCACTACATGTTTACATTAATAATATATTTTAAATTTTTTTAACCAATTTCTCTAGGAACTTGAATTAATATATAAATTTTTTTTTTCTTCCAAGACGGAGTCTTGCTCTGTTGCCCAGAACTGGAGTGCAATGGTGTGATCTTGGCTCACTGCAACCTCCGCCTCCCAGGTTCAAGCAATTCTCCTGCCTCAGCCTCCCAAGTAGCTGGGATTAAAGCCGTGCCCCATCATGCCCAGCTAATTTTTGTACTTTTAGTAGAGACAGAGGGTCACCATGTTGGCCAGGCTGGTTTCGATTACAGGCATGAGCCACCACGCCCACCAGAAATGTATCTTTATGGAAAAAAAAAGTTTTCCAAAAATAATTAGTGAGAACAGTGGTACTGTTTTACATTTTTTACAAATCTCTTGAATGTTTGGTTTAATAGAATCCAGTTCAATTCTCATATCTGCACCTACATTCAATCTGTTATTATGTGTTGTTTTGTTTGAGTATATAGTTAGAATATATGACTTTGGTTTAAGCCAGGTGCAGTGGCTCACACCAGTAGTCCCAGCTCCTTGGGAGACTGAAACAGGAGGACTGCTTGAGACCAGGGCTTTAAGGGTGCAGTGTACTATAATTGCTGCAGTGCAGTCTAACCTGGGTGACAAAATGAGACCCTGTCTCTAAAAAAAATTGTAATAGGCTGGGCGCGGTGGCTCACGCCTGTAATCCCAGCACTTTGGGAGGCCAAGAGGGGTAGATCACCTGAGTTTGGGAGTTTGAGACCAGCCTGACCAACATGGAGAAACCCCATCTCTACTGAATATACAAAATTAGCCGGGCATGGTGGCACGTGCCTGTAATCCCAGCTACTCGGGAGGCTGAGGCAGGAGAATCACTTGAACCCGAGAGGCGGAGGTTGTGGTGAGCCGAGATCACACCATTGCACTCCAGCCTGGGCAACAAGAGCAAAACTCCGTCTCAAAAAAAAAAAAAAAAATTAATAAAAAGACTTTGGTTTCAGTCTCACATGGATATGTAGTTGGAAAAGATGTCAGCCATTCTTTCAAGTTAAATGTTATTCCGTGAAAAATGTGGCTCTTTCAGCTTATAACTCACATTAGTTCCTAGAGAAATCCCCCGTACTGTATGCAGTGTTCTATGTGTGCTTCTCACTTTATCATGCAGACTATTAAAGAGGCAGATATTTAAATGTTGACAGTTAGTAAAACTAATGATTTGTATTTCCCAATCAAGAATATTCTTAGCCAGGTGCGGTGGCTCACTCCTGTAATCCCAGCACTTTGGCAGGCTGAGGCAGGCGGATCACAAGGTCAGGAGATGGAGACCATCCTGGCTAACATGGTGAAACCCCGTCTCTACTAAAAATACAAAAAAAATTAGCCGGGCTTGGTGGCGGGCGCCTGTAGTCCCAGCTACTTGGTAGGCTGAGGCAGGAGAATGGTGTGAACCCGGAAGGCAGAGCTTGCAATGAGCCAAGATGGCGCCACTGCACTCCAGCCTGGGCGACAGAGCGAGACTCCGTCTCAAAAAAAAAAAAAAAATCTTAACTTTTTCACTGATATCGTGATTTTTGTTAATTGATTTTGAGATTTTGTGATGATACCTACCAGTACACATTGGTGACAGGCCCTTGAATTGTGCTAGGGCACAAGCAGTTTTACCCACTGTTGTTTTTTAAAATTAATTAGTTAATTCGTTTATTTTTAAAATGGGGCCTCACTATGTTGCCCAAGCTGTTGAAATCTGGAGCTCAAGCAATCCTCCCACCTCACCCTCCTGAATAGCTAGGATTGCAGGCCCATGCCACCATGCCTGCTACCACTGTTTTTTACATCATTTTTTATCAACTAAGCAAAAAAGGTAAATAAAGTCTGAGTATTATTATCAAATAGTTCTGACCTTATGAACCTCCCAAAAGGTCTCAGGAACCCTGTGGTCTGCTGATCACACTTTAAGAACCACTGCTCTGGGCCTGCTTCACATCTTAAAATCTGGATAATTATACCAATGTCTTAGAATTGCTGTGATAGTAAGTAATTTGCGTAATAAAGCATTCAGAACAAAATCTAATGTGTAGGAGGAACACCATAAACGTTACTACTCAAGATAGCCCAGCTATAATAGCTCTGTCCGTCTAGCCAACGTTTTTTCACCTTACACCATACTAAAAATTCCATCATATTTGCAACATTTCACATGTATATATATCGTAAGCATTCTTTACTTGCCTACTTCATATTGGGAGGGTTTTGTCTGTGGGGAAAAGAAAGAGATCAGCCTGTTACTGTGTCTATATAGAAAGAAGTAGACATAAGAGACTCCATTTTGTTCTGTATTTGAGATGCTGTTAATCTGTGACCCTACCCCCAACCTTGTCCTTGCGAGAGACATGTGCTGTGGTAACTCAAGGTTTAATGGATTTTGGGCGTGCAGGGTGTGTCTTTGTTCCTAGAAAAGCTAGGTATTGTCCAAGGTTTATTCCCATGTGATAGGATGAAAAAATGTTGCTAAAATGTTTATCTCAAGGCACAGGATTTTCCTTTAAACTTATTCATGTCACAGAGATCCTTGTTCTTATGTCTTACTGCTAATTTCCTCCCTAAAAACGATCCTATTGTCCTGCCACTCCCTTATCTTTAAGATGGTAAAGATAATTATCTATAAATACTAAGGGAACTCAGAGGCCGGTGCCGGCATGGGTCCTCTGTAAGCTGAGCGCCGGTCCCCTGGGCCCCCGCTTTTCTTTCTCTATACTTTGTCTCTGTGTCTTATTTCTTTTCTCAAGTCTCTCGTTCCACCTAACGAGAAACACCCACAGGTGTGGAGGGGCAGGCCACCCCTTCATTTGTCTGTGTGGTAAAATATACGTACAAATTGCCATTTTAACTAGTTTAAAATGTATAGGGGGCCAGGCGCCGTGGCTCAAGCCGGTAACCCCAGCACTTTGGGAGGCCGAGGCGCATCACTTCAGGTCAGGAGTTTGAGAGCAGCCTGGCCAACATGGTGAAACCCCGTCTCTGCTAAAAATACAAAAATTAACCTAGCACGGTGGCAGGCACCTGTACTCCCAGCTACTCAGGAGGCTGAGTCAGGAGAATCGCTTGAACCCAGAAGGCGGAGGTTGCAGTGAGCCGAGATGGCCCCACTGCACTCCAGCCTGGGTGACAGAGCAAAACTCCATCTCAAAAAAAAAAAAAGTGGCCGGGCGCGGTGGCTCAAGCCTGTAATCCCAGCACTTTGGGAGGCCGAGACGGGTGGATCACGAGGTCAGGAGATCGAGACCATCCTGGCTAACACGGTGAAACCCCGTCTCTACTAAGAAATACAAAAAAGTAGCCGGGCGAGGTGGCGGGCGCCTGTAGTCCCAGCTACTCGGGAGGCTGAGGCCGGAGAATGGCGTGAACCCAGGAGGCGGAGCTTGCAGTGAGCTGAGATCCGGCCACTGCACTCTAGCCTGGGCGACAGAGCGAGACTCCATCTCAAAAAAAAAAAAAAAAGTATAGAGCAGTGCTTTTAAGCACATTCCTTCACACTGTTGTGCAAAGGAGTTTATTTTTTAGTTTTATTTATTTTTATCCGCGCCAGGCCTGGTGTTTTTTATTTTTATCTGATTCGTCTAGGGGCACTTTCATCCTATTTACCCTCACATTTATCAAATTATTTCTTTCACAGGTCAGAGGGTAGATTCAATTCCTTTTGATACTCCGTATTTCTCTATATGTTTTTCAATTCTGCATTCTTATTATTCCAACGTTTTACTTATTTATTTATTTGGAGACAGAGTCTCGCTCTGTCGACCAGGATGGAAAGCCCTGGCGCGATCTCGGTTCACTGCAACCACGGCCTCCCAGGTTCAAACGATTCTCATGCCTCAGCCTCCCGAGTAGCCGGGACTGGAATTTGGCGGCACCACGCCCGGCTTCTGTTTTGTATTTTTTGTAAAGACTGGATTTCGCCACGCTGCTCAGGCTGGTCTCGAACTTCTGGCCTCAAACGATCCGCCCCTCACGGCCTTCAGAAGTGCTGTAATCACAGGCGTGAGCCACCGCGTTCGGCTCTTCCAAAAATTTTTTGGCCAGTTTATCTACGGGCATATCCTACAGACTGGGTCCAATGATTGCAACAGAAGTAAACGTCCTCTGTAGCTACATACCTACAAACCTATTTCTGTAACGTACATTCCCCAGCAAGGTCCCGCGCGAAGGCTCCACTACCGCGAGAGGCCTCCGAGCCAGGAAAGTGTGAGACTCAATCTGCAGTAGATTCCCAGCAGCCTCCGCGAGTTTCTGATTCTCTAACTGCGCATGCTCCTGCGCACGCGCACTATACATTCCATGACTTCCGGGCACTTCGTAAGGTTTAAATAAGGATGCTTTGCGTTCACTCGGCCTTTTGGAGACAAGATTCGCGATCGTCTTTTCTTCGGCTTGGTAAGTGTTACCAGATGCCTGCCGTCGGAGTTGTGGGTCTAATACCGTGAATCAGCAGCCGGGCTTCCGTAGGAACATATAGTATTTTATTTATTTATGTATTTATTTTTTTGAGACGGAGTCTCGGTTTGTCACGCAGGCTGGGCTGCAGTGGCAGGATCTTGGCTCGGTGCAATCTCCGCCTGCCGGGTTCAAGCGATTCTCGTGCCTCACCCTCCCCAGCACCTGGGATTCAGGCACGCGCCACCACGCCCGGCCAATTTTTGTATTCTTAGTAGAGACAGGGTTTCGCTATACTGGTCAGGCTGGTTTTGAACTCCTGATCTCCGGTGATCCACAGGCCTCGACCTTCCAAAGTGCTAGGATTACAGGCGTGAGCCACCACGCCTGGCCGAGAATCATGTAATTTAAAACTATATATGGATGTCGTAGGCGGCATCCGTCCCAACTAATGTACGCGTTAGAAGGGCCTGGGCCAGAAGTGGGCCATGGAGACCTCGGGACCTGCAGGGCTGCCACCCGACCCGCTGAGTCTCTGAATCTGAAGGTGAACCGCCACCACCATTGTTTATCTTACTGCCTCTCAGTATGCACATTGTCGTTCTCAATGGAATTGCACAGTTTTATTCCGGATCCTTACTTGCCTTTAAGAATTTTCTCAATTTTTTTTTTTTTCTTGATCGCGACCCCTAACTGGGCTCAAGCAATTCTCCTGCCTCAGCCTCCCGAGTAGCTGGGACTACAGGCGTGTACCACCATGCCCGGCTTATTTTTACATACCTAGTAGAGACGGGATTTAACCATGTTGACCGGTCTCCAACTCCTTACCTTGCGGTCCTCCACGCCCGGCCTAAGATTTTCATAGTTTCGAAGCATACTGTTCGTAATTCTCTCGTACTTTTGTGAGTTGGGTCATTTTTATTTTTACTTTTTTAGGATTACAGGCGTGAGCCACCGTGCCTGTCCGATTTGGGGGTAATTTAACGAGTCCGCGTGTTTGATTTGAATTTAGGATAGCTGGGCCTAATTGTTGTCTTTGCTTCTGCCATACCTTCCGCATGGTACTAACCGCCTATTAAAAAGTAATCAGAATAGCTGAATATGACATGTTACCCGTCTAGAAAACGATTTTTTTTAACACCCCACTGTGGACACGGTGGAAACTCGTTTGCGTTCTTGTTTAAGATCTGTAGTGACATGAATGGATGAAATTGTTTCCTATTGGATTCTGTAAACTTACGCATTACACTGATTGTCCAACGTGGATACACCCGGGAGGTCACTCTCCCCGGGCTCTGTCCAAGTGGCGTAGGGGAGCATAGGGCTCTGCCCCGTGATGTACAATCCCTTTCCACAACGTTGGAGATAAAGCTGGGCCTTGAGTCTGCGCCTGCATATTCCTACAGCTTCCCAGAGTCCTGTGGACAATGACTGGGGAGACAAACCATGCAGGAAACAACCTTCTAGAGCACTGAATCTGGATTGAAGTCTTAATACGTGTTTAAGAAAAATTGGCTAAAAAGTAGCCAGGCATGATGATAGGTAGCTGGAGGCAGGAGAATCGCTGGAGCCCAGGAGTTCAAGGCTGCAATGACCTATGATTGTGCCACTGCACTCCAACCCCAGGCTATACCGTGAGGCCCCTCACTGAAAAAGATTAGTGTTTTGCTGTACTAATAGATTAATACCTTGTTTTGCAGGATTTGTTAAGGATTCCAAGTAACTCTTACTTGGTAAGTAAATTTAATTGTTTTTGGCTTATCAGCTCTTTTGTCAGTGATTTCTGTGATGGAAGCAGATTGAAGAGACCTTTATTTTAGTTGGTCAGGATTTACCTCTGAGGCATTGAATCATTCTCAGAGCAATACTTTTGTTTGATACACCCAAATGTAAACTTTGCTGCATTTTTGTAGGCATGTTGACATAACTTCAACATACACTCTAATGTAAAAATTGCTTTTTTTAATCAGCTGATTAAAAGTGTGCAATGTAGTAAAAGTTAACCTAGTGTGAACTGTAGGAAGCCTAATTGGCTTTGTCTACATCTGTAGTCTGAGCTGAGAAAAAGATTCTAGCCCTTGAAAATACTGTGGGTGATTAGCAATATTGGATTTATCAGTTACTCCAATTCCTCACTAATGAGCATTCCAACGTGGATACCCTGGGAGGTCACTCTCCCCAGGCTCTGTCCAAGTGGCCTACGGGAGCTTAGGGCTCTGCCCCATGATGTACAGTCCCTTTCCACAACGTTGAAGATGAAGCTGGGCGTTATGTCTGCGCCTGCATATTCCTACAGCTTCCCAGAGTCCTGTGGACAATGACTGGGGAGACAAACCATGCAGGAAACATGTCCAGTGTACTAGATTTTAAGTTGAAGTAGGATCTTCAGGAGTCTAATCGTTATTTCTTTTCTTTTAGGAAAGAAGACAGTCTGCAGTTAACACTTCAGCATTGATGTTTAATTTTGGGGTCCTTTATATAGTAGGGAGAGTAGGTAAACCGATTTTTTTTTTAACAGGGAGGTTTGGACAGTCTTTGGCAGACTTAGCAAAAGATTGGGGTGCGTTTCATACCTCTTTGAGACAGTCTTGCTCTGTCGCCCAGGCTGGAGTGCAGTGCCGAAATCTTGGCTGCAACCTCAGCCTCCCAAGTAGTTGGGATTGCAGGCGTAAGCCGCCACACCTGGCCCTCTTTTAAGAGTCTGCTGCTGTTTTGTATTAAAGACTTCGGAATTTGGCATTTGGTTAGGAATGCACCTTCTTTCACCTCATTCATACCTTAAGAACCAGAGAAGAGGCCGGGCGCGGTGGCTCAAGCCTGTAATCCCAGCACTTTGGGAGGCCGAGATGGGCGGATCACGAGGTCAGGAGTTCGAGACCATCCTGGCTAACATGGTGAAACCCCGTCTCTACTAAAAAATACAAAAAACTAGCCGGGCGAGGTGGTGGGCGCCTGTAGTCCCAGCTACTCGGGAGGCTGAGGCAGGAGAATGGCGTAAAAACCCGGGAGGCGGAGCTTGCAATGAGCTGAGATCCGGCCACTGCACTCCAGCCTGGGCGACACAGCGAGACTCCGTCTCAAAAAAAAAAAAAAAAAAGAACCAGAGAAGTGACTCTGCTTGGCCTTACGCCAGATTCCAGAAGGCACACAGTGTTGGTGGGTGTTTTAAAAGTCCTTGAGTATTTTGCTTTTGTGTGATTTCTAATGTATTTGTAATGTACCTAACAAATTGCTTAATCTGCTTTGTTAATGTATTAAAATAAATATGGCTGTACATGTTTGTGGTTCATTTTTATGTGGAGATGGCTGTGGTGACATCAGCCAAGAATCTGAATGGTACTGCTGAAGGAAACTAGCATGATAGCTTCAGTTCTAAAGGCCCTGAAACCTAGTCTCAGGTGGATCCCCCTTGGGTTCACTTTATATTGGCAGGTTATTGGGAAAATGGTTATTAGGTCCTGACCAATAGGACCATCAGTCTGGGTTGAGTGCAAGATGAGTTGTTAGACCAATCCTTTAGCTTCCCGCAATGTAGTGGAGGAAAATCAATGGTAGCAATGGGAGATTGTGGTATCCCTAGCTGAGTTGTATGAGCCTTTGCTACCTGGTGCACCTCAGCCTGAAGATTGCTAGAATTGCTTGCCTCATGACATGAGTCATAATGGGAACTTTGTCAAGCCCCCTACACTGGCTGCCAACATAAATATTCAGTACCCTGAAGGATGGGAAGTAATGGGGAATCATCTAGAAGGTAAAGTCTATCTGCTGGCATAGGGGAGGTGGGACAGCCATTAAGCCATTTGGAAGTTGATGGGACAGGTTTGAAGGAGGTGGGTGAGATTGGAGTTTGGTGGACTAGAGCTTGCTTGTCAGGGTGTTCAGGGCAGGACTGGTCTGAGAATGGAAGCTAGTTACTAGCTAGGATTGTGGGGGAATACACAGCTTGATTTTTCTTAGAAGCAGAGTGTAGTGAGGCAGTGTTGAAGAGGGCATCTTAAATGCAGCCGGGCTTGGTGGCTCACCCCTGTAATCCCAGCACTTAGACGGAGGCAGGTGGATCACAACATCTAGATACCCTGACCGACAAGGTGAAACCCTGTCTCTACTAAAAATACAAAAATACCCGGACATGGTGGTGTGTGCCTGTAGGGGCGCTGAGGCAGGAGAAATGCTGGAACCCAGGAGGTGGAGGTGGTAGCGGGCTGAGAGCGCCACTGTGCTCCAGCCTGGTGACAGTCTCAAGGCATCTTCCTAAACCAGTTGCATTTGCACTTACCTGTGCCAGGCACTGTTCTAGGTAAGCACTTAGCACATTAGTGCTGAGGGGGGCTTTAATACAGCATATTCCCATGGGGAAACCCAGGAACCAAAAGGCTAATCCAAGTCCACAACCAGAAGTGGCACCTCTGCAGAAACAGGCATCAAGTTCCCTGCTCAGGAAGAAGCCAGATAGTCAGTCCCATCCATCTGTGTATGCCCAGTCCCGTTCGTGTCCTGAGTAAGGTTTTTTTCTGAACCAGTGACTTTAGTATGTTTTCAATTCATATTCTCAGGTGGAGTTCAGTAACTGCAGTGCTGGGCAGGAAATGAGAATTTCTCTTGACCTACAAGGTACAGCTGAAGCAAAGCTGTCAGTAGGTGTTCAGA
The DNA here is from genome assembly GCF_008728515.1 of Papio anubis. Lineage (NCBI taxonomy): Eukaryota > Metazoa > Chordata > Mammalia > Primates > Cercopithecidae > Papio > Papio anubis. The sequence goes on from NC_044976.1 coordinate 26,864,865, forward strand.
TCCCACTCTGCTGAATTTCAGCTTGCAATACCCCTTTAGACTTTCCAAACAGGCACTCTGGCCTTGTTCTTTGTGTAGGCAGACAGTATTGGTTGCCCATCTTAGGAGTCCCAGACCACCCGGATTTGAATCCTGATCCCACCACTTGCTGTTTGAGGCTCTGGGTGAGTTACTTAGCCCCTGTGCCTCAATTTCGTGTCACAAAATGAGAATGATAAACTACCTCGTGCAGTTGTAATAAGGACAAAGGAGTTTATATCTGTGAAAAGCTTCTTAGGCTCTCTAGGTGGAGTGCAGTGGCATGATTTCTCTTTTTTTTTTTTTTTTTTTTGAGACGGAGTTCTTGTCTGTCGCCCAGGCTGGGAGGCAGCAGTGGCCTCTGATCTTAGTCACTGCAAGCTCCGCCTCCCCGGTTCACGCCATTCTCCTGCCTCAGCCTCCCGAGTAGCTGGGACTACATGCGCCTGCCACCTTGCCTGGCTAGGTTTTTTTTTGTATTTCTTAGTAGAGACGGGGTTTCACCATGTCAGCCAGGATGGTCTCGATCTCCTGACCTTGTGATCCGCCCGTCTTGGCCTCCCAACATTCTTTTCTGACTTCTCAGGAACCAAGGATACAGTATCCAATTCCAATTTTTTTTTTTTTTAAGACAGTCTCGCTTTGTCGCCCAGGCTGGAGTGCAGTGGCATGATCTCGGCTCACTGCAAGCTCCACCTCCTGGGTTCATGCCATTCTCCTGCCTCAGTCTCCCCAGCAGCTGGGACTACAGGCACACGCCGCCACGCCCAGCTATTGTATTTTTAGTAGAGACAGGGTTTCACCATGTTAGCCAGGATGGTCTTGATCTCCTGACCTTGTGATCTGCCCGCCTCAGCCTCCCAAAGTGCTGGGATTACAGGCGTGAGCCACTGCGCTTGGCCTTATTTTTTATTTCGCCACCGAGTCTCACTCTGTCTCCAGGAGGGAGTACGATGGAGCCATCTTGACTTGCAACCTCCGCCTCCCAGGTTCCAGCAATTCTCCCACCTCAGCCTCCCAAGTAGCTGGGATTACAGGCGTACACCACCATGCCCAGCTAATGTTTTTTGTATTTTTTAGTAGAGACGGGAGTTTCACCATGTTGGCCAGGCTGGTCTCGATCTCTTGACCTCAAGTGATCCGCCTGCCTCGGCATCTCAAAGTGTTGAGATTACAGGCGTGAGCCACTGCCCCTAGCCTCAAGGCTGATCTTTTTTTTTTTGAGATGGAGTCTTTCTCTGTCTCCCAGGCTGGAGTGCAATGGCATGATCTGGGCTCACTGCTACCTCTGTATCCTGGGTTCAAATGATTCTCCTGCCTCAGCCTCCCAAGTGGCTGGGATTACAAGCGCCTGCACCACACCCAGCTGATTTTTGTGTTTTTTTAGTAGAGACAGGGTTTCGCCATGTTGGCCAGGCTGGGCTCAAACTCCTGACCTCAGGTTATCCACCCGCCTCGGCCTCCCAAAGTACTGGGATTACAGGCGTGAGCCACCATGCCTGGCCAGCTAATTTTTGTATTTGTAGTAGAGACAGGGTTTCACCATGTTGGCCAGGCTGGTCTCAAACTCCTGACCTCAGGTGATCCGCCCGCCTCGGCCTCCCAAAGTGTTGAGATTACAGGCGTGAGCCACAGTGCCTGGCTGTCCTTGCTAGTTTCATACCTACTTCGCTCTATCATTTATTGAGAGGGATATTGAAATCTCCAACTGTAATTGTGGATTTTTATATTTCTCCTAGCAGTTCTATAAGTTTTTGCTTCATGTATTTTGCTTCATGTATTTTGAAGTTCTGTTATTAGTTGTATATAGTTATACAACTATGTTTTAGATATTGTCTCTTGATTGATTGACTCCTTTAAATACTCCGCTGTAAAATCTACTTTGTCTCCCACTCCAGCTTTTTTTTTTCTTAATCTCACAAAATGGTGAAGTAGGCTTTGTTTCTATTTTTTAATAATAAACTGAAATTCAGAAAACTTTAGCAATTTGCTCATAGCTGCATACCTCCATCTTTCTTTTCTTTTCTTTTTTTTTTTTTCGAGACGGAGTCTCACAGCTCGGGCTACAGGTGCATGCCTCCATGCCCGGCTAATTTTTTGTATTTTTAGTAGAGACAGGGTTTCACCGTGTTAGCCAGGATGGTCTCCATCTCCTGCCCTCGTGATCCGCCCGCCTCAGCCTCCCAAAGTGCTGTGATTACAGGCGTGAGCCACCACGCCCGGCCTCTTTTTTTTTTTAGACAAGAGTCTCACTCTTGGCCGGGCGCGGTGGCTCAAGCCTGTAATCCCAGCACTTTGGGAGGCCGAGACGGGCGGATCACGAGGTCAGGAGATCGAGACCATCCTGGCTAACACAGTGAAACCCCGTCTCTACTAAAAAATACAAAAAAAATAGCCGGGCGAGGTGGCAGGCGCCTGTAGTCCCAGCTATAGGGAGGCTGAGGCAGGAGAATGGCGTAAACCTGGGAGGCGGAGCTTGCAGTGAGCTGAGATCCGGCCACTGCACTCCAGCCTGGGCGACAGTGCGAGACTCCCTCTCAAAAAAAAAAAAAAAGAGTCTCACTCTCACCAAAGCCAGAGTGAAGTTGCACAATCTCACCTCACTGCAGCTTCTGCCTCCAGAGTAGCTGGAATTACAGTCACACACCACCATGCCCAGCTAATTTTTTCGTATTTTTAGTAGAGACGGGGTTTCACCATGTTGGCCAGGCTAGTCATCAACTCCTGGCCTCAAGTGATCCACCTGCCTCAGCCTCCCAAACTGCTGGGTTCACAGGCGTGAGCCACCACAGCTGGCCACCAGCTTTCTTTTGACTAGTGTTACAATAGCCTAGGCAACATAGCAAAAGCCTGTCTCTACAAAAAAATACAAAAATTAGCCAGGGGTGGTGCTGTATGCCTGTGGTCCCAGCAACTGGGGAGGCTGAGGTGGCTCACTTGAGCCCTAGAGGTGGAGGCTGCAGTGAGCTATGATTACACCACTGCACTCCAGCCTGGGTAACAGAGCAAACCCTGACTCAAAAACAAAACAACAGTGTATCTTTTACTTTTTGTACAAATTTATTATTTGTGTATTTACTTTTGTATTATTTTTCTTTTTGCAGATCCAGCATTGGCTGAGCATATTTATTTACATATTCATTTATTTTTTGGAGACACATTCTCAATCTTTTGCCCAGCTGAAATGCAGTGGTGCGATCTCAGCTCACTGCAACCTCTGCCTCCCAGCTTCAAGCAATTCTCATGTCTCAGCCTCTAGTGTAGCTGGTACTACCACATGCACCACCATGCCTGGCTAATTTTTTGTATTTTAGTAGAGATGGGGTTTCACCATGTTGCCCAGGCTAGTCTCAAATTCCTGAGCTTAGGCAATTTGCCTGCCTTGGCCTCCCAAAGTGCTAGAATTACAGGCATGAGCCACTGTGCCTGGCCTTATTTTTAAATTTTATTTCTTGTAGGTAACATTTTAGGTTTTTCAGTATGACAGTCTCTGCCTTTTAATTGGAGACTTTAGGCGATTTACTTTTTTTTTTTTTGGACAGGGTCTCACTCTGTCACCCAGGCTGGAGTGCAGTGGCAAGATCATGACTCACTGCAGCCTCGAACTGGAACTCCCAGGTTCAAATGATCCTCCCAGCTTGCTCTCCTGAGTAGTGAAGACCACAGACATGTGCCACTATGGCTGGCTAAATTTTGTATTTTTTGTAGAGACAAGGTCTCACGATGTTGTCCAGGCTGGTCTTGAACTCCAGGGCTCAAGCAATCCTCCCACCTTGGCCTCCCAAAGCGCTGGGAATACAGGCATGAGTCACCATGTCCAGCCATATTGTACATTTTTAATTTATAATAGTTTACATTCCATTGATATTAAACCAGTTCACCTGTAGTATAAGAATCTTCCCCAGCCTGGCCAGTATGGTGAAACCCCACCGCTACTAAAAATGAAAAAAAAAACCAAAACAGGCCAGGTGTGGTGGTGCTCGCCTGTAGTCTCAGCTACCTGGGAGGCTGAGGCAGAAGAATCACTTGAACCTAGAAGCAGAGGTTGCAGTGAGCTGAGATCGTCCCACTGCACTTCAGCCTAGGCGACAGCGAAACTCCGTCTCAAAAAAAAAGGCCGAGTCCGGTGGCTCACGCCTGTAATCCCAGCATTTTGGGAGGCTGAGACCGGCAGATCACCTGAGATCAGGAGTTTGAGACCAGGCTGGCCAACATGGTGAAACCCCCTCTCTACTAAAAACACAAAAATTAGCCAGGCTTGGTGGCACGTACCTGTAGTCCTAGCTACTAGGAGGCTGAGGCAGGAGAATTGCTTGAACCCGGCAGGCAGAGGTTGCCGTGAGCTGAGAACACGCCACTGAACTCACTCTAGCCTGGGCGACAGAGTGACTCCATCTCAAAAAAAAAAAACAAAAAACACTTAAAAATATTTCTGGCTGGCCGGGCGCGGTGGCTCAAGCCTGTAATCCCAGCACTTTGGGAGGCCGAGACAGGCGGATCACGAGGTCAGGAGATCGAGACCATCCTGGCGAACACGGTGAAACCCCGTCTCTACTAAAAAGTACAAAAAAACTAGCTGGGCGAGGTGGCGGGTGCCTGTAGTCCCAGCTACTCGGGAGGCTGAGGCAGGAGAATGGCGTAAACCTGGGGAGCGGGACTTGCAGTGAGCTGAGATCCGGCCACTGCACTCCAGCCTGGGCGGCAGAGCGAGACTCCGTCTCAAAAAAAAAAAAAAAAAATTTCTGGCCAGGCGCAGTGGCTCACGCCTGTAATCCCAGCACTTTGGGAGGCCGAGGCAGGCGGATCACAAGGTCAGGAGATTGAGACCATCCTGGCTTAACAGGGTGAAACCCCATCTCTACTAAAAATACAAAAAAATTAGCCATGCGTGGTGGCAGGCGCCTATAGTCCCAGTTACTCAGGAGGCTGAGGCAGGAAAATGGCATGAACCCTGGGGGCGGAGCTTGCAGTGGGCGGAGATCGTGCCACTGCACTCCGGCCTGGGCCACAGAGCGAGACTCCGTCTCAAAAAAAAATAAATACATACATACATACATACATAAAAATAAAAATATTTCTTCTATTTCTCACTATATAGTCTTTGATACTGTCATGTATTTTACTTTTATATATGTTATAAAACCCACAGTACATTATTACAACCAGGACCTCCATATCAGCTGGTTGCAGTGGCTCACTCCTGTAATCCCAACACTTTGGGATGCCAAGGCAGGCTGACTGCTGATGCTCAGAAGTTCAAGACCAGCCTGGCCAACATAGTGAAACCCTGTCTCTACCAAAAGTACAAAAATTAGATGGGCAATTAGCCGGGCACACACCTATAATCCCAGCTACTCAGGAGGCTGAAACAGGAGAATTACTTGAACCCAGGAGGCAGAGATTGCAGTGAGCCGAGATCATGCCATTATACTCTGGCCTGGGCAACAGAGTGAGACTCTGTCTCAAAAAAAAAAAGAAAAAATTAGCTGGGCATGGTGGTGCACATCCATGTTCCCAGCTTCTCGAGAGGCTGAAGCAGGAGGATCTTTTGAGCCCGAGAGGCAGAGGTTGTAGTGAGCCGAGATCCTGCCACTGCATTCCAGCCTGTTTGACAGAGTGAGACTCAGTCTCAAAAGAACAACTGGGGCGGGGTACGGTCGTTCACACCTGTAATCCCAGCACTTTGGGAGGCCAAGGTGGGTGGATCACTTGAGGTCAAGAGCTCAAGACCAGCCTGGCCAACATGGTGAAACCCAGTCTCTGTTAAAAATACAAAAATGAGCCTAGCATGGTGGTGCGTGTCTATAATCCCAGCTAGTCCGGAGGCTGAGGCAGGAAAATTGCTTGAACCCATGGGGCAGAGGTTGCAGTGAGCCGAGACTGCACCACTGCACTCCAGCATGGGCAACAGAATGAGACTCCATCTCAAAATAAAATAAAAAATACAAATATAAAACTAAAAAATAAATAAATGCCAGGTGCAGTCGCTCACGCCTGTAATCCCAGCACTTTGGGAGGCCAAGATGGGCGGGTCATCTGAGGTCAGGAGTTCCTGACCAGCCTGGCAAAAATGTGAAACCTGGTCTCTACTAAAAATACAAAAAATGGCCAGGCACGGTGGCTCATGCCTGTAATCCCAGCCCTTTGGGAGGCCGAGGCGGGTGGATCACCTGACGTTAGGAGTTCAAGTCCAGCCTGGCCAACATGGCGAAACCCTGTCTCTACTAAAAATACAAAAATTAGCTGGGCATGGTGGTGGGCACCTGTAATCCCAGCTACTCGGGAGGCTGAGGCAGGAGAATCGCTTGAACCCAGGAGGCAGAGATTGCAGTAAGCTGAAATCATGCCATAGCACTCTAGCCTGGGTGGGTCAGGAGTTTGAGACCAGCCTGGCCAAAATGGAGAAACCCCATCTCTACTAAAAGTACAAAAATTAAGGCTGGGTGCAGAGGCTCACGCCTGTAATCCCAGCACTTTGGGAGGCTGAGGTGGGTGGATCATGAGGTCAGGAATTCAAGACCAGCCTGGATGGTGAAACCCTGTCTCTACTAAAAATACAAAAATTAGCCGGGTGTTGTGGTGAGCGCCTGTAATAATCCCAGCTACTCGGGAGGCTGAGGCAGGAGAATTGCTTGAACCCAGTTGCAGTGAGCCGAGATTGCGCCACTGCACTCCAGCCTGGGCAACAGAGTGAGACTCCATGTCAAAAAAAAAACAAAGAAAGAGTTCAGGTTACCTTCCACCACTTGTGCGATTACCCCAGAAAACTTGCTTTACCTCTTTAAACTTCAGTTTTCTTATATTCCAACTGCCATGAGGTTTTCATGAGGAACAAATGAGCTGACATGGATATGTTTCTGTAGTTAACAAAATAAAGGCTCTTACAAAATAGGCAATAATAATCATCATCACTTATTATTATTACATGAAGCTACATGAATAAGATCTTGGAGGAAGACAGCAGAGAGAGAGAGGGAGATCAGAGATCCCAGGTTAAAAGTTGGAGAAATTTCACAGTACATCATCCAAAAGAGGAGTCCATGATGGAGGCAGAAGTAAACTTGGAGAGGTAAGAAACTCTGAAGACGGGGGAGTCCTTTGTGGCAGGCCCTGCATAGAAATTCAGCCTGGCCAACATGGCGAAACCCTGTCTCTACTAAAAATACAAAAATTAGCCAGGTGTTGTGGCAGTCACCTGTAATCCCAGCTATTCAGGAGGCTGAGGCAGGAGAATCGCTTGAACCCGGCAGGCAGAGGTTGCAGTGAGCCAAGATCGCAACACTGCACTCCAGCCTGGCTGACAAGAGCGAGACTCGGTCTAAAAAAAAAAAAAGTTCAGTTGGTAAGAACTCATCAAAAGTGTCCATCTAGACTTTGGGTACAGTGGAATGACTCAGAGTCTGAATTAACATGAAATCGACAAAACATCATTTGCAAGGGTTTCAGGGAACACCTGAAATCCTGAAGAACTGTTTGTATCCATCCTGAAGAATGGGTGTGTTAACAAGAGACAGCCTTTCCTTGGTATCTGTTTTCCATCTCCAACCCAACCCCAACTCACACCCTTATCTCCTATTTTATCTGGTCTCTCTCGTTCCTCTTGCTCTTCCCCACTTGGCTCCCGTTTTCCCCAAGTCCATTCTCTATTTTGTTCTATAAGATCTGATCATATCGGGATGCTTTTGTAGCTCATAAGAATGATGACTGGGTGTTCACACGCATGTGAGATGTGCCTCCCTCAAACCTTAAGACATGGGCACATACCCATCTGATGTTAACTCACGGGGAAAAAAATCTGATCATGCCATTCCCGTGCCCAAATCCTCGTATATCCCCACTGCCTCAGGATACAGGCTGGACCCCTTAGACACACAAGACCCTGCATCCATGATCTGTCACTCCCACAGGCACCCTCTGCTCCCACCTACTTGGCAGTTTCCCACAACCTCCCCGGGGTTCTTATGGTTCCCTGTCATTGCAAATGTCGCTTCTCCTAGGATGTCCTGCCCTCCTAGACTTAACTTGGAAAGCCGTTCTTAAGCCCCGGGCTGAGTAAGATGCCCCTGTGGGTATCACGGTCATAGCGCTGTGTGGTTGCTGATAGTCTGATTTTTCATCCTTCTCCATGCCCTCTGGAGGGTAGGGAAGATGAGTATCTTTTTTCTCCGTACAGACCCTACCGCACGAGATTTTCCTAAACAGACCGAATTCAAGGAGTCTTTCTGGTTGTTAGTCCACGTGTCCCGATTTGGGGTTTCCAAAATACACACCCACTGGAACCGGGCCAGGGGAGCCAGCCTGGCCAAGAGCTCCCCCCAGCCCGGGAGCGCGCCACATGCAGATCCTGGGATGGCCGCCAGAGGCCGCCGAGCTCTTTGTTTTCCTTTCTCGCCCGGGTCGGGGCCAGAGGCCTGCAGAGCGCATGCTCTGGGGCAGTTCGCGGCCCGGCGGGGAGCGCTGGAGTTCCTTGTGGCCGACGTGCACCGAGGTAGGTCTCGCTCAGGGCGCGCGGAGGGTCCGGGCAGAGGGCGGTGCGCGGGGTGGCCACAGCCGGAGCACGGGCCGGTCCACGCGGGCCTGGGTCGCTGCCCGCTTTCGCCCGTGTCTCGCGGCGCTGGCCCCACGTGAAGCCCGGAGGCAGGAAGGCGCGATGCGGGCTCGCGATTCCCCGGCCCCGCGGGGCGCTCCAGCGGCCGCTGGGCCCCGCCTCGCCGGAGCTAGGGCCGCGCTGCCCCTCCGCCGCCGCGCCTCTCACGCCCGCACCGCGGCGCCCGCGCAGGCGGGAGATTCAAACGGCGCGAGCGCGATAGGCCGGGTGCGCGCGGCCGCCGGGGCGGGGGATGGGTCTCTGCCGCGAGGAGGATGGTTTTGTCCAGCATGCGTTTGGAGAAGGCGGTTTGCAGAGCTGGCAGGGAGCCATGCCCGGGAGAGGGTGGATCTTCGGAGCTCGAGAGTGGATAGTTGGGGGTCTGCTGCGGCGAGAGAAGTCCCAGCGTCGGCGGGCACCCAGGCACCGCTGTGGACCTTTGGGAGCCGTGTGTCTCGAACTCCGCAGCAGCTCAGTCTGTCAGCAAATTATTTGCTGGCCATCTATTCCGTGCCGCTCTTGCGGGGCTGGGGGACAGTGGTGAGAAGGGCAGGCCTGTGTCATTAGCGAACTATGCCCTGGAGCCCGGGCGACGAACGCTACTGGCAAGTCTTCATTCATCACATATTGACCTAACTTCGACCACGTGTGACTTGTGTGCCCTAGCAAAAGTTGAGTGTGTGGGGTGTTACGGGAACCCTCAGGGGAACCCCCCGCCCTACCCAGGAGGCTCAGGGATGGCTTTCTAGGTGAAGTGACTCTTGAATGGGGTTTTGAAGGAACAGAGTTTTTCGGGCAGTCTGAGGGTAGTGGGATTAGGGTGATTCAGGCAGAGGGACTGCACCTGCAAAGGCATGAAAGTATAGATATTGTGGTCAGGGATATCACAGGTCTTGAGGTGACTGGAGGAGGAGAGTAACAAGATGATACAGCAAGGGCTGGGTCATGAAAGGTCTTGGGTGCAAGACTAAGGAACACTGCGGGGTGGAGGAGGCAGGGAAGGATTGCCCCAAGAAGGACATCAGAGTGAAACCTGGACAGATGAATTAGGAGTTCCCGAGGCTCTTGTTTCAAAGACATCCCAAGAGCAGGAATCCTGTTCTGTTCCTCTTTACAACTTTCTCATCAGATGCCCTTGGGCAACCCACCCAGTCCCCCAGAGCATTGGTTTCCTTATCTTTATAGCAATGGTAGGGGGCATGTGGTGAGGATATAATTTTTTTTTTTTTTTTTTTTTTGAGATAGAGTTATTACCCAGGCTGGAGTGGAGTGGTGCGATCTTGGCTCACTGCAACCTCCGCCTCCCAGGTTCAAGCAATTCTGCCTCAGCCTGCCGAGTAGCTAGCTGAGACTACAGGAACAGCACCACCAGGCCCCGCTAATTTTTTTTTTTTTTTTTTTTTAGTAGAGACGGTGTTTCACTATGTTGGCCAGGCTGGTCTCGAACTCGTGACCTCAGGTGATCCACCCGCCTCGGCCTCCCACAGTGCTGGAATTACGGGTGTGAGCCACCGCACCCGGCCAATTTTTTTTTTTTTTTTTCTGATACGGAATCTTGCTCTGTCGCCCAGGCTGGAGTGCAGTGTCGTGCTCTTGGTCACTGAAGCCGCCACCTCCCGGGTTCAAGCGATTCTCCTGTCTCAGCCTCCCAAATAGTAATATCCTATAATTTTCATAAAGCAGTGATTCCAACATCTAGTGGAAGTTGTGGGTCCCTTCCCCCAGGAAAAATGAACACATAGACCCAAGGCACAGGTTGTATCCAGTGGGGATCCCAAGTGAGAAACTCCTAGTGTGAAATATACCAGCTCTGTGCCTGGCATAACAGCAGCTCACCAAATGTATATTGTTGACACACGAGCCCTCTCCTCCCTTCCCTCCGGGGGACCTTTCACACAAAGAGATTTTTCAGCCTGAGTCTGGCAGGCAAGTTCTCCCTCCTGGCGTGGGGGACGGAGGGCACAGCTGCAGTGGTCTGGGAGGGCTCTGTCTCCTTTTACAGAAATTGAGGCTGTGGTGAGGTCACTGGAGATCAGGGCAGGAGCACCAAACTCCAGGCAGACTGTCTAGACTGGCATGCCTACCCACTTTCTTCAATAGGAAAGTGAGATGGGGTAGGGCAGCTCTGGCTCTGGTGGAGCAGGGTCATGAGACTGGGGTTTCATTGCACCTCTGTGGGACCTGGGTCACCTTTCCCTGAGCCTCATCTTCCCCTTAGCTGTAAAACCGGGATGAATCTGCTCACCTCAAAGGGCAGCTGTGGGCATTCTGGAGTGCCTGATGGTGGAAGCTGACTCTGTAGCCAACTTATCTGTGACTGTCCCACTCTTCTCCCAGAGACTGTATGCTCCTTGAAGATGGAAGCTGTGTTGGGTGGGGCTGGGCAGGGAAGCGTGATGCTAAAAGCCGACTCCTTATTCCCAGCCCAGACACTGCCAGGTTAAGAAAACAGCCACAGGCCAGGCGCGGTGGCTCACGCCTGTAATCCCAGCACTTTGGGAGGCCGAGGCGGGTGGATCATGAGGTCAGGAGATTGAAACCATCCTGGCTAACACGGTGAAACCCCATCTCTACTCAAAAAAATAATAATAATAATTAGCCAGCCGTGGTGGCAGGCACCTGTAGTCCCAGCTACTTGGGAGGCTGAGGCAGGAGAATGGCATGAACCTCAGAAGCAGAGCTTGCAGTAAGCCGAGATCGTGCCATTGCACTCCAGCCTGGGTGACAGAGCAAGACTCCATCTCAAAAAAAAGAAAGAAAGAAAGAAAGAAAACACAGGCAGAGAGAGAGAGCCCAGGCTCGTACCCCCAGCAGTTTGGGAGGCTGAGGTAGGCAGATCACCTGAGGTCAGGAGTTCAAGAGTTCAAGACCAGTCTGGCCAACATGGTGAAACACCGTCTTTTTTTTTTTTTTTTTTTTTTTTGAGAAGGAGTCTGGCTCTGTTGCCCAGGCTGGAGTGCAGTGGCCGGATCTCAGCTCACTGCAAGCTCCACCTCCCGGGTTTACGCCATTCTCCTGCCTCAGCCTCCTGAGTAGCTGGGACTACAGGCGCTCGCCACCTCGCCCCGCTAGGTTTTTTTTTTTTTTTTTTGTATTTAGTAGAGCCGGGGTTTCACCGGGTTAGCCAGGATCGTCTCGATCTCCTGACCTTGTGATCCACCCGTCTCGGCCTCCCAAAGTGCTGGGATTACAGGCTTGAGCTACCGCGCCCAGCCGAAACCCCATCTTTACTAAAAATACAGAACAATTAGCCAGGCGTGGTGGCATGCGCCTGTAGTCCCAGCACTAGGGAGGCTGAGGCAGGAGAATCACTTGAACCTGGGAGGCGGAGGTTGCAGTGAGCTGAGATTGTGCTGCTGAACTCCAGCTTGGGCAACAGAGTAAGGCTCCATCTCAAAAAAAAAAAAAAGAAAAAAAGAAGAAGAAGAAGAAGAAAAAGGAAAACACACCCAGAGCAGTGAGAGAAGAAGTCTGTACAAAAGACCCATTTGTGCAGTAGAGGCTGTGCAGGCAGGTACCGGGAACAGGGCTCCACCTTTTAGAAGGTGGCCCTCCGGCCAGGTGCAATGGCTCACGCCTGTAATCCCAACACTTTGAGAGACCGAGGCGGATGGATCATGAGGTCAGGAGATCGAGACCGTCCTGGCTAACACAGTGAAACCTCGTCTCTACTAAAAATACAAAAAATTAGCCGGGCATGGTGGCGGGCGCCTGTGGTTCCAGCTACTCGGGAGGCTGAGGCAGGAGAATGGTGTGAACCCGGGAGGCGGAGCTTTGCAGTGAGCCGATATCTCCAGCCTGGGCGACAGAGCCAAACTCTGTCTCAAAAAAAAAAAAAGAAGGTAGCCCTCCATCCCCTGCCCTTCCCTGGCAGTTGCTCACAGCAGCCCAGTGCGGGGCCTCAAGTCTTCATTTTCGAGAGGAAGCCTCTCCTCTGGGACTCAACGAGCACTCAGGGGCTGTCTCCACCACAGCAGGGAGTTGTTGCCACTGTCCTACCCCATGTCTGTCGTCTGTCGTGGGATCTGTCACCACCCACCCCACCTTCCCTCAGGCCCCAGCTGCCTCAGTGTCTCCTCTCTGGTCTCACTGTCCTCTCCTTCTCTGCTGGCTTCTGCTCTCTGCTTCTGGGACTTGGCCAAGTGCGTGGGGGATCCTCGGGAGGCCTGTCCAGGCTGCCTTAGCCCCTGCCTGGACCATGGTCAGCCTTCAGAATCAGTCAGATAGGCCTGGGTTGTTTTTCTAGGCTCCCCTTTACTTGCTGTGTGAACTTAGGCCAATACAGTTACCTTCCTGAGCCTCAGTTCCTTAACTGTGAAATAGGAGTGACAGTGCTGCCTTCTTCAGCTTCCTGTGAGAAGTAAAAGGGTTTTGCATATGGAAGATACAGTGAGTTGACTGGTGCCCCCAGGGGCTTTTAGGAAGTTGATTGGTGTGGTGGATAGGCATGTAAATTAAAGTGATTGTGATCTCAAAGTCTGTCCCAGTTTCTCAGAGAGAATGACTCCATCCTCAGGATGGAGGAGGGATCAGAGGAGATGACTTTGAGACACCAGTAGATGTTCTTCCAGTGGGATAAGGGATGGGAAGGCATTCAAGGTAGAGAGATGCAAATAGTATGGAGAGGACAGTTAACATTCTGGCCTAGTGGGTCTGGCAAGGAGATTGTGTGGGAAGAGAAGGGAGGATGTGGTAGATAGGACGTGAAGCTAAAGGTTCTGTCAGTACCTGATGTTGGACACCTCTAAGACCATGCTAAGAAATGTGGGCCTTATCTTTCAGGCAAAGGGAACCACTAAGGAGTCCAAGCAGGCCAGCAGCTTGCTTCAGGTTTGAGGTTTGGAAAGATCATGAATGAGGCCGGGCACAGTACCTCACGCCTATAATCCCATCACTTTGGGAGGTCGAGGTAGGAGGATCACTTGAGCCCGGGAGTTTGAGACCAGCCTGGGCAACATAGTGAGACCTTGTCTCTACAAAAAAAAAAAAAATTACACATTAGCCAAGCATGGCGGTACATGCCTGTAGCTACTCTGGACGCTTGGATGCTGAGGCAGGAGGATCGCTTGAGCCTAGGAGGTGGAGGTTGCAGTGAGCCATGTACGTGCTACTGCACTACAGCCTGGGCAACAGAGTGAGACCCTGTCTCAAAATATATACACACACACACACTTATTTATCACGAATGACTTGGAGAATGAGATGAGGGATGAGGATAGGGACCGGAAGACCAGCAACAAGTTGCTGTCTTTCCTAGGGGAAGGAGGAAGAGAGAGAGTTCCAGGCAAGCTGAGAGACTACTAGGGAGCATGGGGAGGAAGGAGGCAGAAGGAATTTTTTTTTTTTTTGAGACTGAGTCTCGCTGTGTCGCCCAGGCTGGAGTGCAGTGGCATGGTCTCGGTTCACTGCAACCTCCGCCTCCCGGGTTCATGCCATTCTCCTGCCTCAGCCTCCCGAGTAGCCGGGACTACAGGTGCCCGCCACCACGCCTAGCTAATTTTTTGTATTTTGTGTTTTTTGTTTTTTTTTTTTGAGACGGAGTCTCTTCTGTCACCCAGGCTGGAGTGCAGTACATCTTGGCTCACTGTAACCTCCTCCTGGGTTCACGCCATTCTCCTGCCTCAGTCTCGGATTAGCTGGGACTACAGGCACTCGCCACCATGCCCAGCTAATTTTTTGTATTTTTTAGTAGAGACGGGATTTCACTGTGTTAGCCAGGATGGTCTCGATCTCCTGACCTCGTGATCTGCCCGCCTCGGCCTCCCAGAGTGTTGGGATTACAGGCGTGAGCCACCGCGCCCGGCCTGTATTTTGTATTTTTAGTAGAGATGGGATATCACTGTGTTAGCCAGGACAGTCTCGATCTCCTGACCTCCTGATCCACCCGCCTCGGCCTCCCAACGTGCTGGGATTACAGACGTAAGCCACCGTGCCCGACTGGAGGCAGAAGAAATTTCTAATAACACTCAAGGGCACCAGCTCTGGAGTCTGACTAACTTGGTTCAGATCTTGGCCTCCTCTTCCAATCTTGAGTAAAATACTTGACCTTTCTGAGCCTGTTTTCTTCTCTGTAGAGTGGGATCATTGTGGCCAGCTTGTAGTGAAACGCTCCAGAGTAATAGCCAAACACAGATAACTAAGGAGATGTTGATTGACTGGGTCTGTTCCATCCACGATAACAGATTTTTTGGTTAATGCCCCATGACACCAACACTTCACATAGCCCTTATGTGTCTGACTGTGTTCCAAGCTGTGCTCATGGCAGCCCAGCCATCAGCACCAACTGTGCTGACATAATTGTTTCCTGCTTTTTCTCCTGACTTCTTGTGAGTACTTTTTCATGCTAATACAGTCTCTCTCCCAGGCACAGGAGACTGCTACAGATTATTCTGATAAACTAATGGGATATTTGCCTTGGCACACAGCTGTCTATCTAAAACAAGGGTGCCTCTTTTTTTG
Source organism: Papio anubis (assembly GCF_008728515.1). Classification (NCBI taxonomy): domain Eukaryota; kingdom Metazoa; phylum Chordata; class Mammalia; order Primates; family Cercopithecidae; genus Papio; species Papio anubis. The sequence goes on from NC_044976.1 coordinate 26,879,929, forward strand.
GTGGAGGGATAGAGTTTCACTCTTGTTGCCCACGCTGGAGTACAATGGCGCAAACTCGGCTCACTGCAACCTCCACCTCCCGGGTTCAAGCGATTCTCCTGCCTCAGACTCCCGAGTAGCTGGGATTACAGCATGGGCCACCACGTCCGGCTAATTTTGTATTTTTAGTAGAGATGGGGTTTCCCCATGTTGATCAGCCTGGTCTCGAACTCCTGACCTCAGGTGATCTGCCCGCCTTGGCCTCCCAACGTGCTGGGATTACAGGCGTGAGCCACCGTGCCCGGCCACAAGGGTGCCTCATATTCCACACCCCTAGCCCTTCTAACTTTGCCTGCCTGACATCCTTTCTGGGATGGCGCCCAAGCACTTCAGATTGAATGAAAATACCTAGCAACATGGAGCTTCACGTCTCTCCTCTCCTGTTTGTTCACCAGTGTTGTGTATCTCACTACATGGAAATCTACCATCTACTTGGTCATTTAAGCCCAAGCCTGGGAGTCTTTGTGTTTGGCCAGCTCATAGGGGGATCCTGGGCAGGCCTGCCAAGAATCCCCTGGACTTTTCTAGGATGAACAAATCAAGCCAAGTGCTGTGGCATGTGCCCATGATCCCAGCCTCTTGGGAAGCTGAGGTGGGAAGATCGCTTGAGTCCATGAGTTTGAGGCTGCATTGAGGTAATTGCACGAGTGCACTCCAGCCTAGGTCACAGAGTGAGACCCCCTCTCTTAAAAGAATAAAATAAAAGGCCGGGCATGGTGGCTCACACCTATAATAACACCTTTGGGAGTCTAAGGCCAGAGAATCGCTTGAGCCCAGGAGTTCGGGACCAGCCTGGGCAACATAGCAAGACGTTGTTTCTACAAAATATACAAAAATTAGCCGGGTGTGGTGGTGCACACCTGTAGTCCCAGCTACCCAGGATGGCATAAGCCCAGGTGGTTGAGGCTGCAGTGAGCCATGATCATGCCACTGCACTCCAGTCTGGGCAGGACCCTGTCTCAAAAATAAACAAATAAAAAGGATGAACAAATTATGAGAGTAAAAAAGGGTTAGTCTCCTTTATCCTTGCTACGCCTCCTGGCCCAAAGCCAAGCAATAGTGTAGCAGGATAAGCCACAGACAAAGCCCCTCAGACGCCGAGTTAAAGAAGGAAGGGCTTTATTCGGGCAGGAGCTTCGGCAAGACTCATGTCTCCAAAAACTGAGCTCCCCAAGTGAGCAATTCCTGTCCCTTTTAAGGGCTTACAACTCTAAGGCGGTCCGCGTGAGGGAGTCATGATTGATTGAGCAAGCAGTGGGTACGTGACTGGGGGCTGCTGACTGGGGCCTGCCTGCACCGGTAATCAGAACAGAACAGAACAGGACAGGGATTTTCACAGTGCTTTTCCATACAATGTCTGGAATCTATAGATAACATAACCGGTTAGGTCAGGGGTAGATCTTTAACCAGATCCAGGGTGCGGTGCCGGGCTGTCTGCCTGTGGATTTCATTTCTGCCTTGTAGTTTTTTGGTTTTTTTTTGAGATGGAGTCTTCTCTGTTGCCCAGGCTGGAGTGCAGTAGCCGGATCTCAGCTCACTGCAAGCTCCACCTCCTGGGTTTACACCATTCTCCTGCCTCAGCCTCCCGAGTAGCTGGGACTACATGTGCCCGCCACCTCGCCTGGCTAGTTTTTTGTATTTTTAGTAGAGACGGGTTTCACCATGTTAGCCAGGATGGTCTCTGTCTCCTGACCTCGTGATCCGCCCGTCTCAGCCTCCCAAAGTGCTGGGATTACAGGCTTGAGCCACCGCGCCCAGCCTGCCTTTTAGTTTTTCTTTCTTTGGAGGCAGAAATTGGGCATGAGACAATATGGGGCATGAGACAATAAGTGAGGTGGTCTCCTCACTTAGTAGTAGTAAGCACTATAAATATTTGTGGATTTAAAACCATTTCATTCAGTCTTGATGACAGCCCTGAGAAGTAGTCATTTCATCTCCTTTTATAGATGAGGATATAGTTCAGAGAGGTTAAGGCCACTGGCCAGCCACAAGCTCTGGAAGGTGAATCCAGTTCCCTCTAATCCCAAAGAATGTGCATTTTTAGTGTGGGACAAGAGGTCTCAAAAGACAGGTTGGAGGATTCCCAGCTTTGGGAGAATAAAAGTTGGGTGAAGTTCAGAACTGCCAACTCATCAGTCAGAACTGGGCCAGTGACAACCTGCAGAAGCTCAGCCTACAAAGGCTTGTCAGGCTTCTGGGCCCTTGGTTACTTTCCCATCTTTAGTATTTTGTTCTCCTTCCACAGGATAATCAGCAGAAAAGTGCCTGGCCTTGTGTCCATGTACCATGGAGGGGAGAGCTAGAGAGGCTGGGCTTTTGGGAACCACTAGAAGGAAGGAATGAGGGGGCTGCTGGTTAGGCCCACAGCTGAAACTGAGAAGGGCTCTTGGAGTTCTCCTTCGCTTTGTAACATTAAGTAAAGGCTTAGGCAACTTGACTGTTTTTTATAACCTTAAAGACAATGGCTCCGGCGGGCATGGTGGCTCACCCCTGTTGTAATCCCAGGACTTTGGGAGACTGAGGCGGGTAGGTCGCTTGAGCCCAGGAGTTCTAGACAAGCCTGGGCAACTTAGCAAAACCCTGTCTCTACAAAATATATAAAAATTAGTGGCCGGGCGCGGTGGGTCAAGCCTGTAATCCCAGCACTTTGGGAGGCCGAGGCGGGCGGATCATGAGGTCAGGAGATCAAGACCATCCTGGCTAACATGGTGAAACCCCGTCTCTACTAAAAAATACAGAAAACTAGCCGGGCGAGGTGGCAGGCGCCTGTAGTTCCAGCTACTTGGAACTGCTGAGGCAGGAGAATGGCGTGAACCCGGGAGGCGGAGCTTGCAGTGAGTGGAGATGGCGCCACTGCACTCCAGCCTGGGTGACAGAGCAAGACTCCATCTCAAAAAAATAATAATAATAAAAATAAACTAGCTGGGAATTGTGATGCGGACTTGTAGTCCCAGCTATCTTAGAGGCTGAGGTGGGAGGATCACCTGAGCTCAAGAGGTCAATCAAACCTGCAATGAGCCATGATTGTGCCACTGCTCTTGAGCCTGGGTGACAGAGAATGAGACCCTGTCTAAAAAAAAAAAAAAAAGTATATATAAAGAAAAATTTATTTCCAGAGCTATATGTTTAGAGAAAAAAAAGGCATTGCACACAATTTGGGCTGGATTAGAATTAGAGAGCTGGGGACCGTGTCTGTATTCCCAGCAGCCTGGAGAAAACATGGAAGTCTTGGGAAGCAGCAGCAGCAGTTAAAAGACTAGGAGTGTGGAGGGGCTGAGGCTTCCAGCTGCCCTGAATCTTCCCACTGCCTCCTAATCACCCGTAGATGGTTTCCTTTCCCCGTTTATGTCATACTTGGTGTTTGTATTTGGTGTTACTGCATATACAGCTTTGATCTCTTTTTTTGTTGTTTTGTTTTTGTTTTTGTTTGTTCCATTTTGAGATGGAGTGGCTAGATTTTTGTATTTTGTTTAGTAGAGACGGGGTTTCACCATGTTGGCCAGGATGGTCTCGATCTTCTGACCTCATGATCCACCTGCCTCAGCCTCCTAAAGTGCTGGGATTATAGGCGTGAGCCACCGCACCGGCCTGATCTCTCTCTTTTTTTTCCTTTTTTTTCCTGAGAGGAAGTCTCGCTCTGTTGCCCAGGCTGGAGTGCAGTGGTGCAATCTCCACTCACTGCAGCCTCTGCCTCCTGGGTTCAAGCAGTTCTTCTGCCTCAACCTCCCGAGTAGCTGGGATTACAGGCACCCGCCACCATGCACAGCTAATTTTTGTATTCTAGTAGAGAAGGGGTTTCACCATGTTAGCCAGGCTGGTCTCGAACTCCTGACCTCAGGTGATCCGCCCACTTTAGCCTCCCAAAGTGCTGGTATTATAGATGAGACAATCGCGGCCCAGCCCTACAAACAATCTTTTTCTTTTCTTTTTTTTTTTTTTGTATTGAAGTTTCACTCCTTGTTGCCAAGGCTGGAGTTCAGTGGTACAGTCTTGGCTCACTGCAACCTCCACCTCCTGGGTTCAAGTGCCTCTCCTGCCTCAGCCTCCTGAGTAGCTGGGATTACAGGCATGCGCCACCATGCCCGGCTAATTTTGTATTTTTAGTAGTGACAGGGTTTCTCTGTGTTGGTCAGGCTAGTCTCAAACTCCCAGCCTCAGGTGATCCGCCCACCTCAGCCTCCCAAAGTGCTGGGATTACAGGCATGAGCCACCACTCCGGGCCACAGATAATCATCTTTAAAATGATAAAAGCAGGTTTCAACTGTGGTTCTTCTCTGGGGTGAGAAGGTGAAGATACACATGGGCAAGCTACTGATTTACCTTCTGAAAATACTCTTTGGAAGCAGCTGGATTTGGCTCGATTTTTGGAGAATCCTGTGTCCAATTCACTGGGCAGACTTCTCCATGGGTTTCTACATACTGGAACGCCTTCACCAAGAGGAGGGTTTCTTCCACACTTTAGCCCACTGGGAGATCATTAACACTCAAGTGCGGCCAGGTGTGGTGGCTCACGCCTGTAATCCCAGCACTTTGGGAGGCTGAGGCGGTCAGGAGATCGAGACCATTCCGGCTAACACGGTGAAACCCCATCTCTACTGAAAAAATACAAAAAATTAGCTGGGCGCAGTGGCAGGCGCCTGTAGTCCCAGCTACTTGGGAGGCTGAGGCAGGAGAATGGCGTGAACCTGAGAGGCAGAGCTTGCAGTGAGCCGAGATTGCGCCACTGCACTCCAGCCTGGGCAACAGAGCGAGACTCCTTCTCAAAAAACAAAACAAGGCCGGGCGCAGTGGCTCAAGCCTGTAATCCCAGCACTTTGGGAGGCCGAGACGGGCGGATCACGAGGTCAGGAGATCGAGACCATCCTGGCTAACATGGTGAAACCCCGCCTCTACTAAAAAATACAAAAACTAGCCGGGCGCAGGTGGCGGGCACCTGTAGTCCCAGCTACTCTGGGAGGCTGGAGGCAGGAGAATGGCGTAACCCGAGGCGGAGCTTGCAGTGAGCTGAGATCCGGCCACTGCACTCCAGCCTGGGCGACAGAGCAAGACTCTGTCTCAAAAAAAAAAAAACAAAAAAACAAAAACAAAAACACAAAACAAAACAAAACAAAAAACACTCAAGTGCTTGATGACTCAACTGGGGTCAGTTATGAAGAGACCTCTTAGTGCAAGACTAGGACCTTCTAACAGCACACCGTAGTCTCGGGAATTCGCTTAGTGAAATGTGACAAAGGTGTGATGTTCATGGGACCCAAACCGCCATTCTTCTTTGGTGTATTTATCCAGGCAAGATGGCTAAAGTGGGAATCCACCACGGTGGCTCACGCCTGTAATCTCAGCACTTTGGGAGGCTGAGGCGGGTGGATCACCTGAGTTCAAGAGTTCAAGACCAGCCTCACCAACATGGTGAAATCCCATCTCTACTAAAAATACAAAAATTAGCTGGGCGTGGTGGCAGGCACCTCCCAGCTACTTGAGAGGCTGAGGCAGGAGAATCGCTTGAACCTGGGAGGCGGAGGTTGTAGTGAGCCGAGATCGTGCCACTGTACTCCACCCTGGGTGACAGAGCAAGACTCCATCTTGAAAAAAAAACAAATCCAAAGGATAGAAGAAAGGCACCAAATATTTCCCCTCAAAGTCATCAAGGCTTAAGTCTTTGAACTCTCCATTGACAACGGCTGTACCCTTAAAATAGGGCGCATGCTGGGTGACATCAGGTGTACAGTATGAGGAACTGGTGCCAGAATTTTGCTTGACCGGAACCAGACCACAACATGTTTGTCAAACTTGTTCTTCCAGAATCAGCAGGCCTGATGGCTGCAGTGGCAGAAATACCCCAAGGAATGACACTCACATGCCGGCAGCTGATGCTCGGAGCAACCTGCCCACAGCAGCTGCCGTCTTAAAGTGCATACGTATTTTTGTTTTTTTTGAGACAGGGTCTCACTCTGTCGCCCAGGCTGAAGTGCAATGGCACAACCTCAGCTCACTGCAGCCTCAGCCTCCCAGGCGGAAGCCATCCTCCCACGTCAGCCTCCTGAGTAGCTGGGACTGCAGGCGTGCACCACCATGCCCAGCTAATTTTTGTAATTTTTTGGATAGAGATGGGGTTTCATCATGTTGCCCAGGTTGGTCTTGAACTCCTGGGCTCAAGCGATCTTCCCGCCTCGACCTCCCAAAGTGCTAGGATTACAGGTGTGGTGGCACCTTGTCTCTAAAAAAAGTCAGTCACATAAGAAAAGATAATAGCTTTTCTCCCCCTCTGATTTTAACAGTAACACATTACCAAAGTTACTGGTGCTTACATGGGGTTGAATGAAGTTACGATGGATATTTCACTTAATGTTGTTCTTGAATGCTTTAATTTTTTACAACAGACTTAAATTTTTTTTTTTTTTTTTGAGACGGAGTCTCTCGCTTGTCAGCCCAGGCTGGAGTGCAGTGGCCGGATCTCAGCTCGCTGCAAGCTCTGCCTGGCTTATGCCATCTCCCGCCTCAGCCTCCCGGACAGCTGGGACTACAGGCTCGCCACCCGGCCGCATAGTTTTTGTATTTTTAGTAGAGACGGGTTTCACCGCAGCCAGGATGGTCTCGATCTCCTGACCTTAGGATCCACTGGGCTCCTCGCCTCCCAAAGTGCTGGGATTACAGGCTTGAGCCACCGCTACCGGGCCGACTAAAATTCTTTTAAAATACATGTGACTGGGCGCTGGTGGCTCACGTGCCTGCCTCAGCACTTTGGGAGGCCGAGGTGGATGGATCACCTTGAGGTCAGGTGGAGTTCAAGACCATGGATCAACATGTTGAAACCCCATCTCACTAAAAAATACAAAAATTCAGGAAAATCAATGAACTTGGAAGGTAGAGGTTGTAGAGTCGAGATCGCGCTATGGCACTCCAGCATAGGCAACAAGAACAAAACTCTGCTTCAAAAAAAAACAAACAAACAAACAAAAACATAATTGGTCGGACGAGTGGCTCACACCTGCAATCCCAGCACTTCAGGAGGCTGAGGCAGGTGGATCACTTGAGACAGGGAGTTTGAGACCAGCCTACAACATGGCAAAACCCTGTCTCTACTAAAAATACAAAAATTTGGGCCAGGTGCAGTGGCTCATCACCATAGTCCCAGCACCGAGGCCGGGGCTGGAGGTGGATCACCTGAGGTCAGGAGTTCGAGACCAGCCTGGCCAAACTGGTAAACCTTTGTCTCTACTAAAAAATACAACAATTAGCTGGGTGTGGTGGTGGGCACCTGTAATCCCAGCTACTCGAAGGCTGGGGTGGAGAATCACTTTGAACCCAGAGGCAGAGGTTGCAGTGAGCCGAGATTGCAGCATTGCACTCAGCCTGGTGATGGTGAACGACCCGTCTCAAAACAAAGCAGGGCATGGTGATGCACGCCTGTAATCTCAGCTACTCAGAAGGCTGAGGCACAAGAATCACTTCAACCTGGGAGGCAGAAGTTGCAGTGAGCTGAGATGCCTGTGCACTCCAGCCTGGCGAGGGAGTAAGACTCAGCCCTCAAAAAAAAAAAAAAAAAAGGAAAAATACATATAGTGCTCCTTGTTAAACATCTTAGATAATATAGGAAGTTACAATGAAACAAGTAATTATTATCTATAATACCATTTTCCAGAGGTTACCATTGTTAATATGGGATATATTTTCTTCCCCAGATTTTTCTCATATTTTTTTATGTGTATGCATTTTTTTTCCAAAAAAAAAAAAGGATGATAGGCTGTTTTTCTTTTTTTTTTTTTTTTTTGGTGGGGGGATGGAGTTTCACTCTGTCACCCAGGCTGGAGTACTGAGTGCAATGTTGTGATCTTGGCTCACTGCAACCTCCACCTCCTGGGTTCAAGCAGTTCTCCTGCCTCAGCCTCCCGAGTAGCTGGGATTACAGTCACGCACCACCATGCCTGGCTGATTTTTGTATATATATATTTTTTTAGTGGCGCTGGGGTTTTACCATGTTGGCCAGGCTGGTCTCGGACTCCTGACCTCAAGTGATCCACCCAGCTTGGCCTCCCAAAGTGCTGGGATTACAGGCATGAGCCACTGCGCCTAGCCTTTTTTTTTCTTTTTTTGAAACAGAGTCTGGCTCTGTTGCCCAGGCTGGAGTGCAGTGACTCCATCTTGGCTCACTGCAACCTCCACGTCCTGGGTTCAAGCAATTCTCCTGCCTCAGCCTCCTGAGTAGCTGGGATTACAGGCGCCCATCACTGCGCCTGGCTAATTTTTGTATTTTTAGTAGAGATGGGGTTTTGCCATGTTGGCCAGGCTGGTTTCGAACTCCTGATCTCAGGTAATCTGCCCGCTCCGGCCTCCCACAGTGTTGGGATTACAGATGTGAGCCACCGCACCTGGCCATCTGTTTTTCATTCTGCTTTATTTGGCAATGGCGAACATCTTTCTATTGAATAGACTGATCTCTGAAAACATCACTTTTGATGACTTCCTACTGTTCTATCATGAATATACCACATATTTAACTAGTTCACTACTACTGAACCCCTGGGTGGTTCTGTTTTTGTTGTTTTTACAATGTTATGAAGAATACAGTAGAGAATATTTGTGTAATTGATCTTTGGGTGCATCCATTATTCTGTTCTTGGGATACATTTTGAGAAGTGGAATTGTTGGGCAATTCCTCTTAACCTATTTCTAGGGTTTTTGATAAATATTGTCTAATTGGCCCAGGAAAATGTTTGCCATTTCTGATATGTAGTATTTGACTGACTTTTTCAGGACAGGAAGATGTCACCCAAGCGCATAGCTAAAAGAAGGTCCCCCCCAGCAGATGCCATCCCCAAAAGCAAGAAGGTGAAGGGTAAGTTGGCCTTGGCCTCTTTGTGGGTACAGGTGGCCCCTCAAAACCCTGAGAACCCGGGACTGGGCTCCTTCCTTCCTGACACTTGAAACTGAAGGATGTGGATGAGCAGAAACCCCACCCAGCTGGAATGTTTCCCATAGCTCGTTGAATCCCACTCTTTGGGAATCACAAAGTAGGCAGAAACTCCTCCCAAGGCACTTAGGCAGTACTGGCAAAAAAAAACTAGACCCTAGGGCTTCACGCCAGCCAGTGATGCATTGTGGTTAGGACCACTGACTTTACGACATGGGTTCAAGTCCTTGCTCTGCCACTTTCTAGCTGATGGGCAAGTCACTTAATCCCGCAGTTTGGATTATCAACTTCATAAAATGGAGGCAGCCAGAGCAGCACCACCCGCTCTGGGCTGTGTGAGGATGAGATGAGATAATGGCCTGGCAGAATTTGAGGGAGGTGGCTGTGGTTTCCTCTCTCCTGGGACACCAGAGGGGCACAGGGAGGAAAGAAAAGCCAGCACTAAACTGGGAGGGGAAGTGTGGACCCACGCTCAGACAGTGTCTGTCTTTTGCAGACGCGAGGGCCGCTGCCTCCCGCCGCATTCCTGGCGCCCGCTCCTGCCAAGGTGCCTGCGGGCCGAGCCCTCCTGACCAGAAAACCCGACCAGGTGGCTCCGCGCCCGGCGCGCCCTCTGTGCTGCCATCGCGGGCTCCTCAGCGGTGCCACAGCCTCGGGGGAGGGGCTGGGCGCCATTGGCTGCCCGGGACTGCGGGTTGGGGGGCTGCCTTTGGCCCACAGAGGGCCCCGGGCCGCCCACTGGTTGGTGCGCACCTCCTGCAAATGCCGCTGGCCGCTCTTCCTCCTGCCCCTCCTGCCTTTCCACTGGATGGCGGAGGGAGGAGTCCGTTTCTGCAGTGGATTTGCCCGGGAGCTGAACTTACTCACTGGCGGACGGCCTGGGCATGGAGGAGGGCTAGGATGGAGATTGGGCACTGTGCTCTGACCCACGTAGTCTCCCTTGCTTTTGATGCAGATTCTATTATAATTAGCTTTCGGCCGGGCACGGTGTCTCACGCCTGTAATCGCAACACTTTGGGAGGCTGAGGCGGGCAGATCACGAGGTCAGAAGATCCAGACCATCCTGGCTAACATGGTGAAACCCCGTCTCTACTAAAATACAAAAAATTAGCCATGCATGGTGGCGGGCACCTGTAATCCCAGCTACACAGAAGGCTGAGGCAGAGGAATCACTTGAACCCAGGAGGCAGAGGTTGCAGTTAGCCGAGATCCGCCACTGCACTCCAGCCTGGCAACAGAGGGAGACTATGTCTCAAACTAATAATAATAATAATAATAATTAGCTTTCTTTTCTTTTCCTTTTTTTTTTTTTTTTTGAGATCGAGTCTCACTCTGTCGCCTAGACTAGAGAGGGCAATGGCGCAATCTCGGCTCTGCCACCTCCACCTCCCAGGTTCAAGTGATTCTCCTGCCTCAGCCCCCCCCGAGTAGCTGGGATTACAGGCTACTGTTGGCCAGGCTGGTCTCGAACTCCTGTCCTCAAGTGATCCGCCCGCCTTGGCCTCCCAAAGTGCTAGGATTACAGGTGTGAGCCACCGTACCCGGCCCCTCTTGCCCTCTCCACCAAGATTCATTTCACAGTATCCAGTGTCTCCTTGTTTGCCTTTCTCCCCTTTCACGTGAATAATGTGCTCAGTTCTTAATCTCCACAAAAATCCTGTGAGAGAGGTATTTTGTTGTCCCCATTTCACAGATGACAAAACTTAGACTCAGAAAGTTCATACTAACGGTCTGTGGCAGAGCAAGGGCTTCCGCCCAGGTTTGTCTGATCGCAGAGCCTGTGACCTCTCCTCACTGTAGTCATCCTCTACACTCAGGGTCTATCTTCTTCACCCTTCAGTCTCACACAGGTCCCACAGCACAGAACCCGGCTTGGTGCTGACACTAGGTCAGGGCGATGTGGGCCAGCTGGGGCTGGGTGAGAATGTGATGGAGAGGAAGAAGCCGGCCCTGGTATCCATTCCAGAGGATGTTGTACAGGCTGAGGCTGGGGGCATGCACACCGTGTGTCTAAGCAAAAGTGGCCAGGTAGGTGTTGGGGGCTGGCATAGGGTTGGACAAGGCCTGGGATTGGGTGGCTTGGGGCAGGGCTTTTGAACCACACATGTTCACTGTGGAAATGGAGCTGGCTAGTCCAGCGGGGAGTGGCCTACATGAGAATGGACTGCGAGGCCAGACTTTGCATTAATGAGAGCATCCTGGGCACAGGTCTATTCCTTCGGCTGCAATGATGAGGGTGCCCTGGGAAGGGACACATCAGTGGAGGGCTCGGAGATGATCCCTGGGAAAGTGGAGCTGCAAGAGAAGGTGGTACAGGTGTCAGCAGGAGACAGTCACACAGCAGCCCTCACCGAGGATGGCCGTGTCTTCCTCTGGGGCTCCTTCCGGGTAAGGCTGGGTCTGGAAGTCTGCATGGGGCCTGAAAGGCAGAACTAACTGGTGGGGCCCCAAAGGTAATCCACTTCCATGCATCCGTGGTACTTACTAGTGGGGAGATGAAAGCCCACAGATAGAGCTGAGGCCCAGACCCAGGATTCTAGCTTCTTCATGTGGGCCACACCACCAGCTGCTTCCTTGGATCCAATGTCATCAAGTGTCTGTCCTGGGAAGCGAGTGGGTCAAGGATGTCCCTGGGTTGAGGCTGATCCAGGAGGCCTGCTGTCTTCACCCATCTCCCTGACTTCCGTCTCCACCTCACCTCGCCAGCACTGCTTCTTCCACATTTCCCAGAGGCTTGAATGGGGCAAGCAGGCAGGGATTGTTGCATCTCAGAGTTTCCAAGGTAGAGAGGAGTGTAGTTTAAAAAATAGATTCTGGTTTTTTGTTTTTTTTCTTTTGAGAGACGAAATTTCACTCCTGTTGCCCAGGCTGGAGTGCAATAGCGCAGTCTTGGCTTACCACAACCTCTGCCTCCCGGGTTTAAGTGATTCTCCTGCCTCAGCCTCCCAAGTAGCTAGGATTACTGGCATGCGCCACCACGCCTGGCTAATTTTGTATTTTCAGTAGAGATGCGGTTTCTCCTGTTGGTCAGGCTGGTCTCAAAATCCTGACCTCAGGTGATCCACCCGCCTCTGCCTCCCAAAGTGCTGGGATTACAGGCATGAGCCACCGTGCCCAGGGCCAAATTCTGTATTAAAATTGTTTTCTTCTTACTATTTTTTTTTTAGATGGAGTCTCGCTCCATCAGCCAGGCTGGAGTGCAGTGACGAGATCTCACTGCAACCTCCTCCTTCCAGGTTCAAGCGACTCTTCTGCTTCAGCCTCCCAAGTAGCTGGGACTACAGGCGCATACCATCACGCCCAGCTAATTTTTGTATTTTAGTAAAGATGGAGTTTCACCATGTTGGCCAGGCTAGTCTCGAATTCTTGACCTCAAACGATCTACCCGCCTTAGCCTCCCAAAGTGCTGGGATTACAGGCGTGGGCCACCGCACCCGGCCTGATGGGTGTTTTCTTATCACGTCTATTTTGAATTTTTTATGGAGAATGTCACCCAGGCTGGAGTGCAATGACACAATCTCAGCTCACTGCAACCTCTGCCTCTTGGGCTCAAGCAATTCTCCTTCCTCAGCCTCCCAAGTAGCTGGGATTACAGGCACGCGCCACCATGCCTCGCTAATTTTTGTATTTTTAGGAGAGATGGGGTTTCACCATATTGGCCAGGCTGGTTGCGAATTCCTGATCTCAGGTGATCCGCCCCTCTGGGCCTCCCAGAATGCTGGGATTGCAGGCGTGAGCCACCGCGTCTGGCCTCCTTTCTTTTTTAATTAGAGATGAGATCCTGCTCTGTCACCCAGGCCAGAGTGCAGTGGCATCATCTTAGCTCACTGCAGCCTCAACTTCCTGGGCTCAGGTGATTTCTTCCACCTCAACCTCGCAAGTAGTTGGTACTATAGGCTTGTGCCACCACACCCAGCTAGTTTTTGTATTTTTTTGTGGGGATGGGGTTTCACCATGTTGCCCAAGCTGGTCTTGAGCTCAAGCGATCTGCCTGCCTAGGCCTACCAAAGTGGTAGGATGACTGGCATGAGCTACCATGCCTGGCCCAGAATAGTATACTGAACGCCCGTTTACTTGCCACACAGTTTCAATGATTATCAACTTATGGCCAGACTTGTTATCTCTATTTACATCCACTCTCTGACTCCTTGATTATTTTAATGCAAGTTGCAGACCATAAATGATTTCATTCATAAGTATTTGAGTATGTGGCCTGGCTCCTGCCCACCTCTCCATCCCCATCTGGTGCCACTGCCCTTCTGGATTTCACTGGTATGGCGCAGGCAGGACTGGCTGATAAGTGCCCTGTCCCTCCCTTCTAGGACAATAACGGTGTGATTGGGCTGTTGGAGCCCATGAAGAAGAGCATGGTGCCAGTGCAGGTGCAGCTGGACGTGCCTGTGGTAAAGGTGGCCTCAGGTGGGTCTGGGGGTACTTGCTCGGGGCAGGACTTGGAGGACCTTGTTCTGGGGCTGGCCCAGCCTTGGGCCTTACAGATGTGGCCTGCATCCCTTACCTTTTCATCCTCAGGAAACGACCACTTGGTGATGCTGACAGCTGGTGGTGACCTCTACACCTTGGGCTGTGGGGAACAGGGCCAGCTAGGCCGTGTGCCTGAGTTATTTGCCAACCGTGGTGGCCGGCAAGGTCTTGGTAAGTGGCCTTGGTACCTCCAGCAGGGCAAATTGGCAGGCCACCCCCACAGTGAAGGCCAAAGGCAGGAAGGATTTGCTGTGGTCAGGCTTGCATCAGATGGACTTGTGGTATTGGTTAAGACTTTGGAGACAGACTGCTCTGGTAGTTTTGCCACCTACTGTCTATGGGACTCTGAACATAGTTTCTTCATCATTAAGTCTACCTACCTATAAACCTACTTCATTAGGTTGCTCTGAAGTTAAATGAGTTAATGAGAAGAATATCAGGCGGATGGTAAGTTCCATGTAAATGATACCTCTAATAACTGTGGGAATCTGAGCAAGGCACTTGCATTCTCTTGATCTCAGTTTCCTTTTCTATAAAATAGGGATAAGAGTCCCTACTTAGCCTGTCAAGGGCTTTTATAATGGAGGAGAATTAAACTTGGGGCAGAGGGAAGCCATGTGTGTCTGTCTGTCACTGACTGTGCCTTTCCCTCTGCCTGCAGAACGACTCCTGGTCCCCAAGTGTGTGATGCTGAAATCCAGGGGAAGCCGGGGCCACGTGAGATTCCAGGATGCCTTTTGTGGTGCCTATTTCACCTTTGCCATCTCCCACGAGGGCCACGTGTACGGCTTTGGCCTCTCCAACTACCATCAGCTTGGTGAGCCCTGAGCCCAGCTTCAGGCGTGATCCAGTGGCCTGCGTTCCTGTCCTGGCTCTACCACTCATTCATTGTGCATCCTTTGCGGGGTTGTCTAACCCCTCAAAATCACAGTTTTGTCATCTGTAAAGTGAAAATGTCCATATCCTGATGGGAGGTGGCCTCACTGTGGGAGGGGATTGAGAAGGGCAGCTTTCAGAACACCTTGACCCCTGATGGCTCCGGCCTTTCCCCCAGGAACTCCGGGCACAGAATCTTGCTTCATACCCCAGAACCTAACATCCTTTAAGAATTCCACCAAGTCCTGGGTGGGCTTCTCTGGTGGCCAGCACCATACAGTCTGCATGGATTCAGAAGGTAGGTCCTTTACTTCCTTCTCTAGTTTGGGTGCGGAGTGTACCCTGGCCTAGACCTAGCCAGATTCCTGAGACCGTGGTCCTTGGACCCTGGGTCTGTTCCATGGGTTGTGCCACACGTGGGTCCATGAGAGTCACTCTCATCCTCCTAGAGTCCTGGTGCTCTTCCAAGTGTGAGTTCAATGGGGGCCTATGTAGAGATTCTCCTAGGTCTCCTCCAAAACTGGGAAGAGACACTGCAGATCTCCTTCTGATCGCCCTGGGAGCAGTGACACACTCCAGGGACAGGGGCACTCACCTAGCCTGCCACCCATTTTGCCTGTAGCACGCCCTCTGCTATTGCTCATCTCTCTCCCTCCTCCCACAGGAAAAGCATACAGCCTGGGCCGGGCTGAGTATGGGCGGCTGGGCCTTGGGGAGGGTGCTGAGGAGAAGAGCATACCCACCCTCATCTCCAGGCTGCCTGCTGTCTCCTCAGTGGCTTGTGGGGCCTCTGTGGGGTATGCTGTGACCAAGGATGGTGAGTGGGGCTGCCTACACTCTGTCTAGTTGGGTCCTGTGGGTCATGGTTCTTACCCAATTCCCCAGTAGGCTGTGATGTCCACTCTCAGGTGGAACCGAGGTGCAGACAGCAGTGTTTGTGATGCACTCTGTTCCTGCTTCTCAGAAGCTCTGGTGTTGATGAATATGAAATGAGTACACAAATTATTTTAGTAAAGGTGACTTATTATGCAGAGGAGAGAAAGAGCAAAGAGTGAGATATCACTGAGGCCTAAGGAGACAATGGGACTGGAACCCAAGTCTCCAGACTCCTAACCCAGGCTGCTCTCTCCATCAGGGTAACCTCTTCATATATCACCTTGTATGTGCCCGCTTCCCAGGCACTTGTACTTAGAATCTAAATCAGGGGAAAAAAAAGACTTAGTAGTCAGAGTTGTAGCAAGTATGGCGGAGGAGGGTGTGAACAAGTGACCACCAAAGCCTGAGTAGATGAGAGGGACAGCCATGGAGGTCCTGTAGAAGCCTGGAGCTGGCAGAGGTGCTGGACCTGAGATATCTGGGAAGACTTCCTGAGGAAGTGGGGCTTGCACTGCACCTTGAAGGTTCCATTCTTTGTGAAAAGCAAAGAATGCCATTCCAGGCAGAGGAACATCAGGGCAGTCTCAAAGGTGGCTGATCCTGGGAACAGAGGGTGGGGTTGGGGTCTTGAATGCCACACCTAGGAGCAGCCTTTGGCAATGTGTAGGGACTGTGGTCTCTGGTTTACAGCGTTCTTTTTCATCCATCATCTCCTTGGGTTCTCCCAACTTCCCTGAACTCCGAGAGTCTGGGACCTTGCCAAGCTGCTGTTGGCCAAGGCCACAGTCCACACCCATCTCCCAGGTTTCTCCTGCCACAGGAAAGTGGGCTGGGGATCCTGGAGACAGCTATACCCATTTCTTTCTCTTGCAGGTCGTGTTTTCGCCTGGGGCATGGGCACCAACTACCAGCTGGGCACAGGGCAGGATGAGGACGCCTGGAGCCCTGTGGAGATGACGGGCAAACAGCTGGAGAACCGTGTGGTCTTATCTGTGTCCAGCGGGGGCCAGCATACAGTCTTATTAGTCAAGGACAAGGAACAGAGCTGATGAAGCCTCTGAGGGCCTGGCTTCTGTCCCACTCAACCTCCCTCACAGAACAGGGAAGCAGTGACAGCTGCAGATGGCAGCGGGCCTCTCCCCAGCCCTGAGCACTATGTCAGCTCCTGCCTTTTCCCATCAGCAGAACAGCATCCTTTTCCTATTTTTCTTCCTCCTCTTTGGAATTCTCCTGGGACCTACAGAATAAAGGAGGGGATGGACAGGGGATTTTCAGAAGGAACATGGCTCGTTCCAGAGCTATATGGTTAAACGTTTCTCCCCTTTTCCCTACCTTCCATGGTCCTGGTTGGCCCGGGTTTTACCTACTAGAAAACCAAAACCTCCCCCCTGGGGTTTGGTGCCCACTCTCTGAGAAGTTGGGCTCCATCAAGCCCCATTCTAGTCATGTGCCCCTTTCCTGTCCCTAACAGTCTACAGGCAAACAAGTGGTACAGTCATAAGACCCGTCTGTCATGGACCCACGCCCAGAGGAACGTGCAGAAAAAGCAGAGCTGCATGGCTGTGGGCAACTCTAAGCCAAATATTTGGCTCAGAACAGGTGTCCATGGGACAAAAAAGAATGATCCTCCACTTGACCAAGAGAAAAATGATTCTCCCAGAAGCACAAAGCATACTCTTGCCCCTCAGGCATTGGCTTTGTCCATCGCACCCATCCATTCGTCTTTACCTGCAGCCAAGGGCCTGGAATCGCAAAGAGAAGCCATGCCGGGCTGGGCAGAGCAGAGCAGGGTGTGGGGTGGGGAGAGAGGGTGGAGGGTTTTATAAACAAACTTAACAGCAATAGTAAAAGGGGAGGGATCGAGGGAAGGACAGAGTGTTGGAGGGCCAGAGACTAGTCCTGGGACGGAAACAGCAACTTGTACAGTGGCTGAGAAAATAGGATATAGTTTTGATGTTTTTAAATTGTAAAATATTTTGGAGGGAGAACAAAATCTTTTAACATTTTGAATAAATTTAGAGTTTTATAAAATAGGCCATTTGTTTTCTACACACTCCCTGCTTTTTAAGGGAGCACATACTATGTGCCAGGCACTGCTGGGAAAGACAGAATGAACTATAAACCTGGTGTTGAGGCTACAACCTAACTTAAGTGATATCAAGATGTCCTTAGGTGCCAGCCAGCTGTCAGTGTGACTAACAAAGGCTTCAAATCTGTCAAGAAGGAAGAAAAAAGTTGAGTTTTGTTTGGGTATTTCTGTTTCGGAGTCACTGGATTATTTTTAAATGCTGCATAGTACAATAGAGGTGGGGTGGATCTTTTAATGCCAAACGAAGATTTTTTTTTTTTTACCCCGAGACAGACTTTCTCTCTTGTCGCCCAGGCTGGAGTGCAATGGCACAATCTCGGCTCACTGCAACCTCCGCCTCCCGGGTTCAGGCAATTATCCTGCCTCAGCCTCCCGAGTAGCTGGGATTACAGGCATGCGTCACCATGCCTGGCTAAATTTTTTTGTATTTTTAGTAGATACGGGGTCTTGCCCTGTTGGTCAGGCTGGTCCCAAACACCCGATCTCAGGTGATCTGCCTGCTTCGGCCTCCCAAAGTGCTAGGATTACAGGCGTGAGCCCCTGCGCCTGGCCTTTTTTTTTTTTTTTTTTTTTTTTGAGACAGTTGCTTTTTCTACCCAGGCTGGAGTGCAATGGCGTGATCTCGGCTCACTGCAACCTCTGCCTCCTGTGTTCAAGTGATTCTCCTGCCTCAGCGCCTCAAGTAGCTGGGATTACAGGCACACACCACCAATCCCAGCTAATTTCTAAAAATTTTTATTTATTTTTTGGGACGGAGTCTTGCTGTGTTGCCCAGGCTGGAATGCAGAGGCACGATCTCGGCTCACTACAACCTCCGCCTCCCAGGTTCAAATGATTCTCCTGCCTCGTCCTCCTGAGTAGCTGGGACTATAGGCATGTGCCACCATGCCTGGCTGATTTTTTTTTTTTTTTGAGACAGTCTTGCTCTGTCATCCAGGCTGGAGTGCAGTGGCGCTATCTCGGCTCACTGCAACCTCCACCTCCTGGGTTCACGCCATTCTGCTATCTCAGCCTCCTCAGCAGCTGGGACTACAGGCACACGCCGCCATGCCTGGCTAATTTTTTTGTATTTTTAGTAGAGACGGATTTTGCCATGTTAGCCAGGATGGTCTTGCTCTCCTGACCTCGTGATCCGCCTACCTCAGCCTCCCAAAGTGCTGGGATTACAGGCGTAAGCCACCGCGCCCGGCCATGCCTGGCTAATTTTTTTGTATTTTTAGTAGAGAGAGGGTTTCACTATGTTGGCCAGGCTGGTCTCGAACTACTGACCTCCTGATCCGCCTGCCTCCGACTCCCAAAGTGCTGGGATTACAGGCGAGCCACCGCGCCCGGCAATTTATTTATTTATTTAGAGACTGAGTTTTGCTCTTGTTACCCAGACTGGAGTCCAAAGGTGCGATCTTGGCTCACTGCAACCTCGGCCTCTCGGGTTCAAGTGATTCTCCTACCTCAGACTCCCGAGTAGCTGGGATTACAGGTGTGTGCCACCACACCCAAATAATTTTTGTATTTTTAGTAGAGACAGGGTTGTTGTCTCTACTAAAAATACAAAAATTTTAGACCATCCATGTTGGCCAGGATGGTCTCAATCTCTTGACCTTGTGATCTGCCCACCTCAGCCTCCCAAAGTGCTGGGATAACAGGCATGAGCCACATGCCCACTATACTATATTTTTTAATACAGTACCATCTGCAGAAATGCTTACTGAGGCCAAGTGCAGTGGGTCACACCTGTAATTCCAGCACTTTGGGAGGCCGAGGTGGGTGGATCACTTGAGGTCAGGAGTTTGAGACCAGCCTGTCCAACGTGGTGAAACCCCATCTCTACTAAAAATAAAAAAATTAGCTGGGTGTGGTGGCACATGCCTGTAATCCCAGCTACTGGGGAGGCTAAGGCAGGAGAATTGCTTGAACCCAGGAGGTGGAGGTTGCAGTGAACTGAGATTGCACCACTGCACTTAAGCCTGGGTGAAGAAGCGAGACTCCATCTCAAAAAGAAAAAAGAAATGCTTACTGAGCCACTTAGGTATTCTTTTCAGACATCATTAATTGCATAATAATAAAAAGTAGGGCATACCCCACCACACCCAGCACTTTTTTTTTTGAGACAGTGTTTTGTTCTGTTGCCCAGTCTGGAGTGCAGTGGCACCACCTTGGCTCACTGCAGCATCTGCCTCCTGGGTTCCAGTGATTCTCCTGCCTCAGCTTCCCGGGTCACTGGAATTACAGTCATGCGCCACTATGCCCAGCTAATTTTTATATTTTTAGTAGAGACAGGGTTTCATCATGTTGGCCAGGCTGGTCTTGAACTTCTGACCTCAGGTGATCCGCCCTCCTCAGCCTCCCAAAGTGCTAGGGTTACAGGCATGAGCCACTGCGCCTGGCCTTATTTTTTTTTTTTTCTTTGAGATGGAGTCTTGCTTTGTCGCCCAGGCTGGAGTGCAGTGGCTCTATCTAGGCTGTCTGCAGTCTCCACCCCCTGGGTTCAAATGATTCTCGTGTTTCAGCCTCCTGAGTAGCTTTGTACGTTTAGTAGAGACAGGGTTTCACCATGTTGGCCAGGCTGGTTTAGAACTCCTGACGTCAGGTGATCCACACTGCTCCGGCCTCCCAGCAGACAGGCGGGAGCCACTGCACCCGCCTTTACACAATAACTCTTTTTTTTTTTTTTTTTGAGACTGAGTCTGGCTCTTGTCAGCCTGTGTTGGGAGGCAAGGTGGCCGGATCTCAGCTCACTGCAAGTTCGGCCTGGAATGCGCTATTCTCCTGCCTCAGCTCTCCCTAGGTAGCTGGGACCACAGGCGCCCGCCACTGCCTGTTTTTTGTATTTTTTAGTAGAGATGGGGTTTCACCGTGTTAGCCAGGGATGGTCTCGACCTCCCTGACCTCGTGATCCGCCTGCCTCGCCTCCCAAAGTGCTGGGATTACAGGCTTGAGCCACCGCCCGCCACAATAACTCTAATCCATAATATATATTACTGTGTTTTTTTTTTTGAGACGGAGGCCCGCCAGGCCGCTGGGCTGGAGTGCAGTGGCCGGATCTCGGCTCACTGCAAGCTCTGCCTCCCCGGTTTATGCCATTCTCCTGCCTCAGCCTCCCGGGTAGCTGGGACTACAGGCACCTCACCACTCCTCGGCCCGCTAGTTTTTGTATTTTTAGTAGAGACGGGTTTCACTGCGGGTAGCTGGTGGATGGTCTCGATCTCCTGACCTCGTGATCTGCCCGTCTCGGCCTCCCAAAGTGCTGGGATTACAGGCTTGAGCCACCGCGCCCAGCCTACTGTAGATTTTCACAAGCACTTGACCTACAAAAATCATACAGAGCTGACCTGTGCAATACAGTGGTCACTAGCCACATGCGGCTATTTACGTTGAAATCAATATACTTTTAAAACGAAATAAACTCAGTTGTACAAGCCACATTTCAAGTAGTAATGACAAGCTAGTACTTGTGGTATGGGACTGCAAATACAACACATTTCACATTGCAGAAAGTTACAGCGGACAGTGCTGATACAAAGAATCGGTGTATGGTAACAGGAAAGTTTTATTAGCACCAGGAGGATTACTGGATGTCAGAGACTTGGGAAAATGAATATGATGTTAAAAAAATTTAATATGTGGCTCATGCCTGTAATCCTAGCACTTTGGGAGGGCAAGGCAGGCGGATCACTTGAGGTCAGGAGTTCAAAACCAGCTTGGCCATCATGATGAAGCCCCGTCTGTACGAAAAATACAAAAAATTAGCTGGGCATGGTGGTGCGCACCTGTAATCCCAGCTACTCTGGAGGCTGAGGCAGGAGAATTGCTTGAACCCGGGAGGCGGAGGTTGCAGTGAGCTGAGATCGTGCCACCACACTCCAGCCTAGGTGACAGAGCGAGATTCCATCTCAAAAAATAAATTAGGCCTGGCGCGGTGACTCAACGCCTGTAATCACAGCACTTTGGGAGGCCGAGGTGGGTGGATCACGAGGTCAGGAGTTCAAGACCAGCCAAGACGGTGAAACCCGTCTCTTCTGGGGGAAAAAAAAAAAAAACCTTGGTGTGGTGTCAAGCGCCTGTGATCCCAGCTACTCGGAAGGCTGGGGCACAGAATTGCTTGAACCTGAGAAGGCTGCAGTGAGCCAATGACAGCTACTGCACCCAGCCTGGGTGACTGAGCGAGACCTCGTTTCAAAAATAAATAAATTTAAAAACTTTAAGGCCAGGCGCAGTGGCTCATGCCTGTAATCCCAACACTGGGAGGCAGAGGCGGGCAGATCACAAGGTCAGGAGATCGAGACCATCCTGGCTAACACGGTGAAACCCCATCTGTACTAAAAATACAAAAGATTAGCCGGGCATAGTGGTGGGCGTCTGTAGTCCCAGCTGCTCAAGGCTGAGGTGAGAATGGTATGGTGAACTCAGGGAGGTGGATGCTTGCAGTAAGTTAAGATTATAAAGAGCCAGACTCCAGTTTTATTGTGAGCTATCTCACCAAAAATTATATATATATATATATATATACACACACACTATTTTTTCTGAGATGGAGTCTCGCCTGTTGCCCAGGCTGGAGTGCAGCGGCCGATCTCAGCTCACTGCAAGCCTCAAGCCCCGGTTTACGCCATTCTCACCAGCTCCCTCCCGAGAAGGCTGGACTACAGGCGCCTCAGCTTCACCTCGGCCTGGCATGTATTTTTTTAGTAGAGAGGAGAATGGTCTTAGCCAGAATGGTCTCCCATCTCCTGATATCATGATCGGCTCCCGCCTCCCAAAGTGCTGGGATGGTGGCTTGAGTCATCATACCGCATATATATATATACTATTTTAATATTTGCTTTGCTAAAAGTGCTTGTATGTCTGCTACTCCACCCCCAAAAAAATCCTTTGGGATTATATTTATTGGAGATTTCCAACTCAGCAATATAATATAGCAGGGTGGAAGTACCTCTTTTTTGTTTGTTTTTGAGACAGGGTCTTACTTGTTGCCTAGGTTGAGTGATGCCGCCCCTCCCACCTCCACCTCAGCCTCCCAAGTAGCTGGGACTGTAGGCGTGTGTCACCACACTTGGCTAATTTTGTGTTTTTTTGTAATTACAGGGTTTTGCCACGATGTACAGACTGGTGTCAAACTCCTGGACCCAAGTGATCTGCCTGCCTTGGCCTCCCAAAATGTTGGGATTACAGGCGTAAGCCACTACACCTACAAAAGTACCTCATTATTGGTCAGGTGTGGTGGCTCACACCTGTGTGGGGACCAGCACTACAGGGCCTGTGGGTTTTTCTCGTGTGTGGAGACGAGAGATTGTAGAAATAAAGACACAAGACAGAAATAGAAGAAAAGATAGCTGGGCCGGGCACGGTGGCTCACACCTGTAATCCCAGCACTTTGGGTGGCCGAGGCGGTCGGATCACGAGGTCGGAAGATCCGTAGCCATCCTGGCTAACACGGTGAAACCCTGTCTCTACTAAAAATACCAAAAAAAAAATAGCCGGGCGTGGTGGCAGGTGCCTGTAGTCCCAGCTACTCAGGAGGCTGAGGCAGGAGAATGGCATGAACCCAGGAGGGGGAGCTTGCAGTAAGCCAAGATCGCACCACTGCACTCCAGCCTGGGCGACAGAGCGAGACTCTGTCTCGGGAAAAAAAAAAAAAAAAAGACAGCTGGGCCCCAGGGACCACTACCGCCAAGATGCGGAGACCGGTAGTGACCCAGAATGTCCGGCTGTGCTGTTATTTATTGTATACAAGGCAAGGGGACAGGGTAAGGAGTGTGAGTCATCTGCAATGATAGGTAAGGGTCACGCGAATCACGTGTCCACCAGACGGGGGCCCTTCCCTGTTTGGTAGTTGAGGCGGAGAGAGAGAGGACAGCTTATGTCATTATTCTATGCATTTCTTGGAGAGATCAAAGACTAATATTCTCACTAATTCTGCTACTGCTATCTAGAAGGCAGAGCAAGGTATACAGGCCGGAACGTGAAAGTGGACCAGGAACATAACTGCTGAAGCACAGCATCACAGGGAGACTTTTAGGCCTCCAGATGGCTGCCAGCGGGCTTGACTGTCAGGCATTCCACAAGAAGTGGTGGAGCAGTCTTTTCTAACTCCCCAGAGGAAGGGGAGACTCCCTTTCCCAGCCTGCTAAGTAATGGGTAATGGGTGCCTTCCCAGGCACTGGCGCTACTGCTAGACCAAGGTCTGCTAAGTAATGGGTGCATTCCCGGGCACTGGCATTACCGCTAGACCAAGGAGCCCTCTAGTGGTCCTGTCCGGGTGTGACAGAGAGCTCACACTCTTGTCTTCTGGTCACTTCTCACCATGTCCCTTCAGCTCCTATCTCTGTATGGCCTGGTTTTTCCTAGGTTATAATTGTAGAACAGAGATTATTATAATATTGGAATAAAGAGTAATGCTACAAGGTAATGACTGATAATATTCATATATAATCATGTCTATATTCTGTGTCTAATATAACCTCTTATTTTAAGCATTTTCTTTATGATACTGGAACAGCTTGTGCCTTCAGTCTCTTGCCTCGGCACCTGGGTGGCTTGCCGTCCACACACCTGTAATCCCAGCAGTTAGGGAGGCTGAGGTGGGCGGCTCACCTGAGGTCAGGAGTGTGAGACCAGCCTGGCCAACACGGTGAAACCCTGTATATTTTTAGTAAAAATATAACAAATTAGTTGGGTATGGTGGCACGCAATTGTAGTCCCAGCTACTCAGGAGCCTGAGGCTCGAGAATCGCTTGAACCCAGGAAGAGGAGGTTGCGGTGAGCCGAAATTGTGCCACTGCACTCCAGCCTGGGTGACAGAGCGAGACTCTCAAACAAAACACAAACAAACAAAAAAACAGTACCTCCTCTTTTTTTTCTTTTTTTTCTTTTTTTGGAAACAGAGCCTTGCTCTGTTGCCTGGGCTGGAGTGCAGTGCTGCAATCTTGGCTCACCGTAACCTTCACCTCCCGGGTTCAAGTGATTCTGCTGCCTCAACCTCCCGAGTAGCTAAGAGTCCAGGCGTGCACCACCATGCCCGGCTAATTTTTTTGTATTTTTAGTAGAGACAGGGTTTTGCCATGTTGGTAAAGCTGGTCTCGAACTCCCAACCTCAGGTGATCCAACCGCCTCAGCTTCCCAAAGTATTGGGATTACAGGTGTGAGCCACCATGCCCGGCCAGTATCTCATTCTTAATAACTCGTATGCATTGTGACTTCAAGTAGGGTAGGCATTGTATTGAGCACTTTACATGCAGTAGCTTGTTTAATCCTCACATCAGCTCTACTATCGTTCAGGAAACTCCCTGCCAGTTGAAGTGACTTGCTTGAGGTCAGGAGGCTACCAAGTGCATAGTCTAATCAGCCGCCACCTGAGCCCAGAACCACGTAGTGAATGCGCTACAATTCTTTGCTATTATGATTATTTTACATTTGATATTCCCTGTAGTTAATAATTGCCTTGTTTTTAATGTACTTTGTTTTGTTTGTGTAAGTATCATTAATTCAGTTCCAATATATCAGAAGTATAAATCATTTGGGGGTCAAGGTAGCTCAAGCCTGTAATCCCAGCACTTTGGGAGGCCGACGGGCTGACACGAGGTCAGAGAGATCGAGACCATCCTGGCTAACACGTGAAACCCCGCCTCTACTAAAAAATTTAAAAACTAGTCAAGAGGGGTGGGTCGTGCTCTCTGTGTCCCAGCTACTGGGAGGCTGAGGCAGGAGAATGGCGGAACCCGGGAGGCGGAGCTTGCAGTGAGCCGAGATCAGCCACCTGCACTCCAGGCCGGCACAGAGCGAGACCCGCCTCAAAAAAAAAAAAAAAAAAATCATTTGGGTATTCAAACACATCACCTACTTTCAATTTTATCCTTTCCTCCATCCTCTCCTAACCTGGATTAGTTACCCCAAAATAAATGTAATGTAATACAACATATGGCTCAGCTATAAATAATACTTACAGTCATGATAATGTGATGTTCCCAAATTGAAAGTGCTTTTAACAAAATATCAGGAAGGCTGGGGTAGTGGTGGCTCACGCCTGTAATCCCAGCACTTCTAGCCGGTGGGAGGGATTCCCATGAAGGCAGGAGTTTGAGACCAGCCTGGGCAATATAGTGAGACATCTCCCCACCCCCAATCTCTACCAGAAAAAAAAAAAAAAAAAAAAATTCTGGGTGTGGTGGTGCACACCTGTAGACCCAGCTATTGAGAGCAGGGAGGCTGAGGTGGGAGGACAGCTTGAGCCCAGGATATCCAAGCTGCAGTGGGCCATGATTATAACACTGTACTCCAGCCTGGGTGACAGAGCAAGACCCTGTTTTTAAAAAAGTCAGGGCACGGTGGCTCATGCTGCTGCTGTGTAATCCCAGCACTTTAGGAGGCTGAGGCAGGTGGATCACCTGAGGTCAGGAGTGGCCAGCTCGATCAACAGGAACCTCATTCCCAGCCAGGGTCATTGAAAATTAGCTGGATGTGGTGATGGGTGCCTGCAGTTCCAGCTACCCCGGAGGCTGAGACAGGAGAATTGCTTGAACCCAGGAGGCAGAGGTTGCAGTCAGCAGAGACCCTGCCGTTGCACTCCAACCCAGGATAGAGTGAGACCTGCCTCAAAAAAAAAGGCTGGGCATGATAACTCATGCCCACCCAACACTTTGGGAGGCTGGAGGTAGGCTGGATCACCTGAGGTTGGGAGTTCGGAGACCACTGACCAACATGGAGAAACCCCTGTCTCTAATAAAATACAAAATTAGTTGGGCATGGTGGCGTGAGTGCCTGTGTAAGCCTAGCTACTCAGGAGGCTGAGGCAGGAGAATCACTTTGAACCCGGAGGCTTGAGTTGCAGTCAGCCAAGATCACGCCCATTGCACTCCAGCCTGGGCTTATTAAGAGCAAAACTCCATCTCATAAAACTACAAATAAATCGAAGAAAGAAAACATAGGAGATGGAGAGATAAGTACCTATGTATATGGGGAGGGGCAGTAGCAACAATCTGAAACTGCAAGTGAGAAAGTAGTAGTAGAAAGTATATATTTTAAAATATACATGTAGGTTCTAGGAAAAAAAGACTTGGAAATAGTCGACTCAAGGGAGTGGGAACTGGGGCAGAGGATAAGGGACTACTGTCTCTTTCCATTTTTTTTTTTTTTTTTTTTTTTTTTGAGACGGAGTCTCAGCCTGTCGCCTAGGCTGGAGGCAGGGCCGGATCTCAGCTCACTGCAAGTCTACCACGGGTTCACTCTCTTCCTGCCTCAGCCTCCCGAGTAGCTGGGATTACAGGCCTCCGCCACCTCGGGCCTCAAGGTTTTTTTTATTTTGTAGTAGATACTGGGTTTCACTGTGTTAGCCAGGGATGGTCTCGACTTCCTGACCTCGGATCCCACTTCCTCCTGCCTCTCGCCTCCCAAAGTGCTGGGATTACAGGTTTGAGCCACCGCCTCTTTTCCATTTTTTAAGACAGAGTATCTCTGTCCCCAGGCTGCAGGTGTGTGCAGTGGCAACGCATCTGGCTCACTGTGCCTCTGCCTCCTGGGCTCAAGCACCTCATGCCTCATCTCCTGAGTAGCTGGGATTACAGGCACGCGGCTACCATGCCCAGCTAATTTTTGTATTTTTAGTAGAGATGGGGTTTCACCCATGTTGGTCAGGCTGGTCTTTTTTTTTTGAGACGGAGTCTCGCCTGTCGCCTCTGTGCTGGAGTGCAGTGGCCGATCTCGCTCACTGTGGCTCCTCAGCCCGGTTCATGTTACCTCCTTCCGCCAGCCTCCCAGTAGTTGGGACTACAGCCAGCCACCACGCCCGGGTTAGTTTTGTATTTTAGTAGAGACGGGTTTCACCCATGTTAGCCAGGATGGTCTCGGATCTCCTGACCTCGCGGATCCACCGCCTCCCAAAGTGCTGGGATTACAGGCTTGAGCCATCAGCTACTCGGCCGGGTCAGGCTGGTCTTGAACTCCTGACCTCAGGGTGATCTGTTTGCCTCGTCTCTCCCAAAGTGCTGGGATTACAGGTGAGCCCTTGCACCCAGCCAAAATAAAATTTTTTAATAAAGAGCAAAGCACAGTGACTGGCAAATAGTATTAAATTAATAGCTATCGGTTATACTTTTTTTTTTTTTTTTTTTTGAGATGGAGTCTCGCTTGCCGGGGCTTAGGCTGGAGTGCAGTGGTTGCATCTCAGCTCACTGTGCCCGGCCTCCCCAGGTTTACGCTTCTCCTGCCTCAGTTCAACAGTGGCTGGGACTACAGGTTTCACCATCAAGGCCGAAAGTTAGTTTTTTGTATTTTTTTGGTAGAGACGGGTTTCACCGTGTTAGCCAGGATGGTCTCTGACCTCTGACCTTGTGGATCCAATCTGCCTCGGCCTCCCAAAGTGCTGGGATTACAGGCTTGAGCCACCGCGCCCGGCCGCTATCGGTTATACTTTTAAGGCTTCCAACTGCCATGTTGGAGGATTTACTGAATGCTAGGCGTTGGGCCAAGTACTTTCCCAATTTATTTTTTTCCTCACGACCATCCTGTGGGGTAAGGAAGCACTATCCACATTAGGCCCAGAACTTAAATAAGTAATTAGCAAGAGGTGGGGCCGGGATCATGCTCCATTTGTTTGAATCTACAGCCAAAATGCCTAACCACTACACTACTATTGCGGTGATGGTAGGATACGGCCAGAAATATGGCAACTCGTGGTTGAACCTCAGGTTTTCAGACTGATGAATCTTTGGCTTGAGAGCACAACATCCTAAGTTGAGGACATGCAGACTGGTAGGAAAGGACTTTGGGTGCCCATTAATCCAGAGGGAGCCCCAGAAAGTGGCCTTTAAACACTCGGAGTGAGTTTCACTCTCAGAGATGCCAATCACTGCATACAGAAGAAGCTTTCCATACTGAGGACTGGGCACCAAAGTAAGTCCGAGGCCTGGGGCACTCCCAGTGTAGGAGCATCTCAAAATTAAACTGTCTGGATTTTCTAGCCATCTAAATCATGTTTATGATGGCCCACTGTGGCAAGGTCACTCTTCTGGGACAAGTCAGAGCTCCAGATGATTTGGAGTAGGGTAGTGGGACTCAAGAAAATAAGAGTAGGCTGGGAGCAGTGGCTCACGCTTGTAATCCCAGCACTTTGGAAGGCCAAAGCTGGTGGTTCATCTGAGGTCAAGAGTTGAAGACTAGCCTGGCCAACATGGTGAAACCCCATCTCTACTAAAAATACAAAAATTAGCTGGGCATGGTGGCACCAGCCTGTAATACTAGCTACTCGGGAGGCTGAGGCAGGAGGAGCGCTTGAACCTGGGACGTGAAGGTTGCAGTGACCAGGATAGTACCACTGCACTCCAGCACGGGCAACAGGAGCAAAATTTCGTCTCAAAAAAAAGAAAAAATAGAGTGACAGAACTTGGGGACTGATTGGTTGCCAGATGACAAGGTTACTCCAATTTACACTCCCTTTAATTCTTCCCACCTCCCACCCCAGGGCCCTATATGGGAATGAGGGAAGAATCCCATTCCAGCTCCAACAAGTCTCATGTATTTCAGACTGGTAAACACGGAGTGAGGGAATGGCTTGCACAGAGCAGTGGCTTGCCCTGGGTCACAGTGAGACAGTAAGAACAGGGCTTGGCTTCAGCTCACCAAGACTAGAGCAGCAGTTCCCAACCTTTTTTGGCATGAGGGACTGGTTTTGTGGAAGACAATTTCCACGGACAGAGAGGGGATGGTTTTGGGATGACTCAAGCGCATTACATTTATTGTGGACTTTATTATTATTAATGTAACATTGTAATATATAATGAAAAGATTATATAACTCACCATAATGTAGAATCAGTTGGGAGCCTTGAGCTTGTTTTCCTGCAACTAGACAGTCCCCTCTGGGGGTGATGGGAGACAATGACAGATCATCAGGTATTAGATTCTCATAAGGAGGCCAGGCGTGGTGGCTCACGCCTGTAATCCCAACACTTTGGGAGGCTGAGGCAGGTGGATCACCTGAGGACAGGAGTTTGAGACCAGCCTGGCCAACATGGCAAAACCCTGTCTCTATTCAAAATACAAAAAAATTAGCTGGGCATGGTGGCAGGGCCTGTAATCCCAGCTACTGGGGAAGCTGAGGCATGAAAATTGCTTGAACCTGGGAGGCGGAGGTTGCAGTGAGTTGAGATCGAGCCACTGCACTCCAGTCTGGGTAACAGGGTGAGACTCTGTCTCCAAAAAAAAAACCAAAAAGATTATTATAAGGAGTGAACAACCTAGATCCCTCACATGCAGAGTTCACAAAATAGGGTTTGTGCTCTTATGAGAATCCAGTGCCTGGGCTGATCTAACAGGAGGCGGAGCTCAGGCGGTAATGCAAGGGATAGGCACCCTGTAAATACAGATGAAGCTTTGCTGGCTAACGTCCTGTTGTGTGGCCTGGTTCCTAACAGGCCATGGACTTGTTCTGGTCTGTGACCTGGAGACTGGGGACCCCTGCACTAGAGCTTTTTTTTTTTTTTTTTTTTTGATACGGAGTCTTGCTCTGTCGCCCAGCTAGAGTGCAGTGGCACGATCTCCGCTCACTGCAAGCTCCGCGTCCCGGGTTCATGCCATTCTCCTGCCTCAGCCTCCCGAGTAGCTGGGACTACAGGCGCCCACCACCACACCCGGCTAATTTTTTTGTATTTTTGGTAGAGTCGGGGTTTCACCGTGTTAGCTGGGATGGTCTGGATCTCCTGACTTCGTGATCCGCCCGCCTCGGCCTCCCAAAGTGCTGGGATTACAGGCGTGAGCCATCGTGCCCGGCCTGCACTAGAGCATTCTTTCATGGATTCCCACTTAAAAAACCCACACCACTATACCCACTAACTCTGAGGCTTTAGTCATATAAAGAAAAATAGCCATTATATATGTTGTTCTTTTGTGCTCTTATAATGTGTAATCATGCCCTTTACTTAAAGAATTCCAGGATCTAGAAAAAAAGAAAGAAAGAAAAAAGCCGGGCGTGGTGGATCACACCTGTAATCCCAGCACTTTGGGAGCTGGGATCATGAGGTCAGGAGTTCAAGACCGGCCTGGACAACATAGTGAAACCCTATCTCTACTAAAAATAAAAATAAAATAAAAATAAAAAATTAGCCAGGCTTGGTGGTGGGTGCCTGTAATCCGTCTCAAAAAAAAAAAAAAAAAAAAAGAAAAGAAAAGAAAAAAAACGTCTGGGCGTTATGGCTTACACCTATAATCCCAGCACTTTGGGAGGCCAAGGCAGGAGGATTGCTTGAGTCTAGGAGTCCAAAACGAGCTTGGCCAACATAGTGAGCTCTCCTGTCTACAAAAAATAATAATAATAATAATAATAATAATAATAATATTAATAATAAGGTCAGGGTGCAGTGTAGCTCAAGCCTGTAATCCCAGCACTTTGGGAGGCCGAGGCGGCGGATCACTTAGGTCGGGAGATCGGTGACCATCCTGGCTAACACGGTGAAACCCCGCCTCTACTAAAAATACAAAAAAACTAGCTGGGCGAGGTGGCTGGTGCCTGTAGTCCCAGCTACTCGGGAGGCTGAGGCAGGAGAATGGAACCCGAAGGCGGAGTCAGGTGAGCTGAGATCCGGCCACCGCACTCCAGCCTGGCGACAGATGCAGACTCCGCCTCTGCAAAAAAAAAAAAAAAAATAATAATAAGCACACAAAATAAGCCAGGTGTGGTGGTGCACACCTGTAGTCCCAGCTACTCTGGAGGCTGAGTGCAGGAGTGACCACTTGAGTCCGGGAGTTTGAGGCTGCAGTGAGCCAAGATTGTGCCAATGTGCTCCAGCCTGGGCGACAGAGAGAGACCCTCTCTCAGAATGACTGACTGAATAAATAAATAAATAAATAAATAAATAAAATAAATAGAATTCTAGGATCAAATTAGGAGATCCAAAATTTTTCATCCAACCGCTGTGAAATGTCTCATCTCAGGAAGAAATGCTGAACACTTCATTTAAAGCCTTGTTGCTGACAGCCAAACCACCAGGTAGCCCAGTACTCAAGATAATCATTGGCTGGGCGTAGTGGGTGGCTCACGCCTGTAATGCCAGCACTTTGGGAGGCCAAGGCGGGTGGATCACCTCAGGTCAGGAGTTCGAGACCAGCCTGACCAACATGGTGAAACCATGTTGTTTCTACAGAAAATACAAAAATTAGCTGGGCGTGGTGGTGGGCACCTGTAATCCCAGCTACTCAGGAGGCAAAGCAGGAGAATAACTAGAATCCAGGAGGCGGAGGTTGCAGTGAGCCGAGATTGTGCCATTGCACTCCAGCCTGGGCAACAAAGGAAGACTCAGTCTCAAAAATAAAAAAAGATAATCATTACAACAGGATATGCTGACCTGCATATCCCACCCTCATAAGCTTTGTCCTGCCCAGCCTGTATACCTTACTCTTGATATCACTTTACGTGCTTTGCCTAATAAAAAATCTCAACTAACTCTTTTTGGAGAGTCAGGGAATTCTCGCTCTCTTGTGCTGCCTCCCTTATACCCAGGCATAAGCTCCAAAGAAGATTTGACTGGGAAAACTCTTTTAGCTTCATGTTAATTTCTGTTGCATTGAGAGCCCAAGAACCCCTGGTAACAGCAGGCAGGTAGTGGAACCGGGTTGTCAAAAGAGAGATTTTAACTTTTTTTGACGCGCTTGTATCAGCAGTTTTTTTTGTTTTGTTTTGTTTTGTTGTTTTTTTTGAGACTGAGTCTCGCACTCTCGCCCAGGCTGGAGTGCAGTGGCACCATCTCTGCTCACTGCAAGCTCCGCCTCCCCGGTTCACGCCATTCTCCTGCCTCAGCCTCCCGAGTAGCTGGGACTACAGGTGCCCGCCACCGTGCCCGGCTAATTTTTTGTGTTTTTAGTAGAGACGGGGTTTCACCGTGTTAGCCAGGATGGTCTTGATCTCATGACCTCGTGATCCGCCCGTCTCGGCCTCCCAAAGTGCTGGGATTACAGGTGTGAGCCACCGCGTCTGGCCTAATTTTTTATTTTCAGTAGAGACAGGGGTTTCACCATGTTGGCCAGGATGATCTCGATCTCCTGACCTCTTGATCCTCCCGTCTCGGCCTCCCAAAGTGCTGGGATTACAGGCGTGAGCCACAGTGCCCAGCCTTGTTTTCTAAATATATAAAGCCAGAAATAAACCCAAGTAACGAGCATATATATAACGAGCATATATATATATATATATTTGAGACGGACTCTCGCTCTGTCACCAGGCTGGAGTGCAATGGCACGATCTCGGCTCACTGTAACCTCCGCCCCCTGGGTTTAAGTGATTCTCCTGCCTCAGTCTTCCGAGCAGCTTCCACTACCAGCGCGCACCACCACGCCCGCTAATTTTTGTACTTTTAGTAGAGACGGGGTTTCCCCCTGTTGGCCAGGATGGTCTGGATCTCTGGACCTCGTGATCCGCCCGCCTCGGCCTCCTAAAGTGCTGGGATTACAGGCGTGAGCCACCGTGCCCGGCCCTAACGAGCATATATTAATGTTGTAATTATATGTGTGTGTATATGTGTGTGTGGTTTTGTTTTCTATATAAAGTCAAAAGAGAGTGTATGTGTGTGTGTGGTTTTGTTTGTTTTCTAAATATATAAAGTCAGAAATAAACCCAAGTAACCCAGCCGCCTGGGAAAGGTGGTATCTGGCCCGCCCCATTCCAGCCTGAACTCCGCCCACCGCGATCCGGAAGCCCCGCGCTCAGCGGGTTGCTGGAAAAACTCGGAGCTGAACACCCGGCCGGACACTGGCCGCTGAGCTCGGGAGCCTGCGCAGAAGGCGTCGGAGGCGCATGCTCTGTAGCGGTCTCTGCAGCCAGCATTGGCGCCCGCGCGGGCCTTTGAGTCCCGCCCGCACAGCCCCTCCTGCAAAGCCCCACCCGGGTGCGCGGGCATGGCGGCCAGCCTGTGGATGGGCGACGTGAGTGAGGGTAGTAGTCCCGGGTCTGAGGACGAGGAAGCATCTCGGTTTCGCGAGGGAGGAAGTGTCTGAGGAGGAGGGGACTTGGGATCCCAAAAAGGGGAGACGTGTGACCGGGTTCTTTTTGGTGACACAGAAGCGGATTCCAGCATCTAAGTGAAAAAGCTGAGTCCGTGAGGCTAGGGGTCCTGGGGCCCCACCTGGGTTCGTGGGAGGGAAAGGTGGTGCTTTGGGGACATAGAATGGGAGGAATCCAAGGACTGAGGCGCGCTGTTTTAGGACCGGAGGAGTGGGGTTTCTAGGTCCAAGGGGAGGCTTCCTAAAGGGGGGCAAGCTTGAACCAAAGGAGCTGGGGTTTCGGGCCGCTCAGCGGAGGCGAACCTCGCCGCTCGCTCCCCCAGCGGCACGTAGCCAGCCCTGGGCTGACGGAGAGGGGCTCTGGAACCCGGAGTGGGAAGCCCGGCTGCCAGCCTGAGCCGCTGCGCTCTTGTTTTTACGCAGCTGGAACCCTACATGGATGAGAACTTCATCTCCAGAGCTTTTGCCACCATGGGGGAGACGGTAATGAGCGTCAAAATTATCCGAAACCGCCTCACTGGGTAAGTCTCATCTCAGGTCTCCCTTAATACATCTCGTTGCAGCTGTCATGTACGAGAATGTAAACATCGTAGTCATGGCTTCTCACTACCCCTAGTGATAGTCACTGTAAAATTATAACGGCTAACATTTTGAGGTCCTAATGAGTGGAAGAATAGCATGTAGCTTAAGGGCAGGACTTGCCAGGCGTGGTGGGTCACACCGTAATCCCAGCACTTTGGGAGGCCGAGGTCAGGAGTTTGAGACCAGCCTGGCCAACATGGTGAAACCCCGTCTCAGGAGTGGATACTTTGGCAAGATGGCGGGGAGCGGCGTCCGCCAAGCTGCCTCTACCGTCAGCACCTTTGTGAAGCCCATTTTTCAGTCGGGACATGAACGAGGCCAAGCGGAGGGTGCGCGAGCTCTACCGCGCCTGGTATCGGGAGGTGCCGAACACTGTACACCAATTCCAGCTGGACATCACTGTCAAAATGGGACGGGATAAAGTCCGAGAAATGTTTATGAAGACCCCAGGGTGGTTGATCTTCTGGTCATTAAGGGAAAGATGGAACTGGAAGAAACAATTGAAGTATGGAAGCAGCGGACACATGTTATGCGGTTCTTCCATGAAACAGAAGCGCCAAGGCCGAAGGATTTCCTATCCAAGTTCTATGTTGGCCATGACCCATGAAGTCACTCAGTGGAAAGGTGCATGTTGATATTATATTAGAGCACAAATAAACTCACTATACGATGGTCAAAAAAAAAAAAAAGAAACCCCGTCTCTACTAAAAATACAAAAATTAGCTGGGTATGTTGGCAGGCACCTGTAATCCCAGCTACTGGGGAGGCTGAGGCATGAGAATCGCTTGAACAACGGAGGCGGTGGTTGCAGTGAGCCGAGATTGTGCCACTGTACTCCAGCCTGGGCAAGAAGAGGAAAACTCTGTCTCAAAAAAAAAACAAAAAACAAAAGGCAGGACTCAAGCGAGACTGGGTTTTAAAACTATTTCTACTGTATGATCTTGGGTAAGTTACTTAACTGCTCTGTCTCATTCGCTTTGAGTATAAAAATGGAAATAATAATAGCACGTATCTCCTAGAGTTATGGTGAGGATTAAATGAGTTAATTCACATTCATCATTAGGACAGTGTCTGGCATATAGCATATGCTCAGTAAGTATAGTCAGATTACTATCTGCTGAGTAATAAGCACTTTACATTTATTATCTTCTTAAAACCTCAGACACTTCTGAGGTAAGTAAGTACTATTATGAAGAGGCTTAATTAAGAGTTACAATAAAGCCTGGCGCGGTGGCTTACACCTGTAATCCCAGCACTTTGGGAAGCCGAGGCAGGCAGATCACGAGGTCAGGAGATGGAGACCATCTTGGCTAACCACAGGTGAAATCCATCTCCTACTAAAAATATAAAAAAGCTGCCGAGGCTGGTGGCTCCGCATATAATCCCAGCACTTTGGGAGGCCGGTGGATCTAAGGTCGGAGATGAGACCATCCTGGCTAACGATTGAAACCCGATCTTCACTAAAAATACAAAAATTAGCGAGGCGTGGTGGTGCGGCGCCTGTAGTCCCAACTACTGGAGGCTGAGGCAGGAGAATGGTGTGAACCGGAGGCCGGGGCTTGCAGTGAGCGAGATCGAGACCACTACACACACTCCAGCCTGGGCGGCAAACAAGACTCTGTCTCAAAAAAAAAAAAAAAAAAAGGCGGTAGGTGGCTCAAACCTGTAATCCCAGCACTTTGGGAGGCGAGATGGGCCGAATCCTGGGTCAGGAGATGCAGACCATCCTGGCTAACAGGAGTGAAACCCGTCTCTACTAAAAATACAAAAAACTAGCGGTAGCGGTGGTGAGCGCCTGTAGTCCAGCTACTCGGGGAGGCTGAGGCAGGAGAATGGCGTGAACCGGGGTGAACACAGTGAGCTGAGATCCGAGCCACTGCACTCCAGCCTGGGCGACAGAAGCTGAGACTCCGTCTCAAAAAAAAAAAAAAATAGGCGGTGGTGGCTCAAGCCTGTAATCCCAGCACTGGGAGGCCGAGGCGGAGGATCGAGGTCAGGAGATCAGACCATCCTGGCTAGCATGGTGAAACCCGTCTCTACTAAAATACAAAAAACAGCGAGGAGGCTGAGGTGGCGGAGCCTGAGTCCCAGCTACTCGAGACTGAGCAGGAGAATGGCCATTGAACCGAGGAGATTAGACTTACAGTGAGCTGAGATCGGACCACTGCACTCCAGCCGGGGCCTGAGAGCAAAGACTCGTCTCAAAAAAAAAAATAAAAAAATAAAATAAAATAAAATAAAATAAAATAAAATAAAATAAAAAATACGAAAAGCCAGAAGTGGTGGCAGGTGCCTATAATCCCAGCTACTTGGGAGGCTGAGTCAGGAGAATCGCTTGAACCGGGGAGGCGGAGCTTGTAGTGAACTGAGATTGCACCACTGCACTCCAGCCTGGGTGACAGAGCGAGACTCCGTCCTCCCCCCCCAAAAAAAAATTATAATAAATAACAAATCAGGACTTGAATTTGAGTCTATCCTGAAAGCTCATGAGGGCCCTTAACTCTTATGCCATTCATTTAAAAAATTGTGGAGGCCAGGCGGGGTGCCTCACACCTGTAATCCCAGCAGTCTGGGAGGCAAGGAGGGCAGATCACCTGAAGTCAGGAGTTCGAGACCAGTCTGACCAACATGGAGAAACCCCATCTCTACTAAAAATACAAAAATTAGCCGGGTGTGGTGGTGCATGCCTGTAATCCCAGCTACTTGGGAGGCTGAGGCAGGAGAATCGCTTGAACCTGGGAGGCGGAGGTTGCAGTGAACTGAGATTGCGCCATTGCACTCCAGTCTGGGCAATAAGAGCAAAACTCCATCTCAAAAAAAAAAAATTGTTTGCAGAGATACTACTATGTGCTACTGTTCTAGATTCCTGGCTGAAATAATCCAGATATAGCCCCTGCTCATGGAGTTCACTACATTCTAGTGGGGAATGAGACAATAAATAAGTAAACAAAACCAAATACACAATATTTTCAGATAGTGGTGCTTTATTGCCTCCATTTTCTTCTTTCTCTTTGAGGTCTTAGTTTTCCTTAGGGAATTATCCATTTGCTAGTGTTTATCGAGCAGCCACTCTTTTCTAGGTACTCTACTACAGGTGGCCTGCTAAAACATCAAATGGTTTAAAAGTACAGATGAGACATTTGAAAGATACTTTGTGTATTCAGAACCCTATTACCTAGGAAAAGATTTTTCTGACTGGTAAATCATGCCCACCTAAATATTTCTCTTCTGCTCTTCTAAGCAGAAGACCCCAGATAATTAGCTACTGGTATGAAAATTCATTCTGTAACACTTTCTTTATTATTATTATTATTATTATTATTATTTGTTGTTGTTGTTGTTGTTGTTGAGACGGAGTCTCGCTCTGTCACCCAGGCTGGAGTGCAGTGACTGGATCTCAGCTCACTGCAAGCTCCGCCTCCCAGGTTTACGCCATTCTCCTGTCTCAGCCTCCCAAATAGCTGGGACTACAGGTGCCCGCCACCTTGCCCGGCTAGTTTTTTGTATTTTTTTTTTAGTAGAGACGGGGTTTCACTGTGTTCACCAGGATGGTCTCGATCTCCTGACCTCGTGATCCGCCTGTCTCGGCCTCCCAAAGTGCTGGGATTACAGGCTTGAGCCACCGCGCCCGGCCTATTATTATTTTTTATTATACTTTAAGTTCTAGGGTACATGTGCACAACGTGCAGGTTTGTTACATATGTATACTTGTGCCATGTTGGTGTGCTGCGCCCATCAACTCGTCAGCACCCATCAACTCATCATTTAACATCAGGTATAACTCCCAATTCCATCCCTCCCTCCTCCCCCTCTGTAACACTTTCTACTTTTTAAAACACTGGCATAGGCTGGGCACAGTGGCTCATACCTGTAATCCCAGCACTTTGGGAGGCTGAAGCGGGCAGATCACTTGAGGTCAGAAATTTGAGACCAGCCTGGACAACATGGTGAAATCCCATCTCTACTAAAAGAAATACAAAAATTAGCCAGGTGTGGTGACACACACCTATTGCTGCAGCTACTTGGGAGGCTGAGGCAGGAGAATCGTTTGAACCCAGGAGGCGGAGGTTGCAGTGAGCCGAGATGGTGCCACTGCGCTCTAGCCTGGGTGACAGAGGGAGACTCTGTCACAAAAATAAATAAATAAATAAAACACTGGCATAGATTCTCACATTTTAATCTTTTTTTTTTTTTTTTCTTTTTCTTTTCTGAGGTGTAGTCTCGCTCTGTCGCCCAGGCTGGAGTGCAGTGGCACAATCTTGGCTCACTGCCACCTCCACCTCCTGGGTTCAAGCCATTCTCCTGTCTGAGACTGTCCAGTAGCTGGGAATTACAAGTGCCTGCCACCACGCCTGGCTCTTTTTTTTTTGAGACGGAGTCTTGCTGTGTCGCCCAGGCAGGAGTGCAGTGGTGCGATCTCAGCTCTGCAACCTCTGCCTCCCAGGTTCAAGTAATTCTCCTGCCTCAGCCTCCTGAGTACCTGGGACTACAGGCATGTGCCACCACATCCAGCTAATTTTTTGTATTTTTAGTAGAGATGGGATTTCACCGTGTTAGCCAGGATGGTCTCAATCTCCTGATCTCCGCCTGCCTCAGCCTCCCAAAGTGCTGGGATTACAGGCATGAGCCACTGCGCCCGGCCTAATTTTTTCTATTTTTAGTGTAGACGGGGTTTCACCATGTTGGCCAGGCTAGCCTTGAACTCCTAACCTCAGTTGATCTGTCCGCCTTGGCCTCCCAAATTGCTGAATTACAGGCATGAGCCACTGGGACCAGCCTTACTCTATTGAAATAAGATTTAGAACTCTCGTTTCTTACGTGTTTCTTTTTTGTTTTTTGTTTTTACTTTGAGATGGAGTTTTGCTCTTGTCACCCAGGCTATATTATATATTATTTTTTCTTGGGTCTTTTCTCCTTTTCTCTAATGTTGGTGTTTTGTTTTGAGACAGTCTTGCTCTGTCACCAGGCTAGAGTGCAGTGGCGCAATCTCAGCTCACTGCAATCTCCACTTCTCGAGTTCAAGCTATTCTCCTGCCTCAGCCTCCTGAGTAGCTAGGACTACAGGCACGCGCCACCACGCCCAGCTCATTTTTGTGTTTTTAGTAGAGATGGGGTTTTACAGTGTTGGCCAAGATAGTGTTGATCTCTTGACCTTGTGATCCGCCCACCTTGGCCTCCCAAAGTACTGGTATTACAGGCGTGAGCCGCTGCACCTGGCCAACACCCACCTAATTTTTGCCTTTTTTTTTTTTTCTTTTGAGACGAGTCTCGCTCTATTGCCCAGGCTGGAGTGTAGTGGCTCACTGCAACCTCCGCCTCCCCAAATTCAAGCAGTTCTGCCTCAGCCTCCCACGTAGCTGGGATGACAGGCACGCGCCACTATGCCTGGCTAATTTATTTATTTATTTATTTATATATTTTTTTAGTGGAGACGGGGTTTCACCATGTTGGTCAGAACTCCTGACCTCGTGATCCACCCGCCTTGGCCTCCCAAAGTGTTGGAATTACACGCATGAGCCACCGCGCCAGGCCTGCCTGGTTAATTCATTTATTTATTTATTTTTTGAGATGAAGTCTTGCTTTGTCGCCAGACTGGAGTGCAGTGGCATGATCTCGGCTCACTACAATCTCTGCCTCCGGGTTCAAGTGATTCTTGTGCCTCAGTCTCCTGAGTAGCTGGGATTACAGGCACACACCATCACACCCAGCTATTTTTGTATTTTTTTTGTTTTTGAGACGCAGTCTCGCTGTGTCACCCAGGCTGGAGTGCAGTGGTGCGATCTCGGCTCACTGCAACCTCTGCCTCCCGGGTTCAAGCAATTCTCCTGCCTCAGGCTCCCGAGTAGCTGGGACTACAGCACACAGCACCATGCCTGACTAACTTTTTTTTTGTATTTTTAGTAGAGATGGGGTTTCACCGTGTTGCCCAGGTTGGTCTCAAACTCCTAAACTCAGTCAATCCTCCCGCCTCCGCCTCCCAAAGTGCTGGGATTGTAGGCGTGAGCCACCGAGCCTGGCCAATTTTTGTATTTTCAGTAGAGGGGGGGTTTCGCCATGTTAGCCAGGATAGTCTCGATCTTCTGACCTTGTGATCTGCCCGCCTCGGCCTCCCAAAGTGCTGGGATTACAGGTGTGAGCCACTGCGCCTGGCCTGACCTTGTCTCTTAAATAAATAGTCAGACTGTCCTGAATTCAATTCTATACTTTGGTGCATACCAGCTATGTGATTTGGTTTTTTTTTTTTTTTGAGACAGTCTGCGGCTCTGTCGCCCGAACAGAGTGCAGTGGCGATCTCGGCTCACTGCAAGCTCCGCCTCAGGTTCCGCGCCATTCTGCCTCAAGCACTACGGTGGCTGGACTTCTGAAACACAACCCGGCGCCGGCTAATTTTTTTGCTGGCACTGGCCGAGGCGGGGTTTCACCGTGGTCACCGATCTCCTGACAACGTGATCGCCCGCCTCATTTTCCCAAAGTGCTGGGATTACGAAGTGACCGCAGCGCTCCGGCATTGATTTGGTTTTCTTTTGTTTGTTTGTTTTGTTTTGTTTTTACAAGGTTTCACTTTGTTGCCCAGGCTGGAGTGCGGTTGCGTGAACAAGGCTAACCACAGCCTCAACCTTCTGGGCTCAGGCAATTCTCCTGCCTCATCCATCCAAGTAGCTGGGACTACAGGTGCACTCCACCCATACCCAGCTAATTTTTGTATTTTTTTTTTTTTTTTTTGTTTCACCGGGTTAGCCAGGATGGTCTCGATCTCCTGACCTCGTGATCCGCCCGTCTCGGCCTCCCAAAGTGCTGGGATTACAGGCTTGAGCCACCGCGCCCGGCCAATTTTTGTATTTTTTGTAGAGGTAGTGTTTTCCCATCTTGCCCAGGCTCATCTTTTTATTGGTGATAGCTTTATAGGGTGATGTTAAGAAAAATTTGACATTTTTCAGTATAAATCTCTTCGGTTGTCATATTCTCTTACTTATGTCTCTTAGTGACTCTTTCAAAGATAGAATGCTCAGAATCTCACAGACACCCCCTGGTTAGGTACAGTCTATCGGGTTTTTTTGAGACTCTGTCTCAAAAAAAAAACAAAGATAAAAGAAAAAACAAACATTTATCTATATTTGCTAGATAATTTCTTTCTTTTTTTTTTTTATTTGGAGACGGAGTCTCGTTCTGGCTGGAGTGCAGTGCAGTGGTGCGATCTTGGCTCACTGCAAGCTCCGCCTCCTGGGTTCACACCATTCTCCTGCCTTAGGCTCCCGAGTAGCTGGGACTACAGGCGCCCACCACTACACCTGGCTAATTTTTTTTTTTGTATTTTTCAGTACTGATGGTGTTTCACCGTGTTAGCCAGGATGGTCTTGATCTGCTGACCTTGTGATCCGCCTGCCTCAGCCTTCCAAAGTGCTGGGATTACAGGCATGAGCCACCGCGCCTGCCTGATTATTCCTTTTCCTGAGCCATATGAAAGTTAATTGTAGGCTGGACATGGTGGCTCACGCCTACAATTCCAGTGCTTTGGGAGGCCGAGGTGTGTGGATCACCTGAGGTCAGGAATTTAAGACCAGCCTGGCCAACATGGTGAAACCCCATCTCTACTGAAAATCCAAAAATTAGCCAGGCATGGTGGTGGGCGTCTATAGTCCCAGCTACTCAGGAGGCTGAGGGAGGAGGATCCCCTGCACCCAGGAGATGGAGGTTGCAGTGAGCCAATATTGTGCCCCTACACTCCAGCCTGGGCAATAGAGCACATTGTGTCCCTTCACTGCTAAGTATCTCCGCGATCTTGCCAGAAACTGGACATTTTCTTATGTAACCACAATGCTTATATTACACTAACAAAATTATCAGTGATTCTCTAATACCATATAATAGCAAGTCTACATTTAAATTTTTATAATTGTCCCTACAGTATTTTTTTAGTGAATTGTAATTCAATCCAGGAACCTGCATTGCATTTAGGTTTTCTGAGTCTCTTTTAATGTACAAAAGCCAACCTCTTTCTTTCCTTATACTGTTTAGCTTTTTAAGGAGGTAAGACTAGTTGTCTTTATAAGATGCTACATTCCGAGGCCGAGTGTGGTGTCTCATGCCTGTAATCCCAGAACTTTGGGAGGCCGAGGTGGGCGGATCACCTGAGGTCGGGAGTTCAATACCAGCCTGACCAACATGGAGAAACCCCCATCTCTACTAAAAATACAAAATTAGCTGGGCATGGTGGTGCATGCCTGTAATCCCAGCTACTCAGGAGGCTGAGGCAGGAGAATCACTGGAACCTGGGAGGTGGAGACAGGAGAATCTCTTGAACCCAGGAGTTGGAGGTTACGGTGAGCCAAGATTGCGTCATTGCACTCCAGCCTGGGCAACAAGAGCGAAACTCGGTCTCAGGAAGAAAAAAAAAAAAATCATACTTTCTGGATTCATTTGTTTACTTGTGGTGTTTTGCATAGTCTGTCCCTAAAATTTCCTGGAAACTGGTTATTAGATCTAAAGGCTTGATGGGATTGCATAATACAATTTTGGCAAGAGTATTCACACATGATAAAATGCATAAATAAATGTTTACTAAATCAGTCTGGGGCCAGGTGCCTTTGCTCACACCTGTAATCCCAGCACTTTGGGAGGCCGAAGTGGGTGGATCCCCTGAGGTCAGGAGTTCAAGGTCAGCCTGGCCAACGTGACAAAATCCCATCTCTACTAAAAATACAAAAATTAGCCAGGCATGGTGGTGGGTACCTGTAATTCCAAGTATTCATGAGGATAATTGCTTGAACCTGAGAGGCTGAGGTTATAGTGAGCTGAGATTGAGCTGATATCTGTCTCATAAATAAATAAATAAAGATGAATGAATCTTGGACTGGCCCAGATGGGCAATCCTTATATTCACGTTTGTAAATTAGGTCTGAGCTGGGGTATGGCAGGGAACAAAAACAGTGTTGACTCAGATTAGAAAACCGTTTCTTTCTCCCTTCAAGGCTAAGACCCATCTTGAGCCTGTTTTTTTTTTTTTTTTTTTTTAAGTTGCAAACCAGCCTGTTGCTCAGGCTGGAGCAATGTGGCATGATCTCAGCTCACTGCAACCTCCACCTCCAGGGTTACAGCAATTCTCCTACCTCAGCCTCCTGCGTAAACTGGGACTACAGGTGTGTGCCACCATGCCCAGCTAATTTTTGTATTTTTAGCAGAGATAGGGTTTCAGCATGTTGGCCAGGCTGGTCTTGAACTCCCGACCTTGAGTGATCCGCCTGCCTCAGCCTCCCAAACTGTTGGGATTATAGGTGTGAGCCATTGCACCTGGCCTCATCTTGAGCCATTTTATCTTTAACCATTTTCTTTCTCTGTTTGCTTTTTTTCCAGGATCCCAGCTGGCTACTGCTTTGTAGAATTCGCAGATTTGGCCACTGCTGAGAAGTGTTTGCATAAAATTAATGGGAAACCCCTTCCAGGAGCCACACCTGTAAGGACATTTAGATAATGATGATGTTGCCATTATTATTGTCATTGCTTACTACCATCTATTGAATCTCTACTGTATACTTTTTTTATATAATCCTGTAACAACCCTGTATAGTAGGCATTGTTATCTTTATAGGCCCAGGAAACTGAAGCTCAGGGAATTGAAATAACTTGCCCAAGGCAACACAGGTAGTAAATGGCAGAGCCAGGATTCAGACTGAAGATTGGTTGCCTCCCAAATCCATGCCTTTCCATTCTGCATCGCTGCCTCCCATAACAGAAGACTTGAAACTATAGACCTCTTGCCTGATTGAGAAACTAGGATAGG
Source organism: Papio anubis (assembly GCF_008728515.1). Lineage (NCBI taxonomy): Eukaryota > Metazoa > Chordata > Mammalia > Primates > Cercopithecidae > Papio > Papio anubis. The sequence continues at coordinate 26,923,539 of NC_044976.1, forward strand.
CTGGCAGCAGCAAGGACACATTTCAAGAGAGTTGCATTCTGCTCTTCCCACAGTTACTTAGCTTACAGCTGCACCAGCTGGCACACCTGGGCTCATAGAACCATGGAGCTGGCAGTGCCCTTAGCGGTCTTCCGTGCAACCCCCTCATTTTATACAGGAGAAAAAGCTGAGGCTTAGAGAGGGGGAGATGTTTTGGCCAAGGTAATTTATTTCAGTTTTTTTCAAATATTGTTCAACTCTTGAAACACCTTTCTCTGTTTTAGTTTGTTTGTTTTTAAACTTCCAGGCGAAACGTTTTAAACTGAACTATGCCACTTATGGGAAACAACCAGATAACAGGTAGGTACAAAGTCATGTCTAGACAGACATAACATGTGTCACTGTGCCCATCACTGCCATATAGGGGGAGGGGAACCGGTTTGGCTGCACTTGGTCCCCTCCTGAAGGACAACGCCCTTCTCCCTTCCTCGCTGGTGGACCTTCCTGGTGTGCTTCATGCAAGGCCCTGGCTTTTCTGTATTTGGTCCCTACCCCTGGCTTCCCACCCTGCTACTCCTCACAGTATTGAAGTTTTATTCAATAAGAATTGCCCTGTTAACCAGGTTCAGTGGCTCATACCTGTAATCCCAGCACTTTGGGAGGCCAAAACAGGCTGAGTGCCTGAGCCTAGGAGTTCAAGAATAGCCTGGCCAATGTGGCAAAACCCCGTCTCTACAAGAAAATACAAAAATTAGCTGAGCACGGTGGCATGCACCTGTAGTCCCAGCTACTCAGGAGGCTGAGGCAGGAGGATCACCTGAGCCCAGAGAGGGCTACAATGATCAAGGCTACCATGAGCCATGATCGTGCCACTGCACTCCAGCCTGGGCAACAGAGTGAGAACCTGTCTCAAAAAAGAAACCCAATGAATTGACCTGTTATAGCAACATAAATTGATTGGAATTTCAGGTTGCCATTTGAAAGCATTAAAACTGTACCAAAAGCTTAAAAAACATTTAGATGCATTAACCCTATAATTCAACTTTTCAGGATTTATTCATGGATGTGTGCAAAGATTAGCCTCAGATGTATTCATTGAAGTATTGCATATAATGACTAAAGTTGGGGAAAACCCAAATAACCTAATAGTAGGGAAGTGATTAAATTATGGTCATTAGTTAGGATGCTGTATATCCACTAACAAGTCATATTGCAGTATACTGACATGTCAAGATGTTGGCAATATGTTGAAAGTGAAAAAAAATACTAGAAACAAAATACGATGGATCGTATTTATGAACATTTTAGAAGAAAAGCCAGAAGAAAAGAAGATAAAAGTATACATATCAAAGCATTTATCGTGAGTGCCTTCAAGTGGTTGGGTTATAGCAATTTTGTTTTTCTTTGTGCTTTTGTGTATTTTTTTTTTTGAGACAGAGTCTTGCTCTGTTGCCCAGGCTGGAGTGCAATGGCGTGACGTCCGCTCACTACAAGCTCCGCTCCCCCTGCCCCGGGTTCATGCCGTTCTCCTGCCTCAGCCTCCCAAGTAGCTGGGACCACAGGTGCCCGTCACCACGCCTGGCTAATTTTTTTGTATTTTTAGTAGAGACGGGGTTTCACCATGTTTGCCAGGATGGTCTCGATCTCCTGACTTAGTGATCCACCCATCTCGGCCTCCCAAAGTGCTGGGATTACAGGCGTAAGCCACTGCGCCTGGCCTTTTTTTTTTTTTTTTTGAGACGGAGTCTTGCTCTGTGGCCCAGGCTGGAGTGCAGTGGCGCTATCTCAGCTCACTGCAAGCTCCGCCTCCTGGGTTCACGCCATTCTCCTGCCTCACCCTCCTGAGTAACTGGGACTACAGGCTCCCGCCACCATGCCCGGCTAAATTTTTTGTATTTTTAGTAGAGACGGGGTTTCACCGTGTTAGCCAGGATGGTCTCAATCTCCTGACCTTGTGATCCGCCCGCCTCAGCCTCCCAAAGTGCTGGGATTACAGGCATGAGCCATTGCGCCTGGCCTGTTCTTTTATGTATTTTTTTTTTTTTTTCTGAGATGGAGTCTCACTCTGTTGCCCAGGCTGGAGTGCAGTGGCACAATCTTGGCTCACTGCAATCTCTGCCGCCCAGGTTCAAGCAATTCTCCTGCCTCAGCCTCCCGAGTAACTGGGATTACAGGCGCCTGCCACTGCGCCCAGCTAATTTTTGTATTTTTAGTAGAGACGGGGTTTCACCATCTTGGCCAGGCTGGTTTTGAACTCCTGACCTTGTGATCCACCTGCCTTGGTCTCCCAAAGTGCTGGGATTACAGGCGTGAGCTGCCGCGCCCGGCCTTGTGTATTCTTATTGTATAAGGAATATGTATCATACTTGAAATAAGATAATTGAAATAAGATAATAACAAAGGTCAGCTGGACACGGTGGCTGCACTCACGTAATACTTGAAGTCAGACAAGTTCTGTGGAGTGGGTGAGGGATTTGGGGCAGGGACTATTTCTATAACTCTTCTGCCAGAACTGCTCTAATGAAACAAAGTAGGGCCTGATTCAGTAGACCTATCAAATGTGTTCCTCAAGGGGCCTGGGAGAGGTTTACCTGGAATATGCAACAGAGCTCTTCAGAGCAGGGGTTTTGGTCTTTGCCTCTGAATCTTCTCGTTCTTTCTCCTCAGCCCTGAGTATTCCCTCTTTGTGGGGGACCTGACCCCAGACGTGGATGATGGCATGCTGTATGAATTCTTCGTCAAAGTCTACCCCTCCTGTCGGGGAGGCAAGGTGGTTTTGGACCAGACAGGCGTGTCTAAGTAAGGCCTTACCTGTTACTGATGCTTAACTGTGTTAGTTTCAGCATTTCTCTCCTGAGTGGAGATGTTTTAGAAAGGCCATGCAGCAGGGCGGTTAAGACCACAAGCTTTGGAGCCAAACTGCCTGGTTCGAATCCCATTTCCAATACTGGTGAGGGAGAATGCCAGTATGGTAGAATTGAGGCTCCATGACCCTTACAGTCCCATCTGTAAAATGGAACTGATTAATAATAGCTGCTGGTAGGGTTGATGTAAGGATTAAAGGATATAATATAAATAAGTCAACATTTGAAATGCTTTATAGGTGTTTGCTGTTTTGCTTGTTATTGTTACTGAGCCTTTCAGTGTAGTTAGAAGTGTTCCACGGCCGGGCGCGGTGGCTCAAACCTGTAATCCCAGCACTTTGGGAGGCCGAGACGGGCGGATCATGAGGTTAGGAGATCGAGACCATCCTGGCTAACACAGTGAAACCCCGTTTCTACTAAAAAAATACAAAAAAACTAGCCGGGCGTGGTGGCGGGCGCCTGTAGTCCCAGCTACTCGGGAGGCTGAGGCAGGAGAATGGCGTGAACCCGGGAGGCAGAGCTTGCAGTGAGCCGAGATCGTGCCACTGCACTCCAGCCTGGGCGACAGCTGAGACTCTGTCTCACAAAAAAAAAAAAAAAAAAAGAAGTGTTCCACTTCAGGCTGGGCGTGGTGGCTCATGCCTGTAATCCCAACACTTTGAGAGGCTGAGGTGGGCGGATTGCGTGAGCTTAGGAGTTTGAGAACAGCCCGGGCAACACAGTGAAATGCCGTCTCTATTAAAATACAAAAAATTAGCCAGGTGTAGTGGTGTGCGCCTGTAGTCCCAGCTAGTTGGGAGGCTGAGGTAGGATAATTGCTTGAACCTGAAAGGCAGAGGTTACAATGAGCCAAGATTATGCCTCTGCACTAGTCCCAGCTACTTGAGAGGCTGAGGCAGGAGAATGGCGTAAACCCGGGAGCAAGACTCTGTCTCAAAAAAAAAAAAAAAAAAAAATACAAAAGTTAGCCGGGCATGGTGGCACGCACCTGTAGTCCCAGCTACTTGGGAGGCTAAGGCAGAATTGCTTGAATCCAGGAGGCAGAGGTTGCAGTGAGCTGAGATCACGCAGCTGTGCTCCAGCCTGGGTAACAGCGAGACTCCCTCTCAAAAGAAGAAAAAAATGGAAATAGAAAAACCTCAAGAAAGGCTCATTCTTGATCAGTATGGTAGTTACATGTTCAGGCTTTGACAGTCCAACAGGTGTGGCTTGAATCATGCTTCTGCTATGACTTTGGGCAAGCTGTTAAATCTCCGTGAATTGGTTACCACTTCAGTAAATGTGGATACCACTTTCATGGAATTGTTAAGACAGTTTGATGAGATCACCCTGAGAAAATGCTCAGCACAGGTTGGGCGCAGTGGCTCATGCCTGTAATCCCAACACTTTGGGAGACCAAGGTGGGCAGATCACCTGAGGTCAGGAGTTCAAGACCAGCCTGGCCAACATGGTGAAACCCTGTCTCTACTAAAAATACAAAAATTAGCCACGCATGGTGGTGCATGCCTGTAGTCACAGCTGCTCAGGAGGCTGAAGCAGGAGAAACACTTCAACCTGGGAGGCAGAGGTTGCAGTGAGCTGAGATCGTGCCACTGCATTCCATTCGCTATGGAGACATAGCGAGACTCCATCTGGAAAAAAAAAAAAAAAACAGAAGAGCTGGGCATAGTGACTGACACCTGTAATCCCCGCACTTTGGGAGGCTGAGGCGGGTGGATCACCTGAGGTCAGGAGTTTGAGACCAGCCTGGCCAACATAGTGAAATCCTATCTCTACTTTAAAAGAAATACAGGCCGGGCATGGTGGCTCACGCCTGTAATCTCAGCACTTTGAGAGGCCGAGGCAGGAGGATCACAAGGTCAGAAGATTGAGACCATCCTGGCTAACATGGGGAAACCCCGTCTCTACAAAAAAAATTACAAAAAATCAACTGGGCTTGGTGGCGGGTGCCTGTAGTCCTAGCTACTCGGGAGGCTGAGGCAGGAGAATGGTGTGAACCCAGGAGGAGGAGCTTTCAGTGAGCCCAGATGCGTCACTGCACTCCAGCCTGGGCGATAGAGTGAGACTCCATCTCAAAAAAAAAAAAAAAAAAATTGGCTGGGCGTGGTGGCAGGTGCCTGTAACCCCAGCTACTAGGGAGGCTGAGGCAGGAGAATTGGTTGAATCCAGGAGGCAGAGGTTGCAGTGAGCCGAGATCACGCTTTTGCATTCCAGCCTGGATGGAGTTTTGAAACATGAGCAAAACTCCATCTCAAAAAAAAAAAAAAAAAGAAAATGCTCAGCACAGTGCTAGGACAATAAATATTTATTAAATGTTAGCTTGCAGTAATTTATCCCGCTGCTAGAAGTAGAGCTCAGGAGAGCAGGAACGTTGTCTTTCTGTGACTGCTGCATCCTGTGTCTAGCGCAGTGCCTGGCATACAGGGCAGACTGTAAATATTTGCTGAATTTTCTTCTATTAGCTACTTTCCAGCAGGGTGTCAGGGAAGCTCCTGTTTGGGAATGTTCCCCAGAGGTGAAGGTGTCAAGGAGGATGGTGAACTGAATGTGGGAGTTCCTGTAGATCTTAGAATCGTCTGTACTTGAATCTTGACACTATGTGGACACCCGTTGATGGGACTCTCCTTTCTTCCTCTAGTTTAATGGACTCTCTCTCTCTCTCCTCAGCCTCTTTTCCTTTCTACATTCCTGCCCACCTTCTTACCTTTACTTCTTTTTCATGTGTCCATTCTTAGACTTTCATCACATTTGTGATCTAAATTGTTTATTTTTTTCATGCAGGGGTTATGGTTTTGTGAAATTCACAGATGAACTGGAACAGAAGCGAGCCCTGACGGAGTGCCAGGGAGCAGTGGGACTGGGGGCTAAGCCTGTGCGGCTGAGCGTGGCAATCCCTAAAGCGTGAGTCCTGCAGGGAAGGTAGAGAGACTCTAGACTCCCCGCCAGACACTCCTCTTTTGTTTGCTGAGAATCAAGGCATCCATACGCTGGATGGGAGGCTGAAGGGGGATTCAATTCAAGTCACAAGTACTGAATGCCTGCTGTTTGCCGGGCCGTGGGTGCTGGAGTTGAACTAGCCCCACTCCTGCAGAAACTTACAGTTGGGGATAGAGTATGATTTGGAAAGGCTGATGCATTCAGACATACTGGTGACAGCATTGGAAAAGCTGTTTGGCTGTCCATACCTGATGTCCTTGCTCTTTGCCCAGTAGTCCCACTGTTGGGAACTTATTCATAGAATTAATAATATTTGAGCAAAGGGAAAAAAATCACTTCCGGTTTTAGCCTTATTTATATTAATGAAACTGCAACCCTCTTGTGAGTGTTCCATGCTGTGGGAATGGATAAGAATTAGTATTCCATGGCTCAAGCCTGTAATCCCAGCACTTTGGGAGGCCGAGACGGGCGGATCACGAGGTCAGGAGATCGAGACCATCCTGGCTAATACGGTGAAACCCCGTCTCTACTAAAAATACAAAAAACTAGCCGGGCGAGGTGGCGGGCGCCTGTAGTCCCAGCTACTCGGGAGGCTGAGGCAGGAGAATGGCGTAAACCCGGGAGGTGGAGCTTGCAGTGAGCTGAGATCCGGCCACTGCGCTCCAGCCTGGGTGAACGCCAATCTCCCCCCCCAAAAAAAAAAAAAAAAAGGAATTGGTATTCCAGACACTCCGCCAGGTGCGGTGGCTCACGCCTGTAACCCCAGCACTTTGGGGGGCTGAGGTGGGCAGATCACCTGAGGTCAGGAGTTCGAGACCAGCCTGGCCAACATGGCAAAACCTCATCTCTACTAAAAATACAAAAATTAGCCGGGCATGGTGGTGCATGCCTGTAGTCCCAACGATTCAGGAGGCTGAGGCAGGAGAATCGCTTGAACCTGGGTGGCGGAGGTTGCAGTGAGCCAAGATGGCGTCAGTGCACTCTGGCCTGGGCGACAGAGCAAGACTCCGTCTCAAATAAAAAAGAAAAATATTCCAGACACTCTATAGAACATTATATACTTCACTATTATACCTGTCATGCTAGGTAGAAAACCTTTTTCCCTTACAACTCCGAACTTTTCTCTGAGTAGGATTTTTTGTTTGTTTGTTTTTTCCCTGAGACAGGGCCTCAAAGTCACCCAGGCTGGAGATCATGGTTCACTGCAGCCTCGACCTCCCCAGGCTCAGGTGATCCTCCCATCTCAGACTTCTGATTAGCTGGTACTACAGGTGCACACCACCATGCTTGGCAAATTTTTGTATTTTTTGTAGAGATAGGGTCTTGCTTTGTTGTCCAGGCTGGTCTCGAATTCCTGGGCTCAAGTAATCTGCCCACCTTGGTCTCCCAAAGTGTTGAGATTACAGGTGTAAGCCACTGTGCCCAGCCAGATCTTTTATCCTTTAGCCAAATTAATGATTCTCAACTGGAATGATTTTGCCTCCCAGGGGACATTGACAACATCTGGAGACATTTTTGGTTATCATAACCAAGGATGTACTAATAATGGCACCTAGTGGGTATCGGCCAAGGATGCTGTTAAACATCCTGCAATTCATAGGACAGCCTCCCACCCCTCCATGTCAATAGATCCAGGGCTGAGAAACGCTGAACCAAACTCTACCCTAAGAGTAGTTGAATTAGCTGGGTGTGGTGGCTCACGCCTGTAACCCCAGCACTTTGGGAGGCCAAGGTGGGTGGGTCATGAGGTCAGGAAATCAAGACTATCCTGGCTAACACAGTGAAACCCCATCTCTACTAAAAATAAAAAAAAATTAGCTGGGTGTGGTGGCAGGCACCTGTAGTCCCAGCTACTCAGGGGGCTGAGGCAGGAGAATGGCGTGAACCCGGGAGGCGGAGTTGCAGTGAGCCGAGATCACGCCACTGTACTCCAGCCTGGGTGACAGAGCAAGACTGTCTCAAAAACAAAAAAAAAGAGAAGTTGAACCAATTTTTTTTTTTTTTTTTTTGAGGTGGAGTCTTGCTCTGTTGCCCAGGCTGGAGTGCAGTGGCATGATCTCGACTCACCTCAGCTTCCACCTTCTGGGTTCAAGCGATTCTCCTGCCTTAACCTCCCGAGTAGCTGGGACTACAGGCGTGTACCACCATGCCCAGCTAATTTTTGTATTTTTAGTAGAGACAGGGTTTCACATGTTGTCCAGGCTGGTCTTGACCTTCTGACCTAAGATGATTTGCCTCCCTCGGCCTCTCAAAGTGCTGGGAATACAGGCGTGAGCCACTGTGTGCAGCCAAATGGCCATGTTTTTTAAAGCAATGATTTAGGGGTTCTTTATGGTTTAACTGTGTTTAATACATTGAAGATCAGACTTAGTGACTTCCCCCAAAAATGTTATTTGTTGTAAATTACTATATAAAAACATTAAATTAGCTGTGCTTGGTGTGCTCCTGTAGTCCCAGCTGCTCTGGTGGCTGAAGTGGGAGAATTGATTGAACCTAGGAGTTCAAGGTTACAGTGAGCTATGATCACTCCACTGCACTCCAGCCCAGGCAACAGAGTGAGACCCTGTCTCTTAAAAAACAAAATAAAAGGCCAGGTGTGGTGGCTCACGCCTGTAATCCAGCACTTTGGGAGGCTGAGGCGGGCGGATCATGAGGGCAGGAGATTGAGACCATCCTGGCTAACATGGTGAAACCCCATCTCTACTAAAAATACACACAAAAAAATTAGCCGGGCGTGGTGGTGGGCTCCTGTAGTCCCAGCTACTCGGGAGGCTGAGGCAGGAGAATGGCGTGAACCCAGGAGGAGGAGCTTGCAGTGAACCGAGATCACTCCACTGCACTCTAGCCTGGGCGACAGAGTGACACTCCGTCTCAAAAATAAATAAATAAATAAATAAATAATAAAAATAAAAGGAGAGCGCCGTGGCTCATGCCTGTAATCCCAGCACTTTGGGAGGCTGACTTGGGTGGATCACTTGAGGCCAGGAGTTCAAGACCACCCTGACCAACATGATGAAATCCCATCTCTACTAAAAGTACGAAAATTAGCTGGGCCTCCCAGGATCAAGCGATTCTCCTGCCTTAGCCTTCCACATCTGTCCATCATTTCTTTTCTTTTTTTTTTTGAAACAGTTTCACTTTTATTGCGCAGACTGGAGTCCAATGGCACAGTCTAGGCTCAGTGCAACCTCTGTCTCCCAGGTTCAAGCGATTCTCCTGCCTCAGCCTCACAAGTAGCTGGGATTACAGGCGTGCCACCATACCCAGCTAATTTTTTGTATTTTTAGTAGAGATGGGGTTTCACCATGTTGTCCAGGCTGGTCTTAAACTCCTGACCTCAGGTGATCCACCTGCCTCCACCTCCCGAAGTGTTGGGATTACAGGCATGAGCCACCGCGCCCAGCCCTTTTTTTTTTTTAAACAGGATATCCTTTTGCCAGTTCTGACAAAATTTGGTAAGAGAGACAAACCTATCCATTAAAACCTCCTGTATTACAAGCACGGTCCTTGGAGCCATACTCTCATATTAGCTGTGTGACTTTGGACAAATACTTAATCTCTCTATTCCTCAGTTTCCTCATCTGTAAAATAGGAATATTGATACACTTATTGCATATGGTTGTTTTTAGGATTAAAAGTGTTAATTGGTGGCCAGGCTCCCAGCAATTTGGGAGGCTGAGGAGGACGGATCACGAGGTCAGGAGATCGAGACCAGCCTGGCTAACATGGTGAAACCCTGTCTCTACTAAAAATACAAAAAATTAGCCAGGCATGGTGGCACACACCTGTAATCCCAGCTACTCAGGAGGCTGAGGCAGGAGAATCGCTTGAACACGGGAAGCAGAGGTTGCAGTGAGCTGAGATCACGTGACTGCACTCCAGCCTGGGCGACAGAGCAAGACTCTGTCTCAAAAAAAAAAAAAAAGTTAATCAGTATGAAGCACTTAAAATAGTCTCTGGCCACATGGGCAGTGTTATGGAAATGTTTGCTTATGTTTATTTTTGTTTCTGTCTTCATTTAAGGAGCCGTGTAAAGCCAGTGGAATATAGTCAGATGTACAGTTACAGCTACAACCAGTATTATCAGCAGTACCAGAACTACTATGCTCAGTGGGGCTATGACCAGAACACAGGCAGCTACAGCTACAGTTACCCCCAGTATGGCTATACCCAGAGCACCATGCAGGTAACCATGATTTGACAAGACTGGTCCCCTTGGGTTGTGTTTCTCCACTAGAAACAGGTGATTCTCTAAGATGGGATTGGTAAGGACAGGACAGGGGCTTGGGCTTCAGAAAAATAGGGAAAGTTGAAGCAGTCCAGTTCCTCTTGTTAAAATAAGCCATTGTGGGTCGGGCACGGTGACTTACACCTGTAATCCTAGTAGCACTTTGAGAGGCCGAGGCAGGTGGATCACCTGAGGTCAGGAGTTCAAAACCAGCCTGGCCAACATGGTGAAACCCTGTCTGTACCAAAAATACAAAAATTAGCTGAGCATAGTGGCAGGCGCCCATAATCCCAGCTACTCAGGAGGCGGAGGCAGGAGAATCACTTGCCACTGGGATGCAGATGTTGCAGTCAGCCAAGATCACACCACTGCACTCCAGTCTGGGTGACAGAGCTAGACTCCACCTCAAAAAAATTTAAATAAAATAAATAAGCCATTGTGGTCCTGGACCAGGATTTCACCATGCCCCTAACCCACATCTCTGGTCTCTTGGCAGACATATGAAGAAGTTGGAGATGATGCATTGGAAGGTAAGGGTTCATGCGTTCCTTACTCTGTCAGCCATTATCAGGTGACTGCTCTGGCTGGCACTGTGCTCTCAGCTAGAGGGAAGACAAGATAAATTCTGCTCTGGAAGAACTTACATTCTGGTTAGAGAGCCAGATGAATATGTAATTATGGTAAGATGTGTCAAGTGTTACCCAGAGGTGTGAGTGTAGATCCCAGAGAGCCTGGGACAGGCAGCTCCAGGAGAGCCCATCACCCCCTTGACATGTGGCATTCTATCCTGGTAGTATGTGGGCCTCTAACGATAATACTGTTACCTTTTTTTTTTTTTTTTTTTGAGATGGAGTTTCGCTCTTGTTGCCCAGGCTGGAGTGCAATGGCGCGATCTCAGCCCACCGCAACCTCCGCCTCCCAGGGTCAAGCGATTCTCCTGCCTCCGCCTCCCGAGTAGCTGGGATTACAGGCATGCACCACCATGCCTGACTAATTTTTTTGTAGTTTTAGTAGAGATGGAGTTTCTCCATGTTGGCTTGGCCGGTCTCAAACTCTCGACCTTAGGTGATCCACCCACCTCAGCCTCCCAAAGTGCTGGGATTGCAGGCGTAAGCCACTGCACCTGGCCGATCTGGGATTACAGGCTTGAGCCACCGCGCCTGGCCAAAACTCTTTTTTTCTTTTATTTTTTTTTTCTGTTTTTCAGTATATTTTAAATGACATATTTTCCTGATTTTTAAGTCATAGTTGGCATGGAAAATTTGGAAAATATAGTAAAGTATAATGAAATTGAAAATCTCCTCGTATCCTGCAACATAGTAATAGCCATTATTAATTTTTTCTTTCTTTATTTTTATTTATTTATTTATTTATTTATTTTTTATTTTTTTTTGAGACGGAGTCTCGCTATTTATCGTGAAGGCACCGCGTTTTCGTGCGCCGCTTCACTGGGACTACAGGCGGCCAGCCACCTGCGCCCGGCTAGTTTTTGTATTTTTTTTTAGTAGGCGAGGGGTTTCACGGGTTAGCCAGGACACCATCTTCTGACCTTGTGATCCATCGTCACCATTGCCTCCCAAAGTGCTGGGATTACAGGCTTGAGCCACGGCGCCCGGCCTGTTTTTAAGACAGAGTCTTGCTCTGTCGCAGGCTGGAGTGCAGTGAGTGCGATCTCGGCTCACTGCAACCTCCGCCTCCCGGGTTCAGGTGATTCTCCTGCCTCAGCCTTCCAAGGAGCTGTGATTTCAGCCATATGCCACCATGCCCAGCTAATTTTTGTATTCTTAGTAGAGACAGGGTTTCACCATCTTGGCCAGGCTGGTCTCAAACTCTTGACTTTGTGATCTGCCTGCCTTGGCCTCCCAAAGTGCTGGGATTACAGGCGTGAGCCACTGCCTCCAGCCCATTATTAATTTTTTTTTTTTTTTTTTTGAGTTGGGGTCTTGGCACGTCCACCCAGGCTGGAGTGTAGTGGCTTAATCTCGGCTCACTGCAAGCTCCGCCTCGGGGTTCACGTAATTCTCCTGCCTCAGCCTCCCAAGTAGCTGGGGCCTGGCTCCCTTCCACCGCGCTTAGATAATTTTGTATTTTTAGTAGAGCGGGGGACTTTCACTGTGTTAGCCAGGATGGTCTGAACTCCCTGACCTCGTGATCCTCACGCCTCGGCCTCCCAAAGTGTTGGGATTACAGTTAGCCACTGTGCCCAGCCCTATTAATTTTTTAATTAAAAATATTTAGGCCCAGGCCGGGTGCAGTGGCTCACACCTGTAATCCCAGCACTTTGGGAGGCCAAGGTGGGCAGATCACGAGGTCAGGAGATCGAGACCATCCTATCTAACCCTAAACGTCTCTACTAAAAATAAAAAAAAATTGGCTGGGCGCGGTGGCTCAAGCCTGTAATCCCAGCACTTTGGGAGGCCGAGACGGGCGGATCACAAGGTCAGGAGATCGAGACTATCCTGGCTAACACGGTGAAATCCCATCTCTACAAAAAAATACAAAAAACTAGCCAGGCAAGGTGGCGGGCGCCTGTAGTCCCAGCTACTCGGGAGGCTGAGGCAGGAGAATGGCGTAAACCCGGGAGGCGGAGCTTGCAGTGAGCTGAGATCCGGCCACTGCACTCCAGCCTAGGCGACAGAGCAAGACTCCGTCTCAAAAAAAAATTAACTAGGCATGGTGGTGGGTGCCTGTAGTCCCAGCTACTTGGGAGGCTGAGGCAGGAGAATGGCGTGAATCTGGGAGGTGGAGCTTACAGTGAGCTGAGATCGCACCACTGCACTCCAGCCTGGGTGACAGAGTGAGACTCCATCTCAGAAAAAAATTTAGGCCTTTTGCAGTGGCTCACACCTGTAATCCCAGCACTTTGGGAGGTCAAGGAGGGTGGATCATGAGGTCAAGAGATAGAGATCATCCTGGCCAACATGGTGAAAACCCATCTCTACTAAAAATACAAAAATTGCCAGGCACGGTGGCTCACCCCCGTACTCCCGGCACTTTGGGAAGCTGCGGCAGGCGGATCACCTAAGGTCGGGAGTTCTAGACCAGCCTGGCCAACATGGTGAAATTCTGTCCGCACTAAAAGTACAAAAATTAGCCAGCCATGGTGTTGCGCACCTATAATCCCAGCTCCTCGGGAGGCTGAGGCAGGAGAATTGCTTGAACCCGTGAGGTGGAAGTTGCAGTGAGTCGAGATCATACCACTGTACTTCAGCCTAGGCAACAGAGCAAGACTCCGTCTCAAAAAAAAATATATATATATATATACAAAAATTAGCTGGGCGTGGAGTTGCATGCACAGCTGTAGTCCCAGCTACTCAGGAGGCTGAGGCAGGGGAATCGCTTGAACCCAGGAGGCGGAGGTTGCAGTGAGCTAAGATGGTGTCACTGCACTCCAGCCTGGTGACAGAGCAAGACTCCGTCTCTACAAAAAAAAAAAAAAATTTATTGGGCCAAGTACAGTGGCTCATGCCTATAATTCCAGCACTTTGGGAAGCTGAAGTGGGCAAATCACCTGAAGTCAGGAGTTTGAGACCACCCTGGCTAACACCATGAAACCCAGTCTCTATTAAGAATACAAAATTAGCCAGGCATGGCCAGGCAATGTGGCTCACGCCTGTAATCCCACCGTTTTGGGAGGCCAAGGTGGGCGGATCACAAGGTCAGGAGATTGTGACCATCCTGGCTAACACAGTGAAACCCCGTCTCTACTAAAAATACAAAAAATTAGCCTGGCATGATGGCGAGTGGCTATAGTCCCAGCTACTCAGGAGGCTGAGGCAGGAGAATGGCATGAACCTGGGAGGCTGAGCTTGCATTGAGCAGAGATCGCGCCACTGCACTCCAGCCTGGGCAACAAAGTGAGACTCTGTCTGAAAAAAAAAAAAAAAATTAGCCAGGCATGGTGGCTTATGCCTGTAATTCCAGCTTCTTGGGAGGATGAGGCAGGAGACTCGCTTGTACCTGGGAGGTGGGGGTCTCGGTGAGCCACGAATGCTCCGTTGCACTCCAGCCTGGGTAACAGGAGTGAAACTCTGTCTCAAAAAAAAAAAAAAAAAAATTGTTTACTGGCTAGGCACAATGGCTAAAGCCTGTAAGGTCTTTGGAATGCCAAAGTGGGTTGGAGGATGGCTTGAGCCTAGAACTTGGAGACAAGCCTGGGCAACATAGTGAGACCCCATCTCTTTTTTGGGGGGAGACAGAGTCTTGCTCTGTCACCCAGGCTGGAGTACAGTGGCACAGTCTCCAATCTCAGCTCACTGCAACCTCCACCTCCCAGGTTGAAGTGATTCTCCTGCCTCAGTCTCCTGAGTAGCTGGGATTACAGGCATGCACCACCACGCCTGTCTAATTTTTGTATTTTTAGTAGAGATGGGGTTTCAACATGTTGGCCAGGCTGGTCTTGAACTCCTGACCTCAGGTGATCCTCCTGCCTCACAAATTGCTTTGATTACAGGCATGAGCCACCTGCCCAGCCAAGTATTTATAATTTTTACTGAGTTTCACAGAAGAAAAAGGAAAGTAAAACTGAAAGCCAAGCATAGTGGCACACGCCTGTGGTTCCAGCTACTTGGGGGAGGCTAAGGCAGAAGGATTGCTTGAGCCCAGGAGGTTGAGGCTTCAGTGAGCTGTGACTACAGTTGTGCCCCACCATGCCTGGCTATTTTTTTCTATTTTTTTGTAGAGGCAGGGTTTCACCATGTTGCCCAGGCTGGTCTTGAACTCCTGGTTTCTTTCTTTTTTTTTTTTTGAGACGGAGTCTTGCTCTGTAGCCCAGGCTGGAGTGCAGTGGCCGGATCTCAGCTCACTGCAAGCTCCGCCTCCCGGGTTCACGCCATTCTCTGGCCTCAGCCTCCCGAGTAGCTGGGACTACAGGCGCCTGCCACCTCGCCTGGCTAGTTTTTTGTATTTCTTAGTAGAGACGGGGTTTCACCGTGTTAGCCAGGATGGTCTCGATCTCCTGACCTCGTGATCCACCCATCTCGGCCTCCCAAAGTGCTGGGATTACAGGCTTGAGCCACCACGCCCGGCCTGAACTCCTGGTTTCAAGTGATCTGCCCACCTTGGCCTTCCAAAGTGCTGGGATTATAGGCATGGGCCACTGCGCCTGGCCAAAACTTTTTTTGAGGTACAAAAAGACTCAAAGTTTAAAATCTATTTTGAGGATTATTCTTCAAGAGAAAGTCATAGGGGAAATGTTTTCTGTCAAGAAAATGTTCATTAAAGGAAACAGGTCCCTTTTAGGGCATGAACAAGCTTGTCTAGTTCTAAAGCACTTTCTTGTGTCCTCTCATGTGATGCCAACTGTAGTGACCTTGTGGGGTGGGCTGGGAAGGACATAGGAGCTCCACTTCACAGATGGGGAACTAGTGGCCCAGAAAGCCCAAGTGATCTGCTGAGGGACAGTCTGGTCTTTTTATACTCAAGTCTCTAGTTGTTTCCTCCTGGGAGACACTGCCATCTTTCTAGAGATAAGTAGCCTCATTATAATATCCATATATAAGTCCTTAGAATTTTCCAATCTCTTTTTCATCCTTTTTTTTTCTTTTTCTTGAGATGGAGTCTCGCTGTGTCACCAGGCTGGAGAGTAGTGGCACAATCTCGACCCACTGCAACCTCCACCTCGCAGGTTCAGGTGATTCCCCTGCCTCATCCTCCTGAATTGCTGGGACTACAGGTGCGCGCCACCACGCCCAGCTAATTTTTGTATTTTTAGTAGAGATGGGGTTTCACCATGTTGGCCAGGATAGTCTCGATCTTTTGACCTCGTGATCCACCCACCTCTGCCTCCCAGTGCTGGGATTACAGGTGCGAACCATCGTGCCAGACCCTTTTTTTTTTTTGAGACAGTTTTGTCCTTATTGCCCAGGCTGGAGTGCAATGGCACAATCTCAGCTCGCTGCAATCTCCGCCTCCTGGGTTCAAGCAATTCTCCTGCCTCAGCCTCCCAAGTAGCTGGGATTATAGGCATGTGCCACCATGCCCAGCTAATTTTGTATTTTTAGTAGAGACGCAGTTTCATCATGTTGGTCAGGCTGGTCTTGAACTCCTGACCTCAAGCAATCCACCCACCTCGGCCTCCCAAAGTGCTGGGATTACAGGCGTGAGCCACCATGCCTGGCCTATATAGCCAATGTATTTTATGCCATGCACTGCTACCTCTCAGCTATCAGGATGGATACATGCCATTCCATTTCCCATTAGACAGAAAATAATACTGAGGCAAAAACAGTTATCAGTAATAGTAGCTAATAGATATTGAGGCTTTATGTGCAAGTCACTGTTCTAAGTACTTTACATATATTAAGTCATTTAATCTTCAGAACAATCTAGAAGTAAATACCACAGTTATCCTGGTCTTGTAGACTAGAAAGCTGACATAAAGAAGTTAGTTCTTACTCAAGATCAGCGTAGCTTTGGGAATCTGAGGCGGGAAGATCTCTTGAGCCCCAGAGTTCGAGACCAGCCTGGGCAACACAGTGAGACCCCATCTCTACAAAAAGTACAAAAAATTACCTGGCATTGTAGCACACACCTGTAGTCCCAGCTATTCAGGAGGCTGAGGTGGCAGGATCCCTTGAGCCCCGGGAGTTGAGAGGTTGAGACTGCAGTGAGCAGTGTTTACAAGGCTGCACATGCCTGGGCGACAGAGCAACCCTGCATCCCCCCAAAAATACAAAAACAAAAAGCTCAACATAGTTGCAAAGTGCAACATAGCAGCAGGAGGTGGAGGGGCGCTTAGAATCCCTGCAGTCCACTCTCTCCCTGGACTTTATGCTCTACCACTGCATTATTAAAGACTCCCATTGAACTTAATAACTGCCGAGTCAGGAGGGCACAGACTGGATTGTTACCCTTCTTCATCTACCCCTTGGCTTCAATAGGCTGTCTTCCAGGCTCTGTCTTCAGAGTGAGGCAGAATGCTTTATTGTTTGTGTACCCATCGACTTGAGCCACACGCAAATGCCTGCCCTTGACTAACCCCTTCACTGATCTGTTCCCATAAGCTGTTACCTGCACTGAGTGTAGTCACCAGGCGGGACATGGTCTGCCTTTTTACAGTTGCTATCTGGAGCCTCTATAAATGCTTGGAGCTTAAATCTTAAAATTTTTTTTTTTGAGACGGAGTCTCACTCTTATTGCCCAGGCTGGAGTGCAATGACGCGATCTCAGCTCACTGCAACCCCCACCTCCTGGGTTCAAGCGATTCTTCTGCCTCAGCCTCCCAAGTAGCTGGGATTACAGGCATGCGCCACCATGCCCAGCTAATTTTCTATTTTTCTAACCCCATAAAGATGGGGTTTCTATGTTGGTCAGGCTGGTCTTGAACTTCCGACCTCAGGTGGTCCGCCCACCTTGGCCTCCCAAAGTGCTGGGATTACAGGCATGAGCCACCGTACCTGGCTTTTTTTTTTTTTTTTTTTTGAGATGGAGTCTTTGCTCTGTCACCAGGCTGGAGTGCAGTGGCGCCATCTCTGTTCACTGCAACCTCTGCCTCCCGTGTTCAAGTGATTCTCCTGCCTTAGCCTCCTGAGTAGCTGGGACTACAGGCATGCACCACCATACCTGGCGAATTTTTTGTATTTGAGTAGAGATGGGGTTTCACCATGTTGGTCAGGATGGTCTTGATCTCCTGACCTTGTGATCCGCCTGCCTCAGCCTCCCAAAGTGCTGGGATTACAGGCATGAGCCACAGTGCCCAGCTCAACCTCCTAGGTTTAAGTGATCCTCCTGCCTCAGCCTCCCTAGTAGCTGGCACTAGAGACACAAGTCACCATGCCCAGCTAATTTTTTTTTTTTTTTTTTGAGAGGAGTATTTTTTTGTTTTTGAGACAGCGTCTTGCTCTGTCTCCCAGGCTGGAGTGCAATGGCATGATCTCAGCTCACTGCCTTACCATAGATCAGAGTTCTGGGAGAAGGGAACTGAACCAGATCCTTTGCAGCTGTCCCTAGACTTCCCTGACCGGATCCTTGCTTTCTTTCCAGACCCCATGCCACAGCTGGATGTGACTGAGGCCAACAAAGAGTTCATGGAACAGAGTGAGGAGCTGTATGATGCTCTGATGGACTGTCACTGGCAGCCCCTGGACACAGTGTCTTCAGAGATCCCTGCCATGATGTAGCCAGGCCAAAGGACAAGCCAGGCTGCACTATGTGAGGGAGATTAGAGACTCCTTTTAAAAAAAAAAATGTGAAACCTTTTTGGAAATATGATTTGTAAGATTTTAATGACTGTTTCTGGAGATCATGAGTATTTCTACAACACTGCTGCATTCATTTGACCGTTTGAGTTTGAAGACCACGGGAACAACTTTTAAACAAGGTTCAAATTGCTTTCCTTCACAGGAATCCTTTGTCCAGGCAGTTATCCACTCCTGGACACAGGATAGTTTGGGGTTACCCAAAACTGGGATGAGCAGCTTGGGATGATCCACACACTAAAGCCTGGGTTATCGGCTTCTCAGTTATGTAAATCAAGGCTCTCTGGAGTATTTATAGTACCTGCTGTTCTAACTTTAGAGTCTGGCAGCTAGGTAGGGCACTGTAGCAGGGGCGGAGCACACCCCTAGGAGGTAGGATGTGGTGGGGTGATAGAGCAGGCCAGTTGGCCTAAGAATGCTCACAAGAATGGGTTTCATCTTATTTTCATCTTTTTTCGTATATTCAGTATCTGCATATACAAGGCCTGGCTGGATCACTTTAGGATCAATATGGGAGATAAGCCACTCAGAAAGTTAAAATATGGGAGAAGGCAGCTCCTCCATATGAACTTTGGAGAATGGGGAAGCACCCATACTTGCTGGCCCCTCTGGGGCTTATGATAAAAGCTGTATCTGATTCTAGTTTTGTGCTAGAGCAATTTTGGGGGCTTACTGCTTGAGGCAAAGCATTCATCGTAGATCACAAAAAAAATCTCCAAAGGGCTGGGCATGGTGGCTCACTTTGGGAGGTGGATTGCTTCAGCTCAGGAAGAGACCAGATTTGTAGAGACCAAAAAAATACAAACACAAATATACTTTTATCAGTCTTTATTAATCTTCAATTGATCTACACCTAGAGCATGCTGTTGTTTCTACCTAAAATGACCGGGGTCTTGCCTTTTGCTTCCCATAGAGATTCTCCTGCAAAGGAAGTATAAGCCATTGTGTTAGAAATTCCCAGATTTCCCCCACACCCAGGCATTTTCCTAGGAGCTGGTCTCAGTCCCATATCCGCATTTCTCATCCATGGATGTCCACTCAGATTAGGTTTCATCCTGGACCAGTCATTCTAAATAGTGTGTGCTACATGGAATCCCTTGAAGTCCTACCAAAGAATGCATCATGAGCTCCAGCCACCACTGAACATTTGCGGCTACCAAGCCTCGTGGCCCACGGTGCCCTCTGCTGCCTTCAACTTCCAGCAATATGTGGTCTTGCAGGGTGGGCAAATCATGTTCTAAGCACCTTTGCCCTCTGGTAATGAACAGGGCACACAAGGAAGGCCAAATGTAAATGTTACTGAAATGCCTGTAATCCCAGCACTTTGGTAGGCCAAGGCAGGCAGATCACTTGGGGTCAGGAGTTCAAGACTGCCCTGGGCAACATGGCAAAACCCTGTCTCTACTTAAAATACAAAAATTAGCCGGGCATAGTGGTGCATGCTTATAGTCCCAGCTACTCAGGAGGCTGAGGCAGAAGAATCACTTGAACCTGGGAGACGGAGTTTGCAATAAGCCAAGATCGTGCCACTGCACTCCAGCCTGGGTGACAGAAAGACCCCGTCTTTAAAAAAAAAAAAAAAAAAAAAAAAACTTTGACACAGACCTAAGTAACCTTATAGTTCTATTAGGCTGACTACTTAGGACAGGATCCCCGAAAACTGAGCACTACCTGCAGCTACACGCTGACAGAGCTTCGGGTGGTCACTAACTTACCCAACTCCATAGGTCCATAGTCACACGAGGACAGCTTTGCATGTAACATGAATCTAAAAGAAAACAACACCTTAATTAAGAGGCAAGAAAGCTATGACAGATCCCTCCTAAATGCTATTACTATACCAACCTCCAGAGCTTCATACACATCCTTCCCTTAGCCTATATTTCATTTTACAATTTCAGAGATCCAACCATCTCTGAACCTGTCTGAAACTAGCCCACATGCCATATACCAGATTACAACATTCAGGCCAGCTTCACTATTACTTTTCCTCCTTTTACGACCACCAAGACCGGTGTTCAGATCCGATGGGAAAGGGAACAGGAGGATTAAGCTGTGTTCCACATCAACTTTACCTTAAAGCACAGCTCCAGAAACAAGCTCACCTCCTCAGGATCACACACGGCCAGGAAACTTGGGGGCAACCTGCAGAACAAAAAGCTTCGTGTGAAAGCTAAACTGGCCAAGAGTGGTGGTTCATGCCTGTAATCCCAGCACTTTGGGAGGGGAGGCCAAGGGGGCGAATCACCTGAGGTCAGGAGTTCAAGACCAATCTAGCCAACACGGTGAAACCCATCTATACTAAAAATACAAGAAAATTAGCTGGGTGTGATGGCGGGCACCTGTAATCCCAGATACTCAGAAGGCTGAGGCAGGAGAATCACTTGAACCCAGGAGGTAGAGGTTGCCGTGAGCCAAGATCGTGCCACTGCACTCCAGCCTGGGTGACAGAGCGAGACTCCGCCTCAAAAAAAAAACACCCATCTACACTGGAAGTTGACACGTGGAAGGCTTCCAGCCCTGGTCCTGAGACATTATAGGAAAGCTGAGTGGCAGCTTGCAGGTATTGTACTGACCTGCGCTGTCAAAGTCTTTCCAGGTTGCTCTTGCATGCAGTTGGAGATCCCATGGCTACCACCAGCCACAGCCCTTGGAAACATGCTGTTCTGTACCACCAGGGAGCCCCCAGTCAGTCTCGAAAAGAAACCTACCAGGTCCCCTGCATTTCATCACTGATGTGACCCCGGGAGTCCTCGATCACCAGACAGATCACCTTCTGTCATCTCAGAGTCTTCATCTGGACAGCAAAATGAGAACAACTGTCAAGAACAATTTTATTGGTCCCATCATTTGGTCCTCAGAACGATACAAATCTAACCAGCCTTTGGTCCGAATACTGATGCTATCAGTTAAGCTGTGTCACATCCCAGCTGGATTTTCCCAGTACGGGAATCTTATGCTGGTTAACTGTACATGCAAACCCCCAACCGTTCTGCTGGTCTGTGGAAACAGGCCCATTTTGATAAAGGTCTCTGGCTACAGCTGAAAGATAGCAAGTATAATGGAACTGTATTTTCCCAAAATGTTGCAGATCAGTTACAACAAACAGAACGGCGACCGTCAAGGAAAACTGTCACTCTGGGCTCCTTTTTGACCACAGCAGCTATGCGGAAGCAGCTGCAGCTTCGATAAGGGCCAAGGGGCAATTCAGATCCCAGGGCAACCACCTAAAGCCTCACCTGTCCATCATTACTACCTGCTGAAGTGCGCCGGAATCTCTGTTGACTAAATCAGTCATCCTGTAGGCCCCACTGCCCACGCTGTGCCAATATTTGGTGTGCTTTTTCTCAATCTTGATGGGATCTTTTTATCCGCCTATTACAGATAAGAGGTTTAGACCGATTAAGTTACTTGCTGAAGGTCGCTTAGTCACTTAGCGAGGCTGAAAGCAACAAGCTGGGATGCACACAAGGGTCTGAATGCCTAAAACCCGTCCTTCTGAAAAGCGTGTCCACGAGGGCGACCTCCAGAGGCCTCGCGCGCAGTCACTAGTCCCAAAATCACCTAGCTGGTAACTGTCATAGATTCAACTGGAGGCCATCCTGACACCAGCATGCGGCCTCCCCCAAATTAAGACACTTCAGGCCCAGGGCTTCATCCCCGCATCCCCCAGGAGACCGGTCCCAAAACCCCTTCCGTAAACCCGGCCGCCTGCCGGCAACACTCACCTGTCAGCCCAGAGCGCAGTTGCGCAGACCGAAGCGAGAGAAGGGCGCGGCCCCAGCGGGATCCGACCCCTCTCAAGACCGAGGGTCCCTTCTGGAGGTCGGGCCCACTGGGTAGGCAGGTCCGATTCCTCCATGCCACGTTCACCACCATATCGAGGCCTTGGGAGAAAGCCCCGGCGAGTGCGAGCCGGTAGCAGCAACTAGCGGGCTATGGCTTGCAGGGAGGTAAGAAGAGGCTTAAATATGGTGATGCCGCAACACCGCTGCGGCGGGGGAAAAGGGCGCTGCAGCTGAGTGCAAGAGCTTATGTAGGCTGCCCCTCGCGGCCACGCCCGACAGTCGGCCGCGCGCGTGGCGCACAGCTGCCTGGGAATTGTAGTTTGCTCGCCCCTGCGTTGTCCGCGCGTCACCTCCCCAGCCCTACGCGCGTTTCCATCCCCAGCCCGCGAAGCGCGAACCGCCGGAGGCTTTCTTCCGAGCGGGAAGAAGCGCATTCACCTTTCAGTGCTCGGCACTGGGCCCACGCAGGAAGCCGACCCGCCTTGGCCTCTGGAGTTGTCTCCGGGATATCTTTCAAAGTCTGGAAATGAACCCCGTGTGCTGGGAAAGGGCTCGGGCTCTGCTCAGAGTTCTGTGGGAGTGCGAGCGAGCAGCGCCTGAGTGGGTTTCGGGGAGGGGGTCATACTCCCCGAAAGGCAATTTCTATATTCAAGGCTTGTCTCTTTCACTAATATATAATTTTACTGAGCGCGTGCTATTTAAGCTGTGCCTGATTATCTGATCTAGTTTTCATAAAAACCCTGTGTATGCTCTGACAAATAAGGAAACTTGGCCGGGCGCAGTGGCTCATGCCTGTAATCCCAACACTTTGGGAGGCCGAGGTGGGCGGATCACAAGGTCAGGAGTTTGAGACCAGCCTGGCCAACATTGTGAAACCCCGTCTCTACTAAAAATACAAAAATTAGCCAGGCGTGATGGTGCGCGCCTGTAATACCAGCTACTCAGGAGGCTGAGGCAGGAGAATCGCTTGAACTTGGGAGGCGGAGGTTGCAGTGAGCCGAGATCATGCCACTGCACTCCAGCCTGGGTGACAGAGCGAGACTCTGTCTCAAAAATATAAATAAATAAATACATAAAAATAAGGAAACTTAGGAATGGATCACACAGCTATTGCAAGCGAGGAGAGGACTGGAATTTGGAGCCCACCCCAGGCACCACACATAGCGCAATGTTTTGTGCATGGAATGAATAAGCCTCAGTATGAAAACTTAGTGGTGATTGCCGAGAATTAAATACCCATCCTCTGCCTAATCTATTAATTTTTTAAAATTATTTTTTATTTTTTTACGCACGGCTAGTTTTTTTGTATTTTTAGTAGACACGGGTTTCTACCGTGGTTAGCCAGGATGGTCTCATCTCCTGACTGTGGATCCGGCCTGGCCTCGCCTCCCAAAGTGCTGGGATTACAGGAGTGAGTCATCATGCCCGCTTTAATTCTTCTTTATTCTTTTTTTTTTTTTGAGACGGAGTCTCAAGGCTGTGTCACCCAGGCTGGAGTGCAGTGCATGATCTCGGGCCACTGCAAGCTCCTCACCTCCCAGGTTCACTCATTCTTCCCCTGCCTCAGCCTCCCGAAAGTAGCTGGGACTACAGGCTCAGCCACCACCGGCTGCTTTTTGTATTTTATAGAGACGGGTTTCCACCATGTTAGCCCGGATGGTCTCTGGATCTCCTGACCTCGCGGATCTCACCCGGGCCGGGCCTCCCAAAGTGCTGATTACAGGCTTGAGCCACCGCGCCCGCCCAATTTTTATTCTTACATACACTTTTTTCTTTGAGACAGGGTCTTCTTCTGTTGCCCAGGCTGGAGTGCAGTGGCCTGATCAAGGCTCATTGCAGCCTCGACCAACTGGGCTCAAGCAATTCTCCCACCCCAGCCTCCCAGGTAGACGGGACTACAGGTGCAGGCCAACTTTCCTTGCTTACACTTTAAAAAGTAGGTACTACTTTAGCAGGTCGTGGGGGGGCATGCCCTGTGGTCCTGGACTCCTCTCTTTCTCTAACATCAGGTGTCCAAGCCATCAGCAACTCCTGTGTGCTCTACCTTTAAAATGTATCAATAATCTGTTTCTTACCCCTTCCACTGATATTACCCTAATCCTTGACCCAGATGATAGCAATAGTCTCCTATCTCCCAGATCCTGCTGTTGCTCCCGACAGTCTGGTCTCCACTTGTCAGCCAGCCTGCTAAAAGTTTTTAATTTTTACGAAGTCTAATATGCCAGTTTTTTCTTTTGTAGTTTATGCTCTAAAAGCTTAATAATTAGGCCAGGCGTGGTGGCTCACACCTATAATTCCAGCGCTTTGGGAGGCCAAGGGGGGGGTGGATGACCTGAGGTCAGGAGTTCAAGTCCAGCCTAGCCAACATGATGAAAACCCGTCTCTACTAAAAATACAAAAAATAGCTGGTCATGGTGGCGGGCGCCTGTAATCCCAGCTGCTTGGGAGGCTGGGGCAGGAGAATCATTTGAACCCAGGAAGCGGAGGTTCGAAGTGAGCCAAGATGGAGCCATTACACTCCAGCCTGGGCGACAAGAGCGAGACACCGTCTCAAAAAAAAAAAAAAAAAAAAATTTAAAATTATTAAACTTTTTTTTTTTTTGAGATGAAGTTTTGCTTTGTTGCCCAGGCTTGTGCAGTTTATTATGTGTCAATTATTCCTCAATAAAGCTGTCAAAAAACCAGAAGACTACAGGCGCGTGCCATCACGCCCAGCTAATTTTTATATTTTTAGTAGACACGGGGTTTCACCATGTTGGCCAGGATGGTTGTGACCTCCTGATCCACCCACCTCAGCCTCCCAAAGCGCTGGGATTACAGGCCTGAGCCACCGCGCCCGGCCCAACTCAGATCTGTTCTAATGCAAATGCAGATAACCTTAACTGCTGTGTCACGCGGCTGCTCCAGAACTACCCTGAGGTAGGTACCATGATTTGCCTGATTTAGCAGAAGAGGAAGCAGGGATTAGGGAAGGGAAATAACTTACCCCAGGTTATACAGTGAATCTGTGGCAGAGGTCAGCTGACATCTGGATTTAACTGCAGTCAGAGGCAGGCACATGATCCCAGCCCACAGTAGGAGCAGGGAGAGGGAGGAAGTTCAAGAAGCCAGATGCTGACAGTGCATTGCCCACGTGGGCTGACCGGAAAGTCCTCAGGGAGAGCTCGCGTCAGACTGCATTTCCAGCTGCTTCATGCCTCTCTAGAGTCTCCTTTCTCCTTGACCTTCCCAGATCCCGCTTATCCTTGGAGACCCAGCTTCAACATCAGCTGGGATGGGCTTCTCTGACCCTTTGGCTTCCTAAGTCCAGCTCCATCATGGTGTTTGACTGAATGAATGGATGGGTGAATGAACAGCACTTATCCACTTTCATTAATTCATCTAGCTATAAATATTTACTGAGCTTATTATTATTATTTTTTTTTGAGACACAGTCTCGCTCTGTCACCCAGGCTAGAGTGCAGTGATGCGATCTTGGCTCACTGCAAGCTCCTCTCGGGTTCAAGCGATTCTCCTGCCTCAGCCTCCCAAGTAGATGGGATTATAGGCACATGCCACCATGCCCGGCTAATTTTTGTATTTTTAGTAAAAACAGAGTTTCACCATGTTGGCCAGACTGGTCTTGAACCCCTGACCTGAAGTGATCCACCCACCTTAGCCTCCAAAAGTGCTGGGATTACAGATGTGAGCCACTGCGCCTTGAGTTTCTACTTTATGCCAAGCGCTGAGTTAGGCCCTGAGGATATAATCATCACCCCTGCCCTCAAGGAGCCTGCAGCCTAGGAGAGAGACTGACATTAGAGGTGGTCAGAAATACATGTGGGCCGGACATGGTGGTTCACACATGTAATCCCAGCGCTTTGGGAGATGGAGGCGGGCAGATCACTTGAGGTCAGGAGTTCAAGACCACCTTGGCTAACATGGTGAAACCCTGTCTCTACTAAAAATACAAAAATTAGCTGGGCGTTGTGCCTGTAATTCCAGCTACTTGGGAGGCTGAGTTGGGAGGATAGCTTGGACCCAGGAGGTAGAGGTTGCAGTGAGCCGAGATCCTGCCACTGCACTCTAGCCTGGGCAACAGAGTGAGACTCCATCTAAAAATAAATAAATAAAAGACTAGAGAGACTAGAGTTGTCTGGAGCAACTGGACCTCCAGCCTCAGTGCCCTGGGTTTCCAGAATGCCAGCCTGGAAAGGGTGGAGTAAACTTTGGCGGCTCGTGTGCTGCCTCACCCTAGCCCCTCACCCAAACAAAACTCAACCAGTGTCTTAGTGCTTGTGGGACCTGCTTTGTCCCCTTTTGTGGTATCAAATGGGTGACGAAGGATGAGACAAACCTGGATGTGAGTCCCAACTCTGCTGTGTGACCTGGGACAAGCCGTGCCTCTGAGCCTCAGTCTTCTCAGCGCTAAGAGGGGCACTCCCATGGCCCTATCAAAGGGTTGCTGTCCACAAAACATGAACTGACCTTTGGCCTCATACATATTAGCTGTCAAATCCACAGGCCAACTGCACTCCCTTTAGAATTGCAGTTGTCTGTGTCTGTCCTGCCTCCTCAACCAGACTGTGCCCAAGTTCCTTCTGGGGCCCTGGTGTCCAACTCAGACAGGCATTGGAGGAAGCCGTGGGTGCTGTTGAATGTTGAACCTGAACATTGAACTACAGGCCCCAGGCCAGGGCTAATGAGGGCTCCAGGAAAGGGCTTCTGGGTGGAGAGGGAGCACCTACAAACCACTCACTTCCCGAGTGGCCTTCCCGGGTCCAGCCGACGGGTGGGGGCCAACTAGGGAACCCACGGCGGGCGGGGTGGAGCGGTTAAGGGGGTAGGGCTGGAGATGAAGGAATGAGTGAGGCCCCTCCCCACTTCATCTAGTTTAGTCCCTTTACCCTGTGAAGTAGGGGTCATCATTAGCCCCCTTTTACAGAGGAGAGAACTGAGGCTTCGAGAGAGAGAAACTTTGCCAGGAGTTTCCTCTCGGTCCGACCACCTCGGTGCCCCGCCAGGGGCGGTGGTAGGGCGCCGGGAGCAGGGGGCGGTGCGCGGCAGGGGCGGGGGCGGGGGCGGGGGCGGGGGCGGGGCGCGGACAAAACGGCCGCGGGGCGGCGGGGCGGCGGACGCGGCCATGGAGGGCGAGGGCTGCCGCTACCAATTTCGGGTTGTGCTGCTGGGGGACGCGGCGGTGGGCAAGACGTCGCTGCTGAGGAGTTACGTGGCGGGCGCGCCTGGCGCCCCGGAGCCCGAGCCCGAGCCTGAGCCCACTGTGGGCGCCGAGTGCTACCGCCGCGCGCTGCAGCTGCGGGCCGGGCCGCGGGTCAAGCTGCAGCTCTGGGACACCGCGGGCCACGAGCGCTTCAGGTGCGGGTAGCCAGGGCGCGGGAGGGACTCCTGGTGAGGGGCTTGGTGCCAGTGCGCTCGGCCACGGCAACCCCCGTAGAGGCCAACTTAGAGGTCAAGCGGAGGGCGAGGTCCCTGCCCTGGGTCCCGTCTGGTCCGCTGGGTCCAGACCCTCCCCTGCTCGGAGTCATTTTCCCCACGAACACCGCGGGGTGGGCCGAGTCCCAGAGCCCAGGAACATCCCTAGTTTTGAGCTCTGGACTCTGGAGAGATGAGTGATACTGGCCCCGGGCGCTGAGAGCTCAGAACAGAGCGGGAAGTGTCGAGGAGATGTGGAAGGGAGAGAAGTTTGTGTTGACCTTGAAGGATCGGCAGGGGTTTGCCAGAAAGAGAACGGAGAAACGAAAACCTAGGTCAGGGCAGCACCAGGCCTCCTCCAGGAATGAGGGATTCGAGTTACGCTTGCACCCTAACTGGGAAGCACCCGGACTTTTATGTATTTATTTTTTTGAGATGAAGTCTCGCTCTGTCGCCCAGGCTGGAGTGCAGTGGCGCGATCTCGGCTCTCTGCAAGCTCCGCCTCCCGGGTTCACGCCATTCTCCTGCCTCAGCCTCCCAAGTAGCTAGAACTACAGGTGCCCTCCACCACGCCCGGCGAATTTTTTTGTAGTTTTACTAGAGACAGGGTTTCACCGTGTTAGCCAGGATGGTCTCGATTTCCTGACCTCATGATCCACCCACCTCCGCCTCCCAAAGTGCTGGAATTACTGGCATGAGCCACCGCGCCCGGCCAACTCCCAGACTGTTAGGGGAAACACAGACACCGAGGCAGAGAACCACAGGGCCGCGTGAAGTGAGCCCTGCTGGGGTGTGAGGCATTCTGTGGATCCCAGGGGGAGGAGGTCCTGCCTCTGGGGGTGTCATGAAGGCATCAGTCTCTCCCAGCTTACCTCTCTGCCTCCCCAGGTGCATCACCAGGTCCTTTTACCGGAACGTGGTGGGTGTCCTGCTGGTCTTTGATGTGACAAACAGGAAGTCCTTTGAACACATCCAAGACTGGCACCAGGAGGTCATGGCCACTCAGGGCCCAGACAAGGTCATCTTCCTGCTGGTTGGCCACAAGAGTGACCTGCAGAGCACCCGTTGTGTCTCAGCCCAGGAGGCCGAGGAGCTGGCTGCCTCCCTGGGCATGGCCTTCGTGGAGACCTCGGTTAAAAACAACTGCAATGTGGACCTGGCCTTTGACATTCTCGCTGCTGCTATCCAGCAGGCCCTGCAGCAGGGGGACATCAAGCTAGAAGAGGGCTGCGGGGGTGTCCGGCTCATCCACAAGACCCAAATCCCCAGGTCCCCCAGCAGGAAGCAGCACCCAGGCCCATGCCAGTGTTAACTCTAGGAAAGAAAGGGTTAAAGCAGTCTCAGACTCAGCTCACCTGGTGGGATGGGGAGTGTTAGTATCTCTCTGGAGGACAAATGACAGAGGATTCATATAAACAGTATCCTGACACAGTCATGCTTCCTGGATTTTGGAGTCAAGGCTTTCTACGGAAAAGAAAGGTCTGATGGCCGGGCGCGGTGGCTCACGCCTGTAATCTTAGCATTTTCAGAGGCCAAGGATGGCGGATCACCTGAGGTCAGGAGTTCAAGACCAGCCTGGCCAATATGGTGAAACCCCGTCTCTATTAAAAATACAAAAATTAGCCAGGCGTGGTGGCACATGCCTGTAATCCCAGCTACTCAGGAGGCTAAGGCAAGAGAATTGCTTGAACCCAGGAGGCAGAGATTGCAGTGAGCCAAGACTGTGCCACTGCACTCCAGCCTGGGCGACAGAGTGAGACTCTGTTTCAAAAAAAAAAAGAAAGAGAGAGAGAGAGACAGGAAAAGAAAGGCCTGAGAGACCAGATGTGCAACTTCCTGTCTTTGAACCTCAGTGTCCTTATCTGTCGACGGGGCTCATAAAAGATCCCACCTTGCAAGGAGGTGGTGACCATGAATGAGATAGTGGACAGGATGTGCTCACCCAGAGCCTGCCATGCTATGAATTGAATGACAAAAGCTCTCATTCCCACTCCCGTCTTTCTTGGCTGTGATGTGGCCACTCTGGCAGCATTCCTGGGCTCAGACACTGAGAAGCCAGCATCAGGAAGCTGCTGTATGGGCTAAGGCAGGTGTGGGGAATTCCAGGGGGAGCTTGGCTTGGAGGCTCCTTATGTCCTCAGACTAAAATGATTCTGGGCATGGGATTAATATGTGACATCAAATCCAGGGTTGCCAGCCAATGCCCCCACCCTAGGCCCAGGGGCTGAAAATGGATGTTAAGAGGCTGGGATGAACATGAATGTGTAGCAACTATGTTGGGCACACAGTGGCCACTGTGATGAGCCACCAAGATCCCCCTTCCTGGCTGGGGAACCCATCAACCCTCTCCCCAGTGCTGGAGTGCCACTGGATGATGGACTTCAGCTTGCCCCACTCTCTGGGAAAGGCCCTCCCTTCAGGGCAGCCCGTATCCAATGTCCATCTACTGGGGGGCCTTAAAGGCCTTTCCCTCTTGTCCCAGCTCTCGACAACTCTGAAAGTCAAACCTAACTTTATCAGTCTCTGTAGGCTTCATTGAGGACAATATTGTGACATCATAGCCAAGTTAACCCCGTGCCCAATCCTGCTTCCTTTTCTTCCCCAAAACAGGTATCCATCTCAAGAATATCCCCTAATAAACATCTGCACACTCGTCTCCATCTCAGAATCTGCCTCCTGGTAACCTAACCTACAACGGGAACTGCTAGGCAGGGAATGTCCTGGGAGCAATTAGGGAAGGCTTCACGGAAGAGACGCTGTTTATGTTAGGCCAAATCTCAGCAGATGTAGGGCTTAGTGGGTATCATTGCGCTGTAGCAAAAAGCACAGCCACTTTGTTGGGTGCAGTGGCTCATGCCTGTAATCCCAGCACTTTGGGAGGCCTAGGCAGGCAGTTCACTTGAGGTCGGGAGTTCAACCAAACCTCCTTGAGCCTCGGTTTCCTCCTTAGTCAGTAACATGAGACTGATAATCCCTCCTTCCTATGGTTCTTAGAAGGTTTTCAATCACAGTGAATTTCTTAGCTTCCTCCCCATGGAGATGGGGCTGAGGGGTCTTCCTGTGCACTTGGTCCTGCCTTTTTTTTTTTAACCCATAAAAATTCACCTGTTTTATTTTTTGGGGGTGGGGAATATCCATTACCTCAGACATTTATATTTTATTTGTATTACAAACAATCCAGTTATACTTTTTTATTTGTAAATGTACAATAAATTACTGTTGACTATAGTCACCCTGTTGTGCTATCAAGTGTTAGATCTTATTCATTCTATTTAACTACATTTTTGGCTTGACGCGGTGGCTCACGCCTGTAATCCCAGGACTCTGAGAGCCGAGGTGGGCGGATCACCTGAGGTCAGGAGTTCGAGACCAGCCTGGCCAACGTGGTGAAACCCCGTCTCTACTAAAAACACAAAAATTAGCTGGATGTGGTGGCATATGCCTGTAATCCCAGTTACCCCAGAGTCTGAGGCAGGAGAATCACTGGAACCTGGGAGGCAGAGGCTGTAGTGAGCTGAGACCACGCCACCACACTCCAGTCTGGGCGATAGAGCGAGACTCCATCTCAAAAAATGAATAAATAAAAATAAAATAAAAATATGTTTTTGTACTCATTAGCCATACCCACTTTCCCCTACCACTACCCTTGCCAGCCTCTTATCACCATCATTCTACTCTATCTCCATGAGTTCAATGCTTCATCAATGTGTCTTTATTCTATTCAATTATCCATTGACAAATATCCTGTCCATCCTATGATCATCCATCTGACTCTATCATTGCTGCTTTGAATGCAGGTGCTCTGTTTGCCAGGCTGGGTGCATTGCGGTGGTGCAATCGCGCACTCCTTGCAATGTTGTGCTCACCAGGCTCCAAGTGATCCTCACCTCCCGGCTTCCCGAAGTAGCTGGGACTACAGATGTAACTTCACCAAGCTAACTTTTAAATTGTTTGCAGAGGCCGAACACGGTGGCTCCAAGCCTGTAATCCCAGCACTTTTGGGAAGCGAGGCAGGTGGATCGAGGTCAAGAGAGATGAGACCATCCTGGCTAGCACAGTGTTATCTCTACTAAAAATACAAAAAAACTAGCGAGGCCCGAGGTGGCGGGCCTGTAGTCCCAGCTACTCGAGAGGGAGGCTGAGGCAGGAAGAATAAGCGTGAACCAGGCCCGGGCAGTGAGCTGAGATCTGGCCACTGCACTCCAGCCTAGGCGTGAAGAGACTCTGTCTCTCAAAAAAAATAAATAAATAAATAAATAAATAAATAAATAAATTGTTTGCAGAGACAGGGTGTCACTATGTTGCCAAGGCTGGTCTCACACTCCTAGCCTCAATCAATCCTCCTGCCTCAGCCTCCCAAAATGCTGGGATTACAGGTGTGAGCCACTGCACCTGGTCTCCTTCATCAATTTTTTTTTTTTTTTTTTTTTTTTTTTTTTTTGAGAGGCAGTCTGGCTCTAGCCAGGCTGGAGTGCAGTGGCTGGATCTCGGTGCACTGCCAAGCTCGCTGGAACTACGCCATTCTCCTGCCTCAGCCTCCCGGTAGCTGGAACTACGAAACACCTACCCATGTAAGATTTTGACCCACAGAGAATGAGGTTCAGTATTGCTGAGGATATTCCTCAATCTCCTGACCTGCGTGATCCGCCAGTCTCGACCTCCCAAAGTGAGCTTGGCTCCCCAGCCTCAACCATAGGCTCTATTTTAACTCTGTTTTCCTCCTCCCAGCTTCAAGCCATGCAGGCACAGGGGATTCTCTCCAGGATGGCTCCCTGGGCCCAGATGGCTCCTTCTGTGTCCTTGGAACTCATCCTATTGTTACAGCCAGCCCCTGCCCCTGTCTTTTGGTTAACTCCTTGGGAAAATGTCTCAAGTCTTTTTTTTTTTTTTTTTTTTTTTTTTTTGGTGCAGTCTTGCTGTTAGCCGGGCTGGAGTGCAGTGGCGGATCTCAGCTCACTGCAAGCTCCGCCCCTCCGGGTTTCGCCATTCTCCTGCCTCAGCCTCTAAGTAGCTGGAAGCTACGGAAGCCGCCACCTGCATTGACTAGTTTTTGTATTTTTTAGTAGAGGCGGGTTTCAGGGGTGTTATGGGATGGTCTCGGTCTCTGACCCTCGTGATCCAGCCCGTCTGCGGCCTCAAAGTGCTGGGATTACAGGCTTGAGCCACAGCGCCCGGCCTTCAAGTCTTTTTTTTAGGTGAGTCTCACTCTTGTCGCCCAGACTGGGGTGCAGTGGTACGATCTCGGCTCACTGCAGCCTCTACCTCCTGGGTTCCAGCTATGCTCCTGCATCAGCCTCCCGAGTAGCTAAGATTACAGGCACACGCCACCACGCCTGGCTAATTTTTGTATTTTTAGTAGAAACAAGGTTTCACTATGTTGGCCAGGCTGGTCTCGAACTCCTGACCTCAGGTGATCCGCCTGCCTTGGCCTCCCAAAGTGCTGGGATTACAGGTATAAGCCACCACACCCAGCCTCAAATCTTACTACCTTTAGTCCAAAAAACTGTAGCAACTTCCAGCTAGTATCCTTCCTGCCTGCTTCCAATTCCACCCTCCACACTGGCAGCCAGAGAGGCTTTTAACATGCAAACATAGTTACACCACTCCTTCACCTGAAACTTCAGGGGTTCCCAATGGCTGTGCAGTGGCTTTGTGTGTGTGTGTGTGTGTGTGTGTGTGTGCGCGCGCAGTGGTTTTCAAACTTTTTATCTGTTTTGAGCATCAGAATCCTCATCTGATGGAATGTTTCTCAGAGCCCTAAAAATGTCCAACAGTTAAGAAAGAAGTTATGCAGACTGAAGAGAAGTGGAAAGCTTGGAGCCAGCCTACTGGGCCTTCCACACTACAGCCTGCAACACACACACAACACACAGCACCTGCAAGGCATGGACACTGAACTGAGGGCTCCATGTACCTTCCTAAGGAGCCAGGATGGGCTGGGCACAGTGGCTCACACCTATAATCCCAGCACTGTGGGAGGCAGTGGTAGCAGATTGCTTGAGCCCAGGATTTTGAGACCAGCCGGGGCAACATGGCAAAATGGTCTCTGTTTTTAAAGAATAAATTTTTTAAAAAAAGGAGGCCGGGCATGGTGGCTCACACCTGTAATCCCAGCACTTTGGGAGGCTGAGGCAAGCGAATCACCTGAGGTTAGGAGTTTGAGGCCACCCTGGCCAATATCATAAAACCCTGTCTCTGCTAAAAATACAAAAATTAGTAGGATGTAGTGGCGTGCCTGTAATCCCAGCTACTCGGGAGGCTGAGGGACAAGAATCGCTTGAACCCGGGAGGCAAAGCTTGCAGTGAGCAGAGATCGCATCACTTCACTCCAGTCTGGGTGATAGAGTGAGACAGTGAGACTGTTTCTTTTTTTTTGGGATGGAGTCTCACTCTGTCACCCAGTCTGGAGTGCAGTGGCACAATCTTGGCTCACTGCAACCTCTGCCTCCCAAGTTCAAGTGATTCTCCTGCCTCAGCCTCCTATCTGGGATTACAGGCATGCACCATCATGCCCAGCTAATTTTGTATTTTTAGTAGAGACTGGGTTTCTCTATGTTGGTCAGGCTGGTCTCGAACTCCCAACCTCAGGTGATCGACCCACCTCAGCCTCCAAAAGTGCTGGGATTACAGGCATGAGCCACCGTGCCCGGCCTTATTTTTTGTATTTTTAGTAGAGACAGGGTTTCGCCATGTTGGCCAGGTTGGTCTCGAACTCCTGACCTCAGGTGATCTACCTGCCTCAGCCTCCCAAAGTGCTGGGATTACAGGTGTGAGCTACGGCACCTGACCAAGGCTTTAAAAAAAAAAAAAAAAAAAAAGCCAGGGGCTAGACACAGTGGCTCACGCCTGTAATCCCAGCACTTTCGGAGGTCGAGGCGGGCAGATCACGTGGTCAGGAGATCGAGACCTTCTTGGCTAACACGGTGAAACCCCATCTCTACTAAAAATACAAAAAATTAGGCCGGGCGCGGTGGCTCAAGCCTGTAATCCCAGCACTTTGGGAGGCCGAGACGGGCGGATCACGAGTTCAGGAGATCGAGACCATCCTGGCTAACACGGTGAAACCCCGTCTCTACTAAAATACAAAAAAAATTAGCCGGGCGAGGTGGCAGGCGCCTGTAGTCCCAGCTACTCGGGAGGCTGAGGCAGGAGAATGGCGTGAACCCGGGAGGCGGGGCTTGCAGTGAGCTGAGATCCGGCCACTGCACTCCAGCCTGGGCAACAGAGCCAGACTCCGTCTCAAAAAAAAAAAAAAAAAATTAGCCGGGCATGGTGATGGGGGCCTGTAGTCCCAGCTATTTGGGAGGCTGAGGCAGGAGAATGGTGTGAACCTGGAGGTGGAGCTAGAAGTGAGCCAAGATCGCGCCACTGCACTCCACCCTGGGCGACAGTGTGAGACTCTGTCTCAAAAAAAAAAAAAAGAAGCCAGGATGAGGCGCATACTACTAAGCCTGAGAGCTCTCCACACTCCATGCTCACATTCCACTCAGCTCTAGCCACTCCTAATCTTGCACCTTGTGCTTTGGTCTCACTGACACACTCTGTTAGACCTGCGGGCCTTTGCACACACTACACTTCTGCTTGAAATCCCTCAGTGGCTCCTGTTACTTTTTTGACAGGCCACTCTTTGCTGGGATCTGCAACATGCTGCATGGCCTGGCCCAGCTTACCTCACTCAACTGCCTTAAGGTTTGTACACCAGGCAAATTTCTCTCCTTGAAAGAGATCCCTACACCCTTCACCTGGATCTCTCACATCTCGGCTCTAACAAAATTTCTCCCCAGCTGACCAGACCCCTTCCCCAGACCTGTGAATCTCTCCTTTGAAGTCCTTGTCCCAGTGCCAGTTTTACACTTATCTAATAACAGGATTGTCCCCTGGGTCTCTTTTTTTTTTTTGAGATGAAGTCTGGCTCTGTCACCCAGGTTGGAGTGCAGTGGTGCAATCTCAGCTCACTACAACCTCCGCCTCCCAGGTTCAAGCAATTCTCCTGCCTCAGCTGCCCGGCTAATTTTTTGTATTTTTAGTAGACACAAGGTTTTGCCATGTCGGCCAGGCTGGTCTCGATCTCCTGACCTCAAGTGATCCACCTGCCTTGGCCTCCCAAAGTGCTGAGATTACAGGCTTGAGCCACTGTGCCCAGTCACCTGTGTGTTTTTATTCATCGTTGTATCCCTCTGCTTAGGACAGGCATGGGATTATAAATACTTGCTGAATGAATGAACGAGCCCCTCAATATGCAGATAGGACAAGACTGAGATGGATGACGCCACTTACTTGTCACACCGCAAATCAAGAACTGGGGTCTTTTGATTCTACCCCAGCTCTTTCCATTAAACTTTCCCAATTCCTGTGTTCCCTTCTGTCTCAGTGGAGATCTCAAAACTAATTCTAGATTCCTTGGCTGCCAAGGTCAGTGACTCGTCCTACTACTGAAACCCAGCTGGAGGCCCCTTGGTGTTTGATATCACCAACAGAATACGCTTTATGAGTGTCACCACTGGCATCAGGAGGTTCTGGAGAAAGTGAAACCCTTCAACATCATCATCCTGATGGTTGGCCACAAGAGTGACCTGTTAGTGAGCACCAGGTGACACCACAGGAAAGGAAGCTGGCTGCCTCTTTGGGGCATTGAAACTTCAGCCAACAGCAATGGTAACATTACTACAGCCTCTGAGGAGCTCACTCAGTCTATCTGTGAGACTGTGAAGAGGGGGACACGGGATCTAACCCAGGGTGGGAGGGAGTTTTGAAAAGCAGAGTCTCATCCTGGGCCAAGCTTCAGGAAGCAGAGGACCAAAGCAGATCAAGGTGGCTGGGCCTGTGCTAGTGACCCTTGGGTAGGACAATCATCCTCCCTAGAGCCCACAGAACTCTCACAATCCACAAGGGCCATGCTGGGCCCAGGACAGGATGATGCTAGGTGCCACTGAAGGACATGACCCTGAGGTCTGGAAGGGGTCTGGCTTCTTCTGCATGATGGTGAAAACACCAGGATCAAAGATACCAGCAACTAAGAAGAGATGGGCACCTGCACAGACACGCCTATCCTGAGAACAGGCGCTTACTCCCGTCCTTTCTCAGGGAAAGGGATAAACAGCTTTCTCCAGGAGTTCCAGAAGAGCAGGTCAAAAGGGTTTTTAGGCCGGGTGCGGTGGCTCACTCTTGTAATCTCAGCACTTTGGGAGGGTGAGACCTGTCTGGCCAACAGTGAAAACCCCATCTCTACTAAAAATACAAAAATTAGCTGGGTGTGGTGGCAGGTGCCTGTAATCCCAGCTACTCGGGAAGCTGAGGCAGGAGAATCGCTTGAACCCAGGAGGCGGAGGTGGCAGTGAGCCAAGATTGCGCCACTGCACTTCTAGCCTGGGTGACAGAGCTAGACTCCATCTCAAAAAAAATAAAAAAGACAAAAACCAAAAAAACCCAAAAAGGATATTTAGGTACATAACATTGCCAAAACAAGGATGCCTCTTCAGTTGAGGGCCGTGAGAGAAGGTCACCCTACTCAATTCTTATGGCAGAGAAGCTGGACTCAAACTCCTGCTGATATTATGGCCTCCCTTGGAGTAAAATGATGGAAAATCCCTGAGTTTTTCTCAAACACAGAAATGAATAACGATGCTGCCACCTGCTGACTAGAGAGCTACAGTCCAGGCTTGCTTGTCCTGACTCCCTCTGGGATTTCAAAGGTACCCTGTCTTTGGATTAATAACTTCTTTATTCTGGAAAAGCAAATGAAAGTCATATTCATATAAACACTGACATTACAAAGTACAGGGAAAAGGGGAAGGGAGAAGGAAACAAAACCCTTTACAAATCCTGCTAATACTGTCTTACCAAAAAGACCATAATGCTTTGTCCCATATTCAGTCACGTATATAATAAACCACAAATAAAATCTTCTCTGGAAGATACATTGCTCCTCTTTGAGATGGCAGGGAAAAGGGACCGGAAGTTGGGGTAGGAGGCTTTATTCTTTTGGCAGATCCTCTCAGTCATTATAGATATTGCTGCACTGTTAATAAAAAATATATGCTTCTCTGTAAAGCATTACAAAAAAAAAAAATCCAAGGATGAGATGGCTGAGTTCTCAGCTCAAGTATCTCCAAATACATTGTTGTCCATTCCCTGACCTTTCCATGTGTTATTTCTTGGTTGTTTTCCGGATCAATGCCATTCTCTGAAAGGAGAGAGAAATAAGCAGTTATGCAGCAGCAGCTGGAGTCAGGAGCTTTCTGGAACATTCTGTGTGGCTAGCAGGCCTTGTGGTCTACACTGTAGGCCGCAGCCCTCAGAGACCTGCAGTCACAAGGCATCTCAGTAGATTCCTTTGAACCAGAGAGCAGTCTGCAAGGCCCCAAGAGATGTTTAGATGGGCTAGTGGACCCACTTCATCTACCAAACTGCTCTAGGCTAGCAGAATGGCAAAAAAGTTAAAAGCAGGAGAAAGTGACAGCTCTTGAGTTTTGAGGATTTAGAGGATAAGCTGGGAAAGCATGTGTTTTCTTTCTTTCTTTATTCTTCTTCTTCTTTTTTTTTTTTTTTTTTTGAGATGGAATCTCGCTCTATTGTCCAGGCTGGAGTGCAGTGGCACGATTTCAGCTCACTGCAACCTCTGCCTCCCAAGTTCAAGCGATTCTCCTGCCTCAGCCTCCCCAGTAGCTGGGATTACAGGCACATGCCACCATGCCTGGCTAATTTTTGTATTTTTAGTAGAGACAGGGTTTCACTGCGTTGGCCAGGCTGGTCTCGAACTCCTAACCTCAAGTGATCCACCAGCCTCAGCCTCCCAAAGTGCTAGGATTACTGGCCTGAGCCACTGTGCCTGGCCAAGCATGTGTTTTCTGGGGTCCCCTGACCCCAATCTTTTCTCCGATGATGGACACAATAGGGAAAGGGCCTCAATTTCAAAGTGTTGCCACACACAAAGGGAGCTGACATTTCACACCTCATGACCTGCATTGAAGGGAAACTGAAGACTAACAACTTCTACCACAGTCCATCATGGAAACACTCAGATCCACAGGTTTCATGATCTGAATTCTTTTACTATTACTAGCCACTAGCCAAATTAACAACCTGCTTTGCTCATTCTTTTTGACCAAATAAATACCAATATTATGGCATTTGTTGACTAAATAAATAGGGCTGAAAAATGGTTAATTTGGGAGCACAAAGTGACAGTCCATTATTTGGAGGGACTCTCTTCTGAACAGTGCAATCTTTCCATTCAGGAAACTGGTGGCTTCCCTCTAGGGCTTGTTCTGTGAGCTCTACCAATACCTACTCCAGAGATACCAGGCTATGGCGAAGCAGGCGCACTTAACCAGGACTGCCCAGTTGTGCCTGCTAAGCTTGGAAAAAGCTCACGTTTCAAATCAGAGTAGCCACTTAAGACAGAAAGGATAACAGCCTTGTCAGAGGGAGGCCAACACTGCTGTTGGACTGATCAAAGATGGGGGTGACTTGCTCCACAGCAGAAGTGGTATTCTCATACTGACTCCTAGGTTCCTTGTTTAGAGGGAACCTTGTTCAAAGGTAAAACCAGGACACAGGCCAGAATGTCCAGCATGGCAACCTGGATACTACCTCTCAGAACAAGTACAGCATATTTTTGCTTTCTTCCTTTTTTTTTTTTTTTTTTGAGACAGAGACTCGCTTTGTCGCCCAGGCTGGAGTGCAGTGGCGCGGTCTCCACTCACTGCAAGCTCCGCCTCCCAGGTTCACGCCATTCTCCTGCCTCAGCCTCCCGAGTAGCTGGAACTACAGGTGCCCGCCACCTCGCCTGGCTACTTTTTTGCATTTTTTTAGTAGAGACGGGGTTTCACCGTGTTAGCCAGGATGGTCTCGATCTCCTGACCTCGTGATCCGCCCGCCTCGGCCTCCCAAAGTGCTGGGATTACAGGCTTGAGCCACCGCGCCCAGCCTATTTTCACTTTCTTTAACCTGCCCTCTCTTCATAGGACCATATATGGTGTTGCAATCAGCAACAATGAAGAAAGATTTCATTAAGGAGGTATGGTGGGGTGAGCTCCATCCATGTTAGAAGAACCCAGAATCAACAGTTTTAAGTGACACTCAACAAAGTTACGAGAAAAAACAGACCACGTGTGGGAACAGCATGGCACCAGGTGAATATCTTATTGATCTCCTGGCGACTGCTGCTGCCTCTTGCCCTCTCTGACCCTTGATCCGGAGAGTGAAGTTTGCTGTATGGGGGAAGCGAGACCCCCTAGAAGGTAACTGTGTTTATCCACTCTGAGATGTAGCTCAAGGAGTCAGCCTTGGCTGTCCCCAGGGCTCTGGCATTTCCTCACCTGTTTGTGAGCTTCTGTGGTGCAGGCTTTTTTGTAGGGTCGGATTTCTTCAGAGCCAAATCCTGGGATCCACATGTTCCACTGGCGCTCTGCAAGGAAGAAGCCAGTACAGAGATAAAGGTACTAAAAAGGCAGTACCAGGAGTGCAATGTGACCCCCTTGGATCAGGGAGGATGAATGTGGACATCTGGCTACTAACTAACTCCACAGAGGGATTATATTACAAATGGGAAAAATGGGCATGGCCTCTCCAAGGTTTTTTTTTCTTTTTTTTTTGGAGACAGGGTCTTCCCGCTCTGTCACCCAGAGTGGGGTGCAGTGGCACAATGTTGGCTCACTACAGCCTTGACTGCCCCAGCACAAGTGATCTTCCCATCTTGGCCTCCCAAGTAGCTGGGACTGCAGGTGCATGCCACCATGGCCAGCTAATATTTCTTTCTTTCTTTCTTTTTTTTTGGAGACAGAGTCTCACTCTGTCACCCAGGCTGCAGTGCAGTGGAGTGATCTCGGCTCACTGCAAGCTCCGCCTCCTGGGTTCACACCATTCTCCTGCCTCAGCCTCTCGAGGAGCTGGGACTACAGGCGCCGGCCACCACACCCGGCTAATTTTTTGTATTTTTAGTAGAGACGGGGTTTCACCGTGTTGGTGAAGAAGTCTAGCTATCCTGGGACTGCTAAAGGATGAGACCATATGGAGAGATGGTGGGTGGGGAAGATGGGAAGGGTAGGACTGGGGAATGTGAAGGGGAATGGGAGGGTTGGGAGGGATGGAGGGAGACGCCTACAGAATCCCAGCTGTTTCAG
The DNA here is from genome assembly GCF_008728515.1 of Papio anubis. Lineage (NCBI taxonomy): Eukaryota > Metazoa > Chordata > Mammalia > Primates > Cercopithecidae > Papio > Papio anubis. Next base: position 26,964,069 of record NC_044976.1, read on the forward strand.
TGTTCTTAGACCAGGCATCAGACATGGACGATATGAAGCCTTCCATTATGGGTTATTTACATTGTGTCCCTAAAAAAGATATGTTGCAGTCTTAACCTTAAGTACCTCCAGAATATGATCTTATTTGCAGATGAAATTGGTTAAAATGAGATCACATTGGAGTAGGGTTAGCCCTTAATCCAATATGACTGGTGTCCTGTGAGAAGAAAAGAAGAGACACAGAGACAGAGACACACAGGGAAAAGGCCATGTGAAGACTGAGGCAAAGCCTGGAGTTCTGTAGCTACAAGCCACGGAACACCAAGGATTGCCAGCCACCACCAGAGGCTAGGAGGAGGCAAGAATAGATTCTCCCCTAGGGGCAGCAATGGGAGCATGATCCTGCTGACACTTAGATTTCAGATTTCTGGCCTGCAGAACTGTGAGAGAAAATTTTTTGTTGTTTTAAGCTGCCAGGTTTATGGTATTTTGTTAAGGTAGCCCGAGGAAACTAGTATGCTTTCCTTCAAGACAATCTCAGGCCCAGCCACTGCCTGACTTAGTAAAACTAGCTGAGCCCAGTCAACCCCCAGATTCATGAATAAAATCAACAACTGTTATTGTGCTAAGCCACTGTTTTTGGGGTGGTCTGCTACACATTAATAGAAAACCAGAATATCTGTCCTTTTCTCTAGACACCAGCAATATTACCCAAAGTGTGTTACTTACTTTACCTAGACTACCAATGCCTCCCCAAGGCAATAGCTTCTTGACGCTGTGAAGGAAGCCTTTCAATAATTAGTCATGGACTGATCTGCACCGAATCTCATTCATTTGGCCTGTCTCTATAGTTATACATTGGGCTGGGCATAGTGGCTCACGACTGTAATCCCAGCACTTTGGGAGGCCAAGGCAGGTGGATCACCAGAGGCCAGGAGTTCGAGACCAGCCTGACCAACATGATGAAACCCCATTTCTACTGAAAATACAAAAATTAGCCAGGTGTGGTGGTGCAGGCCTATAGTCCCAGCTACTTAGGAGGCTGAGGCAGGAGAATCGCTTGAACCCAGGAGGTGGAGGTTGCCGAGATGGCGTCACTGCACTCTAACCTGGGTGACAGAGTGAGACTCGATCAAAATATATATATATTTACTTATATATATATAGTATAATATATATAAAGTATATATAATATATAAAAAATATATATTTATATAAATATATAAATTATATATACTATATATATACACACACATAAATATATACATATATACACACACACACACAGTTATAGACTGATCTTTCTTTTAATCACATTGTATCCAATGCAGAGGGCTGCTTATTAATTTCCAAGTGATTATGGTTATCACTGTTAGCTGAGTATCTCCCAGAAAAACTCAAACTCAAATTTAGTGTCTGTTAAGTAGAAAAGGAAAATATAAAATTGTATGTATATTATGATTATAAACTTGAGGAAAATGCATAAATAAGCTAAAACTGTAAGGGAACACTGAGGAACAGTTTCATTTGAATGGTGGAGACATAACAGTACCTACATTTACTAGATCCTACTTTGTGCAGGCCCTGTGCCAGTCACTTTACAGACATAGTCTATAATTCTCACAACTATTCTGTAAGGAGGATATTATGATCCTCACTTTACAAATGAGGAAACAGACTCTAAGAGATACTAGGTAGGAAAAATAGGGTGATACAGCTGGAAAGTGGCAGAATCTCGTTTCAAACCCATGCCTGGGCTCATTCTCCCTACCATAGATGGATTTATCTTTTCTATTTGGTGCTGTTATTGAATTTATACATAAATCCCAGTGCCCAATAGTCTGACTCTGGCATGAAGGTTCTTCTGACTGCACTTTCCCTGGCAGTCCTGAAGAAGCAGTTGAATATATACTTCAGGGAGAAACAAGACCACATACCTAAATGCAGCTGGACATCTTTCACCTCCAGGGTGCTGGACTTGCGATGCCGCGCAAGCTGACAGGCTGCTGTCACCACACTCTCGATAAAATCATCAGCAATCTGCAGCAGCATCTGGGGAAGGTAAAGTGGGGAGAGTCAGCACGACATTGGCAGGGTGGGCTCCTGTTGCTGGGACAAGTGCTTTCAGCTTGTATTGCGTATTTAGTCAGGCTTTCTAGTAGAAGGCTGGAATCAGCATTTGGGCTAAGGTGAGGAAGAGGAATGAGAAGAACAAAAGAAACATTACCCAGGTTGAGTGCAACTCATACCTTACTGAGCATATAATTTCTACCCAGCAGTAATCAACTAACCCAATCCCTGCCCTCCATATCTTTATTTATTAGTGAGAAAATAAAAGTGAATCATTTGAATTCCTCACTCACAGTATTTTAAAAGCACTTTTGTTTCCATTATCTCACTTAGTCCTTACAATAATCCTGTGAAGAAAATGGGACATGGATTTTATTCATTCCACAGAGGATTTCACAGACTCAGAGAGACTAATTTGTTCATGGCCATTTAAGTAGAAAGCAGAAGGCCAGGCGCAATTGCTCATGCCTGTAATCTCAGCACTTTGGGAGGCCGAGTTGGGAGGATCACTTGAGATCAGAAGTTCGAGACCAGCCCAACAATATTACAAGAGCCCCATCTGTATTTTAAAATAAGTAGGCTGGGTGCGGTGGCTCATGCCTGTAATCCCAGCACTTTGGGAGGCTGAGGCGGGCAAATCATGAGGTCAAGAGATTGAGACCATCCTGGCCAACGTGGTGAAACCCTGTCTCTACTAAAAATACAAAAATTAGCTGGGTGTGGTGGCGTGTGTCTGTAGTCCCAGCTACTTGGGAGGCTGGGGCAGGAGAATCACTTGAACCCGGGAGGTGGAGGTTGCAGTCAGCCGAGATCGTGCCACTGTACTCCAGCCTGATGACAGAGCAAGACTCTGTCTCAAAAAAAAATAATAATAAGGCCGGGCGCGGTGGCTCACGCCTGTAATCCCAGCACTTTGGGAGGCCGAGGAGGGTGGATCACAAGGTCAGGAGATCGAGACCATGGTGAAACCCCGTCTCTACTAAAAATAGAAAAAATTAGCCGGGCGCAGGGGCGGGCGCCTGTAGTCCCAGCTACTCGGGAGGCTGAGGCAGGAGAATGGCGTGAACCCGGGAGGCGGAGCTTGCAGTGAGCCGAGATTGTGCCACTGCACTCCAGCCTGGGCGACAGAGCGAGACTCCGTCTCAAAAAAAAAAAAATAATAATAATAATAATAATAATAATTTAAAAAATAATAACAAATAAATAGAGGCCAGGCATGGTGGCGCACACCTGTAATCCCAGAACTTTGGGAGGCTGAGGTGGGCAGATCATTTGAGGTCAGGAGCTCGAGACCAGCCTGACCAACATGGTGAAACCCAGTCTCTAAGGGCTGTGCACAGTGGCTCATGCCTGTAATCCCAGCACTTTGGAAGACCAAGGCAGGTGGATCAACTGAGGTCAGGAGTTTGAGACCAACCTGACCAACATGGTAAAACCCTGTCTCTACTAAAAATACAAAATTAGCTGCGCACGGTGGCGGGCATCTGTAATCCCAGCTACTCTGGAGGTTGAGGCAGGAGAATCGCTTAAATCCAGGGGGTGGAGGTTGCAGTGAGCCGAGATTGCACCACTGCACTCCAGCCTGGGCGACAGGGCGAGACTCTGTCTCAAAAAAAAAAAAGAAAGAAAGCAAGCAGAGGAACCAGGATTCCAACTCAAGGGTTCTGAGTCTAAATCTTGAGTTCTTTCCACATCACTATCAATTATTATTGGACTGTGTGAAGAGAAGGATGAGAATTCTGAAGATAAAAATCTACATATCTACATGAGGCACTCCTATAATCCCAGCACTTTGGGAGGCCGAGGCAGATGGTTTGCTTGAGCTCTGGAGTTTGAGACTAGCCTGGGCAACATGCATGGCAAAACCCTGTCTCTACAAAAAATACAGAAATTAGCTGGGCTTGGTGGCATGCACTTGTAGTCCCAGCTACTTGGGAGGCTGAAGTGGGAGGCTTGCTTGAGTCCACTTAGTCGAGACTGCAGTGAGCTATGATCATGGCACAGCACTCCAGCCTCGGTGATAGAGACCTCATCTCAAAAACAAACAAACAAATAAGTAAATAAATATGCACACATGAAAAAACTGAGATTTTTATCAGTCCATAGAGTCCCCATGGCTTCCTCTGCTGACAAACAAAAACAAACTAAAATTACAACCATAGATACAAAATTCCTTGTTCTGGTGGACCATTAACTCATTGTCATCTTTACTGTGGGAACCAAATGCACACCATCTAAGAGAAAGATTTCTGATTAAACAGCAGATCAATTGACCTCCTGTTCCTCCCTAATCCCATTAATATGACAGTTAAAAAAAACATATTGCCAGGTGCAATGGCTCATGCCTGTAATCCCAGCCCTTTGGGAGGCCGAAGTGGGTGGATGACCTGAGGTCAGGAATTCGAGACCAGCTTGACCAATATGGTGAAACTCCGTCTCTACTAAAATTACAAAAATTAGCTGGGTGTGATGGCGTGCACCTGTAGTCCCAGCTTCTCAGGAGACTGAGGCAAGAGAATAGCTTGAACCCGGGAGGCGGGGGTTGCAGTGAGCCAAGATCACGCCGCTGCACTCCAGCCTGGGCAACAGAGCAAGATTCCATCTCAAAAAAAAAAAAGAAGCTAAGGGATAAACTCTCAAGATAGGAGACTGGAATTTTCTCTGGAGATACTGAATGATTCCAGAGAAAAGACTCACAGATACTGACATTTAGGGAACTTTCCATTAGGAAGGTTGACTTATGGACAAATTACTCTGAAGTCAATCAAGTCTGTGGTCTGCTAGAGTGAACCGAGACCAGCTCATAAAAGCCAATTGTGGGCCGGGCGCAGTGGCTCACGCCTGTAATCCCAGCACTTTGGGAGGCCGAGATGGGTGGATCACGAGGTCAGGAGATCGAGACCAACCTGGCTAACACGGTGAAACCCCGTCTCTACTAAAAAATACAAAAAACTAGCCGGGCGAGGTGGCGGGCGCCTGTAGTCCCAGCTACTCGGGAGGCTGGGAGAGGCAGGAGAATGGCGGAATGTGGGAGGCTAGCGGAGCTGCAGTGAGCCGAGATCAAGACACCGGGCACTCTAGCCTGGGCGACAGAGCCGACCCATGTCAAAAAAAAAAAAAAGGCCGGGCGCCGGTGGCTCAAGCCTGTAATCCTAGCACTTTGGGAGGCCGGTGACGGCGATCAATGCAGGTCAGAGATCGAGACCATCCTGGCTAACACGGTGAAACCCCCGCCCTACTAAAAAATACAAAAACCAGCCGGGCGCCAGGTGGCGGGCTTCGTAGTCCCAGCTACCGGGAGGCTCGAGGCAGAATAGCGAACCTGAGCGGAGCTTGCAGTGAGCTGAGATCCGCCACTGCACTCCAGCCTGGGTTTACAGAGCCAGACTCCGCCTCAAAAAAAAAAAAAAAAAAAGCCACTATGTACCTCTTTTCCCAAGTTTGTATTTAGTGATGTCAAGGTTGGTAGAAATAGTTACATCACAGAAATAATAAAGTACTGCAAATTGGGCATTTTCTCCAAAGAGCTGGTTGTTAAACATTTATCCATATATTACTGGGCCAAATTCATCAATTATGCTTCAAATCAGCTTTCAGTGGTGATTCTTTTTTTTTTTTTTTTTTTTGAGACAAGGTCTCGCTAGGTCAGCTTACAGGCTGGAGTGCAGTGGCATATCTCAGCTTCCTGCAAGCCCACCTCCTGCTCACAGTATTTTCCTGCTCAGCCTTCCCAAGTAGCTGGGACTTAGGTTCTCGCCACCATGCCTGCTAATTTTTGTATTTTTAGTAGAGATGGGGTTTCACTCAGTTAGCCAGGATAGTCTCTCGATCTCCTGACCTTGTGATCCACCCGCCAGCCTCCCAAAGTGCTGGGATTACAGGCGCGGAGCCACTGGGCGCCTGCCCAGTGGGTGATTGTTTAAGAATGAATAGCCAGGGGTCAGACATAGTGGCTCACACCTATAATCCCAGCACTTTGAAGGCCAGGCAGGTGGATCACCAAGGTCGAAGTTTGAGACCAGCCTGGCCAACATGGTAAAACCCTGTCTCTACTAAATATAAATGAAATTAGTCAGGGTATGGTGGTGTGCACCTGTAATCCCAGCTACCGAGAGGCTGGGAGGTGGGAGAATCGCTGAACCTGGGAGATGCAGCTGCAGTGAGCCGACATCGCACCACTGCCCTCCAGCCTGGGTGGCTGAGCAAGACTCTGTCTCAAAAAAAAAAAAGAAAAACAGTAAGGAAAGTTATATGGGCTGCCAGCAGGCATGATAGCTCATGCCTGTAATCCCAGCACTTTGGGAGGCTGAGGTGGGTGAATCACCTGCGGTCAGGAGTCCGAGACCAGCCCGGCCAATGTGGCAAAACCCCATCTCTACTAAAAATACAAAAATTAGCCAGGGTGTGGTGGCACATGCCTATAATCCCAGCTACTTGGGAGGCTGAGGCAGGAGAATCACTTACTTGAACCCCTGGGAGGCAGAGGTTGCCGTAAGCTGAGATCGTGCCACTACACTCCAGCCTGGGCGACAGAGCAAGACTGTCTCAAAAAAATTTAAAAAAAAAAAAAAAAAAAAAAGTTATATGGTACATATGTGAGTGGTGTAAAAAATTCTCATTTACCATAACTCACACCTGTAATCCCAGCACTTTGGGAGGCCAAGGCAGGTAGATAACCTCAGATATCGCACCACTGCCCTCCAGCCTGGGTGGCTGAGCAAGACTCTGTCTCAAAAAAAAAAAAAAAAAGAAAAACAGTAAGGAAAGTTATATGGGCCAGCAGGCATGATAGCTCATGCCTGTAATCCCAGCACTTTGGGAGGCTGAGGTGGGTGAATCACCTGAGGTCAGGAGTTTGAAACCAGCCTGACCGATATGGAGAAACCCCATCTCTACTAAAAATACAAAAATTAGCCAGGTGTGGTGGCGCATGCCTATAATCCCAGCAATTCAGGAGGCTGAGGCAGGAGAATCACTTGAACCCGGGAGGTGGAGGTTGCGGTCAGCCAAGATTGCGCCACTGCACTTCAGCCTGGGCAACAAGAGCGAAACTCCATCTCAAAAAAAAAAGAATATTATAAAATTAATGGGTCAAAGAGTATCTCTTTAAGTATATTACTTAGAAATACAGAAGAATGTTACAGAAACAGCTAAAATTGTTCAAAGTGATTGCCTATGAGCAACAGACTATGCCTTTTTTAACAGGCAAAAGTAGCAGCAATTATTGGGTATAAAGCAAATGCAGATTTGTCTGTGCTCTTATTTTATTTTATTTATTTATTATAGTTGTGCAATCTTGGTTTACTGCCACCTCGGCCTTCTGGGTTTAAGAACACCTCAACCTCCCCAGTAGCTGGAACTACAGATGCACGCCACCACGGTGAGCTAATTTTTTAATGTTTTGCAGAGACAAGGTCTCATTATATGGCCTAGGCTGGTCTTGAACCTCTGGGCTCCAGCAATCCTCCTGCTTCGGCCTCTCAAAAGGCATGAGCCACTGCATCTGGCCTGTTTGTGCTCTTAACCACTATGCTATACCAGTTCTCAGGGACCAGTTTCTGGGGTACCCAACCCCACCTTACCTCCTCCACATCTTCATCCAACTGCTCATTAGGATCCACTTCTCTTACTAAGTCCTGTAATTTCTTCTTTGTCAATACCTAAAGTTAATTGGGAGAAGACTTTTCAACCAAGTATTAAGGAAACGAAACAAATCATTACCCTGTAATGAAGAAAGGCTGTCAAATGGTTGGTTTTAATTTCCACTTTCCAATGAGTTCACAGTCTGGCCTACCTGACTATGCTGCTATAAGACAATACTCTCAAGATAGAAGTAACTTACGGAAAGGTGGAAAGAGCAGTTTGAAGACAGGCCAGCATCCAGCTGTCAGGCAGTATATTTCAGCCTCATGTCTTTTTCTCACTGTGCCTCTCTACATGAAGAAATTTGCAATTCTCTGACCACCACAAATTGTACCATGCCCCTTGCCTTTAGACAAGTGTTTTTTTTTTTTTTTTTTTTTTTTTTTGAGACAGGGTCTCCCTCTATTGCCCACTGGAGTACAGTGGCATGAACATGGCTCACTGCAGCCTTGACTGCCAAGCTCTCCCACCTCAGCTTCCCAGCTAGCTGGGACCATAGGCACATGCCACCACACCCGGCTAATTTTTTTTTTTTTACTTTTTATTGAGAGACAGGATCTCGCTATGTTGTGCAGCCTGCTCTTGAACACCTGGCCTCAAGTGATTCTTCCACCTCGGCCTCCCAAAGTGCTGTACATGCTCTTCCTCCCTTCTTCTTTCTTGCTCAGCTCATGGTGCCTCTTTCTGATGCTTTTCCTAGCCCATCTCAGTAAAGGTAACCACTTACTTCCTTGTTTGGCCTCTACTGTATCCTATGCACCCTTTATCATTGTGCATATTTATACACTTCCCTGTTTCTGACTTAATAGGCTAAAAGCTCCCTGAGGGCAGCCTTCATAAAGGAAATGTCATGTTACATACATATGCCATTAAAAAGTGATCAAAAGAAAGCCAGGCACAGTGATCTGTGCCTGTAGTCCCAGCTACTCAGGAGGCTGAGGCAGGAGGATCACTTGAGGCCAGGAGTTGAAGACTGCAGTGAGCTATGATTGTGCCACTACACTCCAGCCTGGGGAACACAGGAAGACCTCATATCTTAAAAAAAAAAAAAAAAAAAAGAAACGGCTGGGTACAGTGGCTCATGCCTGTAATCCCATCACTTTGGAAGGCCGAGGTGGGAGGACTGCATGAGCCCAGGACTTCAAAGACCAGCCTGGGCAACATGGCAAGACTGCATCTCTATTTTTAAAAAACATCTAAAAAATGGCCGGGCACAGTGGCTCACGCCTGTAATCCCAGCACTTTGGGAGGCCAAGGTGGGCAGATCACGAGGTTAGGAGACCGAGAATATCCTGGCTAACATGGTAAAACCCTGTCTCTACTAAAAATACAAAAAAAAAATTAGCTGGGCATGGTGGTGGGTGCCTGTAGTCCCACCTACTCGGGAGGCTGAGGCAGGAGAATGGCGTGAACCCAGGAGGCGGAGCTTGCAGTGAGACGAGATTGCGCCACTGCACTTCAGCCTGGGCAAGAGTGAGACTCCATCTCAAAAAAAAAAATCTAAAAAATATATTAAAAATTTAAAAAAAAAGAAAAAATTAGGCACTTGACCTCCTTAGTGCCCATTTGAGTCTCTTCCAAGTGTACTTTCCTTTCTTTCCTGCTGTAAACCTTCCAGTAAAATTCCACTTAAAAAAAAAATTAATTAAAAAAAGAGCTGGGTATGATGGCTCACGCCTGTAATCCCAGCACTTTGGGAGGTGGGTGGATCACCTGGGGTCAGGAGTTCGAGATCAGCCTGACCAACATGGCGAAACCCCGTTTCTCCTAAAAATAAAAAAATTAGCAGGGCGTGGTGGTGGGCGCCTATAATCCCAACTATTAGGGAGGCTGAGGCAGGAGAGCAGCTTGAATTGGAGGTTGCAGTGAGCCAAGATCACGCCATTGCACTCCATCCTGGGTGACAGAGCAAGACTCTGTCTCAAAAAAGAGAGAGAGAGAGAGAGACAGGAAAAAAAAAGAAAAATACCAAAACCCATACACTACAATGCTAACCATGGCTATTTTAGGGTGGTGGCATTAGAATTATGGGCTATTTATTCTTTGTGTATTTCTGAAGTTTCTGTGATAAACTTGTATAATTTTTGAAATAAGGAAAAAATAAACTTTTTTTTTTTTTTTTGAGACAGAATCTCATTCTGTCACCCAGGCTGGAGTGCAGTGGTGCAATCTCAGCTTACTGCAACTTCTGCCTCCCGGGTTCAGGTGATTCTTCTGCCTCAGCCTCCTGAGTAGCTGGGACTACAGGCGCGCACCACCACGCCAGGCTAATTTTTGTAATTTTAGTAAATATGGGGTTTCAGCATATTGGCCAGGCTGGTCTTGAACTCTTTTTTTTTTTTGAGCCGAGGTCTCGCTCTGTCGCCCAGGCTGGATTGCAGTGAGCGATCTCGGCTCACTGCAATCGCTCCAGTTCACGCCATTCTCCTGCCTCAGCCTCCGGAGTAGCTGGGACTACAGGCTTGCCTGCATGACTGGTTTTGTCTTTTAGTAGAGAGCGGGGTTTCGCTCGTGTTATGGGATGGGTCTCCGTCGCCCGGCCTGCGTGATCCGCCCGTGAAACAAGTGCTGGGATTACAAGCGACCACAGCGCCCGGCCCTTTTTGAGGCGGAGTCTGTCTGTCACAGGCTGGAGTGCAGTGGCGGATCTCAACTCACTGCAAGCTCCGCCTCCGGGTTTGTGTTTCTGCCTCAGTCTCCAGTAGCTGGGACTACAGGCAGCCCGCCACCTCCCACCCGGCTAGCTTTTTTGTATTTTTAGTAGAGAGCGGGGTTTCACCGTGTAGCCAGGATGGTCAGTCTGACCTGCGTGTCCCGCTGTCTCAGGCTCCCAAGGTGCAGGATTACAAGGCTTGAGCACGCTTCCCGGCTGGTCTTGAACTCTTGACCTTGGGCTGTTGCCTGCGCCAGCCTCCCAAAGTGCTGGGATTACAGTGACACGCTTAGCCAAGAAAATATGTGGGGGCAGAGTCTTGCTCTGTCGCCCAGGCTGGAGTGCAGTGGAGTAATCTCTGCTCACTGCAAGCTCCGCCTCCCGGGTTCACGCCATTCTCCAGCCTCAGCCTCCCAAGTAGCTGGGACTACATGCGCCCGCCACCATGCCTGGCTAATTTTTTTGTATTTTTAGTAGAGACGGGGTTTCACCATGTTGGCCAGGATGGTCTCAATCTCCTGACCTCGCGATCTGCCCACCTTGGCCTCTCAAAGTGCTGGGATTACAGGCTTGAGACACCATGCCCGGGCGAACCCAGAAATTTGAGGCTACAGTGAGCTATGATTATACCATTGCACTCTAACCTGGGCAGCAGAGCAAAACCCTTTCTCTAAAGAAAAAATGAATAAATATTTGTTAATGACGTCTCATATCCATCCATTCTTCTTCATTCTATCATTATCACCTAATTCAAGCCTTCACTACATGTCTTGATTTATTGCAAAAGTCTTAGAATTGGTCATCCACCCAGTCTAACCCCCTTTTTTCCACATCCTGTCCCCTTACTGCCAAGTTAATCCTCTATAGGATACACTATTTTTATTATGTTACTTTTACTCCTTTATTAAATATCTGCAAAGATCGTATATTGCCTAAAAGTTCCAATAGAAATTTATTAGTATAGGTCCACTATGTTCTGCCCTACCTACACAATTTTAAATCCTGTCTTCTACAACAGACTCCATATTCAACATAGGTTGATATCCTGACTGTTCAACCCGCTCTCATTAACCTTTGCAAGTCCCTCCACTCATTCCCTTGAAATACTGGGCCAACGCATCCATTCTACACAGCCTACAAAAAACAAGTCAAAGGGATTATACTTATTTCTTGTGGTTCTGGAGGGCAGAATCAGAATTATGGGTAGAAAGAATGCAGCAGATTTTAGAATCACTGAAGAAAATTAATAATGGCAGCAACTGGATGAACTAGAAGATGGAATGACTAGAAGCAAGAATACTTTTATCATAGGAATAATGAATCAATTTATTATTTTATTTAACAACTACATGGTTAACATGTATATAAAGTACTTATCAAAATGAAAGAAAAAAACACCTTTCATAGGCAAGGTATTGTGTGTGTATGGATGGATGGATGGATGGATGGATGGATATATGCATACACACAACCATATACAACACAGTAATTAATAAACACTGTACATGATAATTTGCTAAAGAATGTTAGAGGAGTATATATTCAGAACAACTTGAATCTGTGTCTCCTGAGTTGGGAGTCCTCAAATTTGGCCCAAATAAACTCTCTACTTATATTAAAACAAACAAAACAAGTTAGAAATCCAAAAGAGGGAAAAGACCTTTTCAGCTAAGATAAAAAAAGCAGCATCTGAGATGGACATCTCTTTAAGTATTACAGGTTGAAATAATAGGTAAGAGGTGGCACAGAGAAGAAAGAGTAAGAGGATGATACCTGATTGTTTTCAGGGCTAAGACGACCTCCTGTCCCAGGAGTGCCTGGTATCTTTACCACTGTAGTACTGTTGGCCATGGAGCCTTGTGGAGGGGTACTGGCTGGTTCCGGTTTTATGGATGAGAAATTGGAGAGGTTGATTAGGGCTGAGGGGCCAAACTGGTTCATAATCTGCCGAGCTTTGGACTTCAGCTCATAGAGCTTATCGAGATCCTGTTTCTTTTTGGAGCTGTGAGGACCAAGGCCAATTAACTGGAGAAGAAAAGCACAAGAATTAGCTCTAGAAGAACCTATAATAAAGGATGAATCTTGAGAGTAAAAAGAGGCCTGGTGCAATGGCTCACAACTGTAATCCCAGCACTTTGGGAGGCCCAGGTGGTAGGATCACTTGAGCCCAGTAGTTCAAGACCAGCTTGGGCAACATAGGAGACCAAAAAAAAAAAAAAGGTAAGTAAAATGAGGTCTGTTAGACTTTGAGGGTTCTTCAGTATATATGGAATGGTGACCATTTAATACCCACACATTAAAAATAGGGAATGAATAATGTTTATTATTCTCACCTGATTTTAGAAACCATCTCATCTCCAAATGTTAAATGAAATAGTCCACAAAATTGAAACAAGGAAGAAAGTAAATGAAATGAAGAATCTTATGTACAAAAATAAACTAGGGCTGGGTGCAGTAGCTCATGTCTGTAATCCCGGCATGTTGCGTGCCTGAAGTGGAAGGATCACTTGAGACAGGAGCTCGAGACCAGCCTGGGGAACACAGGGAAGCCCTATCCTTGTAAAAATTTAGCTGGGGCTGGGCGTGGTGGCTCACACCTGTAATCCCAGCACTTTGGGAGGCCAAGGTGGGTAGATCACCTGAGGTCAGGAGTTCAAGACAAGCCTGACCAACATGGTGAAACCTCATCTCTACTAAAAATACAAAAAAATTGGCTAGGCATGGTGGCACATGCCTGTAATCCCTCCAAGCTACTGGGGAGGCTGAGGCAGGAGAATTGCTTGAACACGGGAGACAGAGCTTGCAGTAAGCCAAGATCATGCCACTGTACTCCAGCCTGGGCAGCAGAGTGAGACTCGGTGCCCCCCTGGCAAAAAAGAAAAAAAAAAAAAAAACTTAGCTGGACATGGTAGCATGTGGTCCTAGCTACTCGGGAGGCTAAGGAAGTTGAGGTTGCAATTAGCCATGATCACACCACTACTGCATTCCAGCCTAGGTGACAGAGACACTATCTAAAAATAAAATGAAATAAAATAAAAGTAAACTACAGGCTGGGTGCAGTTGGCTCATGCCTGTAATACTAGCACTTTGGGAGGCCGAGGTGGGTGGATCACCTGAGTTCGGGAGTTTGAGACCAGTCTGACCAACATGGAGAAACTCAACTCTACTAAAAATACAAAATTAGCCAGGTGTGGTGACACACGCCTGTAATCCCAGCTACTTGGGAGGCTGAGGCAGAAGAATTGCTTGAACTTGGGATGCAGAGGTTGACGAAACTCCATCTCAAAAAATAATAATAAATAAATAAACTAGAATACGCAAGACGTTTTTGAGAACTTTGTAAAAATACTAGGTTAAGTACTACATGCATTATTTTTAAAGTATCAAATAATGTTAAATTCAAATAAGTCATAGCACAATCACATCCTTTAAAAAATCAGTCACAAAGCTTAATACAGACTAGTTCATTTTGGCATTTCAAACATGCTTAAGTCTATGTCAGGGCTATGCCCAATAAATATAACTTTTAGCAGTTGTTAAAAGTAAACTCCTCTTTATCAAGAGCAATTTTTTTCTGAGTGTTAGCAATCTAAGTACATGCAGAGACCCTAGTCTGGAGCAGCTGAGCCTCCTGAATCTTAGAGTCATGAGGTTGACTCTGCGGATGTCAGCTTGGGTGTCACCACGATCAGAAGCACATTCACCAAGTTCTGCTCACAGTAGCCTCAAACTTACTTACAGCTATCTGAGTGTCTAGATCTTTAATTACATCAGCAACAGCTGTGAGCCCGGTGAAATGAGAGGCAGCCATTTTCAAAAGCTACCTGTAAATGAACAACTGGCATCAAGCACCATCCTTGCCATGGAACCATTTTAGTTGCATGGCCTGGTACATCTTCACCAACCAGGATCCAAGCAAACTGGATGTGGAGAAATATATCTCCTTTTCCTTAGTGGGAGCCAAGACAAACATCTCCATCTCTTTCATAAGCAACTTTGAAAATTAATTAATGATGATCATGGCACAAATAGACCGTCTTCTTATAAAATGAATGTCTGTTGTTAGGGATAAACTAACAGCATATGGAATATTTCATTGGGCAAAATTGTGGGATATGAGCCTGCAGGAATTATGTCAATGGCTTTCAGAACTTGATAAAAGTTGGCAACATAAATGTCTATCTGTATCTATTCTACTCTTGTCCCTAGTGCTGAGTTCTTCCTCACCACACTGTCTGACTTTCTAATATGAGAAATCTGGCCCAGCCCAGTGGCTCATGCATGTAATTCCAGCACTCTGGGATGCCAAGGCAGGCAGATCACTTGAGGTCAGGAGTTTGAGACCAGCATGGCCAACATGGTGAAATCCAGTCCCTACTAAAAATACAAAAACTAGCCAGGTGTGGTGACACGTGCCTATAATCCCAGCTACTTGGGAGGCTGAGGCAGGAGAATCACTTGAACTCAGGAGGCAGGGGTTGCAGTGAACCGAGATCAGGCCACTGCACTCCAGCCTGGGTAACAGAGCGAGACTCTGTCTCAAAAAAAAAAAAAAAAAAAAAATAGAATAAGAAATCATGTTATCTTGGTTTACTCTTAATAAAGGCAACTAAGTATATACTGGTTAAAAACCCAAGATAAACTAGGCAGACTTGCTGGCCAAGAACCAGCTAATGGGAACAGAAGAGTATTAGGATCACTTGTTTGTTTTAACCGTATGTGGCCTCCTTCTCCCCTACCCGCAAACATTACCAATAGAAGAGTCAGGATAGAAACATTTCTTTTTTTTTTTTTTTTTTTTGAGACTGAGTCTGGCTCTGTCGCCCAGGCTGGAGTGCAGTGGCCGGATCTCAGCTCACTGCAAGCTCCGCCTCCCGGGTTTACGCCATTCTCCTGCCTCAGCCTCCGGAGTAGCTGGGACCACAGGCGCCCGCCACCTCGCCCGGCTAGTTTTTTGTATTTTTTAGTAGAGACGGGGTTTCACCGTGTTAGCCAGGATGGTCTCGATCTCCTGACCTTGTGATCCGCCCGTCTCAGCCTCCCAAAGTGCTGGGATTACAGGCTTGAGCCACCGCGCCCGGCGGATAGAAACATTTCTTAACATGGTAATAGCTGTTCTAATATTATAAAAGCAAACTATTTTCCCAAAGCAAGTTCTATCCAAAAGCTTCATTAAGGATCAAACTGTATCCTCATCACTCTAGCCTCACACTGAACATACTATATCTCTCAAAAACATTCCCACAACCTTCAAGGGACTTCCCAAATAATACTGAGTATTGCACAAAATAAGTGGAGACTTTTTAAAATATATATTTAAAATATATATTTTTGAGTAAGAATTCTTGAGTTCACTGCAGACTCAAACTCATAGACTCAAGCAATCCTCCCATCTCAACCTCTTAAGTAGCTAGGACTACATGTGCACACCATTGCGCCCAGCTAATCTTTTTTTTTTTTTGGTAGAGATGGGATCTTGCTATGCTGCCTACGCTGGTCTCAAACTCCTGGCCTCAAGTAATTCCCCTGCCTTAGCCTACCAGAGTGCTGGAATTATAGGCTTGGGCCACCACACTCAGGCTTGTCTCTTTTTTTTTTTCCTGAGACGGAGTCTCACTCTGTCGCCCAGGCTGGAGTGCAGTGGTGCAATCTTAGCTCACTGCAACCTCTGCCTTGTGGGTTCAAGCGATTCCTGCCTCACCCTCCTGGTTAGCTGGGATTACAGGCACATGCCACCATGCCTGGCAGATTTTTGTATTTTTAGTAGAGGCGGGGTTTCACCATGTTGGTCAGGCTAGTTTCAAACTCCTGACCTCGTGATCCACCCACCTCAGCCTCCCATAGTGCTGGGATTACAGGCGTGAGCCACCGCACCCAGCCTCAGCCTGGCCAACATGATGAAACCCCATCTCCACTAAAAATACAAAAAATTAGCCAGATGTGGTGGTGGGCACCTGTAGTCCCAGCTACTTGGGAGGCTGAGGCAGGAGAATTGCTTGAACCCAAGAGGCAGAGGTTGCAGTGAGTCGAGATCATGCCACTGCACTCCAACCCGGGCAACAAGAGTGAAACTGTCTCAAAAAATAATAATAATAAATAAATAATGAAAACCTTTTTTAGGACGGGTGAGGTGGCTCACGCTTGTAATCCTAGCACTTTGGGAGACTGAGGCAGGCAGATCACCTGAGATCAGGAGTTTGAGACCGGCCTGGCCAACATAGTGAAACCCCATCTCTACTAAAAATAC
Organism: Papio anubis; assembly: GCF_008728515.1. Lineage (NCBI taxonomy): Eukaryota > Metazoa > Chordata > Mammalia > Primates > Cercopithecidae > Papio > Papio anubis. Next base: position 26,980,661 of record NC_044976.1, read on the forward strand.
AAAAAATTAGCCAGGTGGGGTGGCAGGTGCCTGTAATCCCAGCTACTTAGGAGGCTGAGGCAGGAGAATCACTTGAACCTGGGAGGCAGAGGTTACAGTGAGCCAAGATCGCACCATCGCACTCTAGCTTGGGTGACAAGGACGAAACTCCATCTCAAAAAAAAAATTATTTTTTTAAAGATCTGGAGACAAAAAATATGGCCTATCCTACATAGTACGAAATATGAATATTCACATATCAAATTAGGATTTTTTTTTCTTTTTTTGTTGTTTCCAGCGAGGTTGGATGAAATTAGGAAATAACCTTAAGGAATAGCTCCAACAGCAGTCACTTTAATGAAATAAGTGCAGGCGGGGTGCAGTGGCTCATGCCTGTAATCCCAGCACTTTGGGAGGCCAAGGTGCATGGATCACTTGAGGTCAGGAGTTCGAGACCAGCCTGGCCAACACGGTGAAACCCCCATCTCTACTAAAAATATAAAAATTAGCCGGGTATGGTGGCACGCACCTGTAATCCCAGCTACTCAGGAGGCTGAGACACGAGAATCACTTGAACCTGCGAGGCAGAGGTTGCAGTGAGCTGAGATCAGACCATTGCACTCCAGCCTAGGCAACAATGTAAGACTCCATCTCAAAAAAAAAAAAAAAAAAAAACACACCAGCCGACGGGCGCAGTGGCTCATGCCTGTAATCCCAGCACTTTGGGAGGCCGAGGCAGGTGGATCACAAGGTCAGGGGATCAAGACCATCCTCCTAACACGGTGAAACCCCGTCTCTACTAAAAATACAAAAAATTAGCTGGGCGTGGTGGTAGGCACCTGTAGTCCCAGCTACTCGGGAGGCTGAGGCAGGAGAATGGCATGAACCCGGGAGGCGGAGCTTGCAGTGAGCCAAGATTGTGCCACTGCACTCCCTCAAAAAAAAAAAAAAAAAAAGAAGTGGAACCTCTGGAGAAGGGGAAAAATCAGTTTCTCCCTAAGAAACTTGACAAAAATTTACTGCTGTCATTGACCTTGCTGAAAAGCAAACAATACTTCTGAGTTTTAAATAATTCTGGCTAAGCAAACTATTTCTTCCTATAAAAACAAAACAAAAGCAGATGATAACCAGACACACACTGGTGCCAGACTAACACTACCCTTAGTTTCCTAAACTATTTCTTAATATGGTAAGATTTTAAAACTGTAACACATTTGAGTGGGTGGTAATACATAGGTTTATACAACTGTCGAACTCCTCCCATTGAACATTTAAGATCTGTGCATTTTTACTGTATGTAAGTTATACAGTTAAATATAAATCAAACACCCCTCCAGCTCCCCAGGAAAAACAGGTAAAACAGTGTACTACTAGATATTTATCCTACAGAAAGGAAAACTTGAGCTTGAGACCAGCCTGGTCAATATGGTGAAATCCCATCTCTACTAAAAAAAAATGCAAAAATTAACCGGACATGGTGGCGAGGGTGCCTGTAATCCCTTGGGAGGCCAAGGCATGAGAATGGCTTGAACCCAGAAGGTGGAAGTTGCAGTAAGCCGAGACTGCCACTGCACTCCAGCCTGGGTGACAGAGCGAGACTCTGTCTCAAAAAAAACATAAAAAGGTGGTCACAAAAAAAATATTGTACGATTACTTTTATATGAAATGTCCAGAATAGGTTTTAAACCCATAGGCAGAAAGTAGATTAGTTGTTGCCTACGGCCAGAGCATGTAGGAGAGGAATAGAGACTGACTGCTAATGGGTATACGGTTTCTTTTAGGGGATACAAAAATGATCTAAAATTACATTGTGGTGATGGTTGCCAACGCCGATTGTATTAAAAAAAAAAAAAAAAAAAAACCCCAAACCCCCCAGATTCATACACTTTAAATCAGTGATTTGTATGAAATGTGAATGATTTAAATAAAGACTTTTTTTTTTAAACAAATGAGGAGGCTCATGAAATGGTCTCCAAGAGAAATTGTTCAATGAATGAAAGCAAAGTATAGAATGGGAGAATATTTTGTTATCGTTTATTAAAACACATGTATTGCCAGGCACAGTGGTTCACGCCTACAATCCCAGCACTTTGGGAGGCCAAGGTGGGCAGATCACCTGAGGTTGGGAGTTCGAGACCAGCCTGACCAACATGGAGAAACCCCTCTCTAGTAACAATACAAAATTAACCAGGCGCGGTGGCGGGCACCTGTAATCCCAGCTATTTGGGAGGCTGAGGCAGGAGAATCACTTGAATGGAGAGGTGGAGGTTGCAATGAGCCGAGATTGCGCCACTGCATTCTAGCTAGGGTGACAGAGCAAGACTCCGTCTCAAATAAATAAATAAAACACACATACACAGACACACAGTTGTAAATTCATAAATTATTCCTGGCAAGATCCATAAGAAACTGATAACAGGGGCCGGTACAGTGGCTCAAGCCTGTAATCCCAGCACTGGGAGGCCAGTAGTTGGATCACAAAGGTCAGGAGGTCGAGACTATCCTGGCTAACATGGTGAAACCCGTCTCTACAAAAAAAAAAAAAAAAAAAATTCAAAACTGATCATATACCTAATGTAAAAATATACAACTTTTTGAAGAAAACAGGAGAAAACCTTCATGACTTTGGGTTAGTCAGAGTTCTTAGATACAACATCAAAAGCACAATTCACAAAAGAAAAGAACTGATAAAGTGGACTTAATCAAAATGTAAAACTTCTGCTCTGCAAAGGATAATAAGAAGGTAAGTTGGGTCAGGTGCAGTGGCTCACATCTGTAATCCCAGCACTTTGGGGAGGCCGAGGTGGGCAGATCACAAGGTCAGGAGTTCCAGACCAACCTGGCGAAGATGATGAAACCCTGTGTCTACTAAAAATACAAAAATATTAGCAGGGCGTAGTGGAGAGTGCCTATAATCCCAGCTACTCGGGAGGCTGAGGCAGAGAATTGCTTGAACCCAGGAGGCAGAGGTTGCAGTGAGTGAGACGTGCACTGCGCATCACACCCTGGGTGACAGAGTGAGACTCCATCTAAAAAAAAATGAAGATATGTCACAGATTAGGAGAAAATATTTATAAATCACATATCCAATGAATGACTTGTATCCAGCAAACATAAAGAATTTTCAGTAAAGGTTGTGGTAGGGAGAAACAATTTTTTTCAAAATTCAACAAGCGGTAGTGGTGGCTCTCACGTCTGTAATCCCAGCACTTTGGGAGGCCGAGGCGGATCACAAGGTCAGGAGGTCGAGGCCTCCTGGCTAACAGTGAAACCCATACTCTACCAAAATACAAAAACCTAGCCCGGACTGAGGTGGCCGAGGCATAGTCCCAGCTACTCGGGAGGCTGAGGCTGAGGAAGAATGGCATAAACCTTGGGGCCGGGCTTGCACGGTGAGCTGAGATCGGTACTGCATTCCAGCCTGAGTGAAAGAGACTCATCTAAAAAATTCAACAATAAGAAATAACAATGACCAGGCGGTATGATTAATCAAGCCTGTAATCCCAGCAGCACTTTGGGAGGGCCGAGGGCAGGATCCGCCAGTCAGGAGATGAGACCATCCTGGCTAACACAGTGAAACCTGTCTCTACAAAAAAATACAGAAACTAGCCGGCCGAGGTGGTGAAGCCTGTAGTCCCAGCAGGGGGGAGACTGGGGGCAGGAAGAATGGCGTGAACCGAGGAGAAGTGAGGCCAGCAGTGAGCTGAGATCCAGCCACTGCACTCCACCCTGGGCGACCCGGCGAGAGACTCAGATCTCAAAAAAAAAAAAAAGAAAAAAAGACAATTAATTTAAATGGGCGGGTCGCGTATTGTGATGAAACAAACCTCAATCCTTGCACTGGGAGGCGAGAGGCAGGCGGATCACAGTCAGGAAGTCGGAGGCCATCACAAGCTAACCCGGTGAAACGTCTCTACTAAAGCACAAAAAACTAGCCGGGCTGAGGTGGCTGAGCCTGTAGTCCCAGCCTTTCGGGAGGCTGAGGCAGAGGCCGTGAACCAGGGCTGAGGGCTGCAGTGAGCTGAGATCTGGCCACTGCACTCAACCTGGGTGACAGAGCAAGACTCCAGTCTCAAAAAAAAAAAAAAAAAGAAAATGGGCGAGATTCAAAGCTGGGCTCACTTTTAATCCCCAGCACCTTGGGTGGCTGAGGCAGGCGGATTGCCTGAGGTCAGGACTTCAAGACCAGCCTGGCCAACATATAGTGAAGACCCGTCTCTACTTAAAAATACAAAAATTATCTGGGTGTGTAGCACACATGAGTCAACTACTTGGGAGAAAGCTGAGGCAGGAGAATCCACTCAAACCCGGAGGTGGAGGGTTCCAAGTGAGCGAGACTGCCTTGCCAGCCTGGGCAACAGAGCAAGACTCAAGTCTCAAAAAAAAAAAAAAAAGAAAATGGGCAGACTGGCATGATGGCTCATGCATGTAATCCCAGTACTTTGGGAGGCCAAGGCAGGAGGATTGCTTGAGCTAAGGAGTTTGAGACAAGCCTGGGTAACATAATGAGACCCTGACTCTATTTATTTATTTATTTTAAAGGGCAAAAGATCTGAGTAGACCCTTCATCAAAGAAAGTGATAAACAAATGGCAAATAAGCACATGAAAAGATGCTCAGCATCATTAGTTATCAGGAAAATGCAAATTTTTAAAAACATGATATACCTATATAAAATAGCTAAAATTTAAAAACAAAAGCAAGTGCTGGAGAGGATTCCCAAAGGAACTGAAACCCTCATACATTGCTGGTGTGAGATTTTTTCATGTATTGCTATGTCTGCTTGGGTGTTTAAACTGAGGTTCAAGTCAGAGGTTCCTGGAGGCCGAGATGGGCTGGATCACAGGTCAGGAGATCGAGACCTCATCCTGGCTAACACAGTGAAACTCTGCCCCTACCAAAAATACAGAAAAACTAGCCGGGCGAGGGTGGTGGGCCAGCCTGTAGTCCCAGCTACTTGGGGGCCTGAGGCAGGAGGTCGGCGCGATCCCCGAAGGCGGAGCTAGCAGGAGCTGAGATCCCAGCCACTGCACTCCACCCCATGACCGAGCGACTCCGCCTCAAAAAGAAAAGAAAAGAACAGCCCAATTTGTAGAAAAATGGGCAGATTCAGCCTGGGCTCACGCCTGTAATCCCAGCACCTTGGCAGGCTGAGGCAGGCGTGATTGCTCCTGAGGTCACAGGACTTCAAGGACCAGCCTGGCCAACATACAGTGAAGCCCCGCCTCTACTTTTAAAAATATCATGGCTACAGTAATTATCTGGGTGTGTCACATGACACATTATAGTCCCAACTATCTCTGGGAAGCTGGAGGCAGGAGAATCACTCAAACCCGGGAGGTGGAGGTTACAGTGAGCCGAGACTGCACCACTGTACTCCAGCCTGGCAATAGAGCAAGACTGGCCTCCAAAAAGAAAATGGGCAGATCGAGCATGATGGCTCATGCATGTAATCCAGTACTTAGAGGCCAAGGCAGGAGGATTGCTTGAGCTAAGGAGTTTGAGAGATGCTTCTGGCAAATATTAATGGAGACCCTGAATTTATTTATTTATTTATTTTAAAGGCAAAAGATCTGAGTAGACCCTTCATCAAAGAAGATAAACAAATGGCAAATAAGCACATGAAAAGATGCTCAGCATCATTAGTTATCAGGAAAATGCAAATTTTTAAAAACATGATATACCTATATAAAATGGCTAAAATTTAAAAACAAAAGCAAGTGCTGAGAGGATACAAAGGAACTGAAACACTCATACATTGCTGGTGTGAATGTAAAATGGTATAGTTTTTCTGGAAGACAGTTTGGTAGTTTCTTCTAAAGTTAAATGTATACTTACATGCCTCAGCAATCCTACTCCTAGGTATTTACTGTAGAGAAATGAAACGCATATCTGTAATACACAAAAATCTGTATATAAATGTTTATAGCAACATCATTCACAACTACCAAAAACCGAAAACAATCCAGATGTCCTTCAAATGGTGAATAAACAAATTATGGTATATTCATTAAATGGAATAATTGTGAAATAGGAGAAAGGAAATAGGTGCAGTGGCTCACATCTGCAATCTCAGCAATTTGGGAAGCCAAGGCAGGTGGATCACCTGAGGTCAGGAGTTTGAGACCAGCCTGGCCAACATGGTGAAACCCTGTCTCTACTAAAAATACAAATAATTACTGGGCATGGCTGCATGTGCCTCCAATCCCAGCTACTCTGAGGCTGAGGCAGGAGAATCAAGAACCTGGAGGCTGAGGTTGCAGTGAGCTGTAAGATTGCTTCATTGCAATCCAGCCGACATAACAAGCTGAAACTCCATCTCAAAAAGAAAGAAAGAAATAGAAAGGAAAGACTACAGGCTGGGCGCGGTGGCTCATGCCTGTAATCCCAGAACTTTGGGAGGCCGAGGCAGGTGGATCACCTGAGGTCAGGAGTTGAAGACCAGCCAGGCCAACATGGTGAGAGCCTGTCTCACTGCTAAAAATACAAAATTAACTGGGCATGGTGGCTGCTGTGCCTGTAATCCCAGCTGGGCTTGGGAGGCTAGAGGCAGGAGAACTACTTCAACCCGGGAGGGCAGAGGTTGCAGGTGCAGGATCGACCATTGCACTCCAGCCTGGGCAGCAGAGTTAGAATTCTGTCCAACAACAAAAACAACAAAAGACTAATTTACTTGACAGTTGCAACAACATAGATGAATCTCAAATGTATCATACTAAGTGAAAAAGGCAAGGCTCAAATGGCTATATAATTCCATTTATAGGCCACTCTGGAAAAAAAGTTATAGGGATGGAAAATAGATCAGTGGCTGCTAAGGAGTCTGGGGCAGAGGAGCGTTTGACTACAAAGGAGCAGCATGATTAAATCTGTGGAGGTGGGGGGTGACATTGTTCTGTATCTTGAGTGTTGTAGTGCTTACATGACAGTATGTATTTGTCATATTCTATCAGTTATGACTGTACCCCCATAATAATTTTATTGTATATAAATTTAAAAATAATTTTTTTGGGGGCAGAGTTCTGCTCTTGTTGCCCAGGCTGGAGTGCAATGGCGCCATTTTAACTCACTGCAACCTCTGCCTCCCAGGTACAAGCAATTCTCCTGTCTCAGTCTCCCAAGTAGCTCAGATTACAGACATACACCACCATACCCAGCTATTTTTTTTTTTTGTATTTAATACAGACGGGGTTTCACCATGTTACGCTGGTTGCAAACTCCTGACCTCAGGTGATCCACCTGCCTCAGCCTCCCAAAGTGCTGGGATTACAGGGCATGCACCTCCAAGCCCGGCCTATTTTTTTTTGAGACAGAATCTCACTCTGTTGCCCAGGCCAGAGTACAGGGGCCCAATCTTGGCTCACTGTAACCTCTGCCTCCCGGGTTCAAGCGATTCTACTGCCTCAGCCTCCAGAGTAGCTGGAATTACAGGAACGTGCCACCAGGCCTGGCTAATTTTTGCATTTTTTAGTAGAGATGGCATTTCGCCATGTTGGCCAGGTTGGTCTTGAACTCCCAACCTCAAGTGATCCACCTGCCTCAGCCTCCCAAACTGCTGGGATTACAGGCATGAGCCACTGTGCCCAGCCAAAAAATAAATTTTAAAAAGTAAAATGGGGCCAGGTGCAGTGGCTCATCCTCTGTAATCCCAGCACTTTGGGAGGCTGAGGTGGGCAGATCACTTGAGGTCAGGAGTTCGAGACCAGTCTGGCCAACACGGTGAAACCCCATCTCTACTAAAAATACAAAAATTAGCCAGGTGTGGTGGTGCGTGCCTGTAATCCCAGTTATTTGGGAGGCTGAGGCAGGAGAATCACTTGAACCCAGGAGGTGGAGGTTGCAGTGAGCCGAGATCGTGCCACTGAACCCCAGCCTGGGTGACAGAGTAAGATTCTGTCTCAAAAAAATAAAAAATAAATAAAAATCAAAAACATAAAAAGAGGCATTAACTGGCTGGGCACCGTGGCTCACACCTGTAATCCCCACACTTTGGGAGGCTGAGGCGGGCAGATCATAAGGTCAGGAGTTCGAGACCATCCTGACCAACATGGTGAAACCCCTTCTCTACTAAAAATACAAAAAAAATAACCAGGCGTGGTGGCACTCGTCTGTAATCTCAGCTACTTAGGAGGATGAAGCAGGAGAATCGCTTGAACTCGGGAGGCTGAGATCACACCACTGCACTCCAGCTTGGGTGACAGAGACTCCATATAAAAAAACAAAACAAAACAAAAAACCACAAAAAACAGGCATTAACTGTGGGACAGTTTGAGAGAACAATAATAATTAACCCTTACTATTACCTACTATGTAGAAATTGTGTGCTATGATTCACAAAGAAAATATGGAAAGTCCATCCCCCAGTGATTTGTAGTTGAAAATATTTAGTAATTCTATCAAAACATGATGGTATGGGTTAGAGTTCAATTTAAATAACCTCATCTGGGCCAGGTGCAGTGGCTCATGCCTGTAATCCCAAAACTTTGGGAGGTTAAGGTGGACAGATCACCTGAGGTCAGGAGTTTGAGACCAGCCCGACCAACATGGAGAAACCCCATTTCTACTAAAAATACAAAATTAGCTGGGCATGGTGGGGCATGCCTATAATCCCAGCTACTCGGGAGGCTGAGGCAGGAAAATTGCTTGAACCCAGGAGGCAGAGGTTGCAGTGAGCCGAGATCACGCCATTGCAGTCCAGCCTGGGCAACAAGAGCAAGACTCCATCTCAAAAATAAATAAGTAGGCCGGGTGCAGTGGCTCACACCTGTAATCCCAGCACTTTAGGAGGCTGAAGCGGGTGGATCATGAGGTCAGGAGATCAAGACCATCCTGGCTAACAGGGTGAAACCCCATCTCTACTAAAAAAAGAAAAAAAAGGCCGGGCGCGGTGGCTCAAGCCTGTAATCCCAGCACTTTGGGAGGCCGAGATGGGCGGATCACAAGGTCAGGAGATCGAGACCATCCCGGCTAACACGGTGAAACCCCGTCTCTACTAAAATACAAAAAACTAGCCGGGCGAGGTGGCGGGCGCCTGTAGTCCCAGCTACTCGGGAGGCTGAGGCAGGAGAATGGCGTGAACCCGGGAGGCAGAGCTTGCAGTGAGCTGAGATCTGGCCACTGTACTCCAGCCTGGGCAGCAGAGCGAGACTCCGTCTCAAAAAAAAAAAAAAAAAAAAATACAAAAAATTAGATGGGTGTGGTGGCGGGTGCCTGTAGTCCCAGCTAGTTGGGAGGCTGAAGCAGGAGAATGGCATGAACCCGGGAGGCGGAGCTTGCAGTGAACTGAGATTGTGCCACTGCACTCCAGCCTGGGTGACAGAGCAAGACTCCGTCTCAATAAATAAATAAATAAATAAATAAACAAACAAACAAATAAAACCACATCTATCCTCCCTCCTTTTAAACTGTGGTTGACAGGCTGAGGATGACAAGCCCTAATTACTTCCCTTTTAACAACCTTGTACTTCAAACAGAAGTCTAGCTGCAACCCTATTACTGTATTGAGAGGATCTAATTTTTCATAGGGTAGGAATTAAGGAGACCTTGCAACAGTTGTAAGACGCTGGTATTCTCTGTGCATCTATTCCATTAACTGTTTTTTTAAAAAACAAAACAAAGGTGAAGAGAAAGGGGAACAGAAGACCAGGTAGCCTTCAAAACTTTTTTGTTTACCTCTGAAATGTTTAGTAATTTATTATTTAAGCAAAATATTGGAATCAAGAGGACTGGCCTGATGGCACAAAAGCCCTATACTGTGGTGTATAACTTCACTTAATGACTGGTTTTTCTACCTGGCTGTTTCTTTCCTCTGTGGCTTCTAAATGTATCTAAATGAGCTCATATTTCCCAGCCTAAATAAGCTAAAAAGGATCAATTATTTGCAATCTGTAAGACTCCAGAGCAACAGAAATGCAAGATTTTTTTCCAGTTTGCAATTAGGATTGGTTAATTGAGGCTCCAGCTGGTTTTGATTTATCAAAAAGGCAGTATAGGCCACATGTGGGACCCCATATCTGTAATCCCAGAACTTTGGGAGGCCAACATGGGAGGATTTTTTGAGGTTAGGAGTTGAGGACCAGCCTGGGCAACACAAAAAGATCCCGTCTCTAACAACAACAAAAGGTAGTATAGTGTATGGTACAGTGGTCAAGGATATGAACGATGGTAGCAGTATCTGGGTTTAAGTACCAACTGTGCCACTTTTTAGCTGTATTGAGCAAGTTACATAAACTCTTTATGCCTCAATTTTCTCATCGGAAAAAATTAAGTTGATAATGAAGTACAGGGTGGGCTTGGTGGCTCACACCTATAATTCTAGCAGTTTGGCAGGCTGAGTGGGAGGATCACTTGAGCCTAGGAGTTTAAGACCAGCCTGGGCAACATAGTAAGATCTTGTCACTACAAAAAAAAAGAATCAAAAAATTAGCCAGGCTTGGTGGCATGCACCTGTGGTTCCAACTACTTGGGAGGTTGAGGCGGGAGGACTGCTTGAGCCCAGGAGGTTGGTGCAGTAGTGAGAGGTGATGGCACCACTGCACTCCACCGTGGGTGACAAAGCAAGACCCTGTCTCGGGGGGGAAAAAAAAAATCAACATACTGCTCAGTGCAGTGGCGTACACGTATAGTCCCAGCTACTATGAGGTCTGAGGTGATGCAATGGCTTGAGCCTAGGAATGCGAGACTGTAGTACATTGTGATAGGCCTGTGGCTAGCCACCATGCTCCAGCCTGGAAAATAAAGCAAGACCCCATCTCTCAAAAACTACCAGTGTTTCACCCATCCTGCTGCTAACCCAGCACACATATCCATATGTGCTGGCACCATATAAGTTTTCTTTATGACTTCAAAGATTAACAAAATAATGGTGGACTGAAAACAAACGGTAGCAACAAGTGGTCAGGAGGCTGATGAGAGGTACTGTGGAAAACCCAAATCAAGAGGGCTGGGTGCCATCTTTGGTCAGTTTCCACATCCACAATTAGGAGTTGGACCAGGCAAATTCTTTTTTTCCTTTTTTTTTTGAGACAGAGTCTCGCTCTGTCACCTAGGCTGGAGCGCAGTGGCACGATCTTGGTTCACTGCAACCTCCACCTTTGGCCGGACCAGGCAAATTCTAAAGTCGCTTGAACCTGGGAGGTGGAGGTTGCAGTAAGCTAAGATCACACCACTGCATTCCAGCCTGGGTGACAGAGCAAGCCTCCATCAAAAAAAAAAAAAAAAAATTCAGTGTAAGATTTTCTTTTTAATTAGCTGGTTATGGCTGTGTGTGCCTGTAATTCCAGCTACTGGGGAGGCTGAGGTAGGAGAAGTGCTTGAACCCGGGAGGCAGAGGCTGCAGTGAGCCAAGATCACCCCACTGCACTCTAGTCTGGGCGACAGAGCGAGACTCCATCTCCAGAAAAAAGATTTTCTTTTTTTGTTGTTGTTGCCCTCTTTACCCTCCCTGTCTGACTTAAATTACGTCCATACATAGAGATTTCAAAGTCTGTCTGCCTCCAACACACCTGTTTCACAGTGCAGCCTGTAAACATTGCTGATATAGTGCCTACAAAATACTTTGGGGCTTTCCATAAAGAATCCCAATCAAAAGTAGTATGTCTTTGCCAGGTGTCATGGTTCATGCCTACAAGCCCAGCACTTCGGGAGGCAAATGCAGGAGGATCACTTGATGACAGAAGTTTGAGACCAGCCTGGGTAATCGTAGTGAGACCCCATTTCTATATTTTTAAAATTATTTTATTTTCTTTGGAGATGGAGTCTCACTCTGTCGCTCAGTCTGGAGTGCAGTGGTGCGATCTTGGCTCACTGAAACCTCCACCTCCTGGGTTCAACTGATTCTCCTGCTTCAGCCTCCCGAGTAGCTGGGATTACAGGCGTCTGCCACCACATCTGGCTAATTATTGTACTGTATTGTATTGTAGTTTTATTTTATTTTATTTTTTGAGACAGAGTCTCACTCTTGTCAGTCAGGCTGGAGTGCAACAGGGCAATCTCAGCTCACCACAACCTTCACCTCTTAGGTTCAAAGGATTCTCGTGCCTCAGCCTCCAGAGTAGCTGGGATTACAAGCATGTGTCACCATGCCTGGCTAATTTTGTATTTTTAGTAAAGATGGGGTTTCTCCATGTTGGTTAGGCTGGTCTCGAACTCCCAACCTCAGGTGATCCGCCTGCCTCGGCCTCCCAAAGTGCTGGGATTATAGGCATAAGCCACTGTGCCCAGCCTAATTTTTTTTTTTTTTGGAGGCAGAGTCTCACTCTGTCACCCAGGCTGGAGTACAGTGGTGCGATCTCAGCTCACTGCAGCCTCTGCCTCCCCGGTTCCAGCAACTGTCCTGCCTCAGCCTCCCAGGTAGCTGGGACTACAGGCACACGCCACTATGCCCAGCTAATTTTTGTATTTTCAGTAGAGACGGGACTTCACCACATTGGCCAGGCTGGTCTTGAACTCCTGACCTCAGGTGATCTGCCTGCCTCAACCTCCCAAAGTGCTGGGATTACAGGCATGAGTCACCAGGCCCAGCCCCTATTTCTATCAATTTTTTTAAAAAGGTGATATGTCCTGGACCAGGCGCAGTGGTTCCTGCCTGTAATCTCAGCACTCTGGGAGGCTGAGGCAGGCAGATCATCTGAGGTCAGGAGTTTGAGACAAGCCTGGCCAATATGGTAAAACCCATGAGAATTGCTTGAACCTAGGAGGCAGAGGTTGGAGTGAGCCAAGATCGCACCACTGCTCTCCAGTCTGGGCAATAAGAATGAAAGAGCGAAACTGCATCTCACAAAAAAAAAAAAAAAAAAGGTAGTATGTCCTTTTGTGCTTTGTTCCTATCGGCTCTGATTATAATGCAATGATTTTCTGATCGGGTATTTTGAAGTCCTATTATAATAAGTCAATGCTAGAGCCACAAATGAAATAAAGTACATTCTGCAAGTATAGGGAAGGATGTTAACTCAGGAATAAATTATCATTAATTAAACCATCAAGTACTTTGAAGTGGTGACATGGGCATGGGTATGCTTTCCCTCATAAGTTGGTATAAGTAAGTTTTGATCATTTATATATAATAGGCGCTTGCAAATAGTACAGACTCTGGGGGAAAAAATAGTAGTTTTAACTAAGCCCAATTCCCCCAAACATCTAGTTCATGATATAATTAACTGGAAAGTTAATCCAATTTAAGCCCTTGTTTTTCAAATTACTTTTTTTTTCTTTCTAGACGGAGTCTCATTCTGTCGTCCAGGCTGGAGTATAGTGACACAATCTCGGCTCACTGGAACCTCCACCTCTAGGGTTCAAGTGATTCTCTCCCACCCCAGCCTCCAGAGTAGCTGGGATCACGGGGATGCGCCACCATGCCCAGCTAATCTTTGTATTTTTAGTAGAGACGGGGTTTTGCCATGTTGGCCAGGCTGGTCTCGAACTCCTGACCTCAGGTGACCCGCCCACCTTGGCCTCCTAAAGTGCTAGGATTACAGGTATGAGCCATTATGCCCAGTCCAAATTAGTCTTTCTTGGCCTCCTAAATCTAAAATTAAATATGTCTTTCTACATTGCAATTAAAAGCTCTACAAAGTTCCCATTTTTCTATCTTAAATAATCTATGCTTCTGTGAAAACAGAATTTAGCTCTCCTCAAATGCCACAATACGAAAGTACCCTAATAAGTTATAGTCCTTGACATTTAGAGGAGCCTTAAGAAGGAGGGAATGCTTTCATTCAATTATATGTTTTGTATAACGATTACTTCTATTTTGCTGATGGACAAACTGAGACAGAGGAATCCACTTAGAAGAGAAGAAAAAAGTTTTAGAGGCACGCCTAACTGGGGTTGGGTCACTCAGTACTGTGTGATTTCAGGCAAAGTATTTAACCTCTCTAAACCTATTTCATTATCTGTACAACGAGACTGACAATATCTAACTTGTGGGGCTGTGATAATTAAATCATAGAATACTCGAAAGTACATAAGCTGTGCCTGGTTAGTCTGAGTAGGTTTCAGAAAAAGATATTAATATTGAAGTAAGTGACTGGTGCAAATCTCCCCACCATTCTTATCCAAAAGCAGCCATCCCTAGTAAATGTTTGCACTAAAAATGCAGGACACACTTATTTATGGCTTTCCAAACAGCTTATTAAATAAATAAATAAATAACACTGAGCTTTATTTAAAGGTTCCAGCCAGGTGCAGTGGCTCATGCCTAATCCCAGTACCGCGGACATGAGGTGGGAGAATCACTTGAGGACAAGAATTCAACACCAGCCTAGGCAACACAGCCAAACACCGTCTCTACAAAAAAACTTAAAAATTAGCTGGGTGTAGTGGCTCATACCTGTAGTCCCAGCTACCCAGGAGGCTGAGGCAGGAGGAGTGCTTGAGCTCAAGAATATAGGTTGCAGTGAGCTATGATGATGCCACTGCACTCCAATATGGGCAACAGAACAAGACTCTGTCTCAAAAATATAAAAATAAAAATAAAGGTTTCCTTACTATTATTTACTGTATCAATGTCAATGCAGTAATAACACTCAAAGTATCAGAAACTGTAAAAATTTCCAGTTTTTACTGGAAACAAAAACTGGGCCAGGCGTGGTGGCTCATGTCTATAATCCCAGCACTTCGGGAGGCTGAAGTGGGCAGATCACTTTAGGTCAGGAGTTGGCTCCAGCCTGGCCAACATGGTAAAACCCTGTCTCTACTAAAAATACAAAAATTAGCTGGGCATTGTAGCACACACCTGTAATTCCAGCTACTTGAGAGGCTGAGGCAGGAGAATCGTTTGAACCGGGGAAGCAGAGATTGCAGTGAGCCGAGATCGTGCCACTGCACGCCAGCCTGGGTGACTCTGTCTCAAAAAAAGAAAACTGGAAGCGGGGGGAAGTGACTCATGCCTGCAATCCCAGCACTCTGGGAGACCAAGGTGGGAGGATCACTTGAGCCTAGGAGTTTGAGACCAGCCTGGGCAACACAGTGAGATCCTGTTTCTACAAAAAATTTAAAAATTAGCAGGGTGTGGAGGCACATGCCTGTAGTTCCAGCTACTCAGGAGGTATATAGAGGTGGGAAGATTGCTTGAGCCTAGGAGGTTGACGTGCATGGTGCCAAGATTGAGCCACTGCACTTCAGCCTGGGCAACAGAGAGAGAACCTGTCTCAAAAAAAAAAAAAAAAAATTCCCTCCTGAGTTTGAAGATAAAGCAAAGATTCTGGAAGCATTTAAGGAATATTAACCAAGCATCTCATTTGCTACGCACAGAAGGGTACTGTATTAAAATTATGATCTAACCATTGCCTCACTGTAATCCTAAACCTCTTTGAACCTTAGCCTCCTTAAATGTAAAATAGGAGTTTTTAAAAGATGATCTTTTGGGACTCTTCCATCACTGACATTCTTTTACTTGAGATGCAGAGATCTGTGCTCATTCAGGGTTGAGTGGAATGGGATTTAAAGCACTTATCAAGTATATAACTGAGTTCCAACTGTTTTCAACTTCACATCTGATTCCCAAGAATGAAGCAGAAAATGAAGATGTTTGCATGTGGGCTTCCTAGATTGAGTATCTAACACAAGAAAAGCCTGCCAAGAGCCAAGCAGGCAGTGCGAAGGAGAAGTTGTCTTCCCCTGAATACGTCCTTTATCTCTCTGGGTTCAGGGAATACTGTGAAAAAAAAAATGGATCACTAAATCTTTTCCAAACCCTTTCCCTTTACTTTCTAGGCTGATCTCACATCCATGGTCCCTTAGATCCAAGGCTTGTAGGAGCTTGGGTCCTCACCGCCCTGTTCTGAGACTCAGGTACTCGGAGTCTCAAAGCCCGGATCCCGTCCCCAAAGAAGCCCCAGTCTTCACTGCCCGCTTCTGTTCCCTTCCAAACTCAAGTTTTCTCTGTCTGCTTCTGCCCCTCAGGAACCTGAGTCTTCGCTGCCCCGTTTCTGAATCCTTAGGAGGCCGGGTCTTCACTGTCCCGCTTCTGCCTCTTAGAAGCCCAAGTCCTCACCGCTCCACTTTTACCTCTCCGGAGCCCGTGTCTTCACACCCCGTTCCTTTCCGACCCTCTCCTCGTAGGAGTGCGGGTCCTCATAATCCTGCTCCTCTCAGACCACTTTCCCTCAGATGCCGGAGAACTCAGATCCGTCCCCGTTCCCTAAGTCCCGTCTTGGAGCCCGGGTCCCCACAGCCGCGTCTTCTCCGAGCCTGATCCTCCGTCAGTCCCTTCCCAAGAGCCTGAATCCTCACAGCCCCGTCTCGTCCACAACCTGGTCCTTCGAACACTGACCTACTGTAGATCTGGGTCCTGACTCCCTCCTCCCGCTCTTGTTCCTCAACTGCCAGGGCCCAAGACTCACAGGCAGCAGCGTCTATCTCCCCATGATATGCGGAGACTGCCCCAGAGAAGCGTTCGTCTCAGCAGCCGGTCCGACTGCGCGGCCCTCCCCGACTACTTCCGGCACCGCTCCCCGCCTCCAACCCGGAAACGCGCGGCTCTTCCGGCCGGCGGGCGCGCGCCTCGCTTGCGCAGGCGCAGACTGCCCTCCGACACGTGGTGGCGATATTGAGCTGTGTGTAGCTGTAGCCTGCAGCTTGCGCTTTTAACTGCTTGTAGTTGAGTGGCAGCATGAGCGAGCTCTGCGTATTCCACCCCGGCGTTAAGAATCCTTCACTAGCTTTTCTTCCCGACTCTGCTTATTTATCCATCGGTAGCATGACGGGTAATTGACGCCTTCGGATGGCTTTGAGGTCGCCATTTTTGGTTGGTGCCTTTGTCATGGTGTCAGGACCAGGTTATCATCTGGGACACATTACCCCACAGGTATCCTGTTGAACCTCAACGAGGAAGTTGGCAACACAGGAACCGGGAGATGAGACAGATCGGTTGGTTGTGCCTGTGAACTGGCAATTCAGTAATAACAATTGAGTGCTGACTGTTTGCCAGGAATTGTGCTAATCCGCTTACCTCCGTTACGCCATTTAATCATTTAGAGGAGACCTGTGAGAGATTAAGCAAAATTCTAGCTAATAAGTGCAGAGCCTCAGCTTGAACTCAGACCTCACTACTAAGCCAAAGCCTGTCCTGTAGCATTCTCTAATGCTTTCAGTTTTTTGGCTGTCAAATGCTTGGTGAGAATTGCTTTTATGTGGCTCACGCCTGTGATCCCAGCACTTTGGGAGGCCGAGGCGGGTGGATCACGAGGTCAGGAGTTCAAGATCAGCCTTGCCAAGATGGTGAAACCCCGTCTCTACTAAAAATACAAAACAATTAGCCGGGCGTGGTGGCACGCGTCTGTAATCGCAGCTACTCCGGAGGCTGAGGCAGAGAACTGCTTAAACCTGGAGGGGCGGAGGTTGCAGTGAGCCGAGATCGCGCCACTGCACTCCGGCCTGGGTGACACAGCGAGACTCTGTCTCAAAAAAAAAAGAGAACTGTTATTTTTTACTGTATGCTGGAATGTTAGGTATGCAAGTCAGACCCAGTTCCAGCATCTGTAAGGTTCACAGTAAAATGGAGAAGAACCCACAAACACACCAAAAAATGTATAAAGAGCTGTGGGCCGGGCGCGGTGGCTTAAGCCTGTAATCCCAGCACTTTGGGAGGCCGAGACGGGCGGATCACAAGGTCAGGAGATCGAGACCATCCTGGCGAACACGGTGAAACCCCGTCTCTACTAAAAATACATAAAAAACTAGCCGGGCGAGGTGGTGGGCGCCTGTAATCCCAGCTACTCGGGAGGCTGAGGCAGGAGAATGGCGTAAACCCGGGAGGCGGAGCTTGCAGTGAGCTGAGATCCGGCCACTGCACTCCAGCCTGGTCTACAGAGCGAGACTCCGTCTCAAAAAAAAAAAAAAAAAAAAGCTGTGACAGGCCAGAGTGAGCCACAGTATCTGCCAGCAGAAATTAGGAAAGGTGCCCAGATTGGTGCGGCATCCTGCCCTGTCTTTATATCTTCCTAATCCTCATCCTACCACCTTCCCAATCCACCCTCTACACTGCCACCCAATCCAAATTCTCAGATTCAAGTCCTCATGAACATTGGGCTCCAAGCTGTATTCCTAGCCTTATTTCCTTGCCACTGCTCTCCATTCTTTTTAGGGTCTGGCATACCACTTTTTGTTGTTGAACGCCTATACATCTTTTTTAAGACCCAGGTTGAATGTATATACGTTCATTCAACAAGTGTTTATTGAGTTTCATTGTGTGACAAACCTTTTGCTATGTGCTGAGTACATAACTGGTGGCTATCCTTGTCCTTAGAAAGTCTGCAACCTAGAATGGGAAACAGACCATTAGCAACCGCACAAAAAGGTGATAGAAGAGAATACTGGAATAAGCCAGACTTATCTAGCTGTCTGATGGCCTGAGCCATGGTCATCAGTAAGGAAAACACTTACTCAAGGCCGGGTGCGGTGGCTCAAGCCTGTAATCCCAGCACTTTGGGAGGCCGAGACGGGTGGATCACGAGGTCAGGAGATCGAGACCATCCAGGCTAACACGGTGAAACCCCGTCTCTACTAAAAAATACAAAAAACTAGCCGGGCGAGGTGGCGGGCACCTGTAGTCCCAGCTACTCGGGAGGCTGAGCCAGGAGAATGGCGTAAACCCGGGAGGCGGAGCTTGCAGTGAGCCGAGATTGTGCCACCGCACTCCAGCCTGGGCGACAGAGCGAGACTCCGTCTCAAAAAAAAAAAACAAAACACTTACTCAAGGACCAAGATGGCCAAAGTGGCTGGAGCTTTGGTAACTGGGAAAGACAATGAGTTTGGAGAGGTAGGCAGGGGTTTGTTATAGTCTGGACCTTTTAGACTAGACTATGATGGGGACTTGAGATTATATTCAGTACGCAATGGGAAGGTGTTGGAAGAACAGTGAAATTATGCTGATTTTTTTTTTTGAGATGGAGTCTGGCTCTGTTGCCTAGGCTAGAGTGCAGTGGCCAGATCTCAGCTCACTGCAAGCTCCGCCTCCCAGGTTTACGCCATTCTCCTGCCTCAGCCTCCTGAGTAGCTGGGACTACAGGAACCCGCCACCACGCCCGGCAACGGGGTTTCACCGTGTTAGCCAGGATGGTCTCGATCTCCTGACCTCGTGATCCGCCAGTCTCGGCCTCCCAAAGTGCTGGGATTACAGGCTTGAGCCACCGCTCCCGGCCATATGGTGATTGTTAAATGATACAGGGTCTCACTCTGTCACCTGGGCTGGAGTGCAGTGGCGCAATCATAGTTCACTACAGCCTCAAACTCCTGTGTTCAAGCGATCCTCCTCCACCTCAGCTTCCCAAGTAGATGATTTTTCTTTTCCTTTTCTTTTTTTAAGAGAGAAGGGCTGGGTGCCCTGGCTCACACCTCTAATCCCAGCACTTTGGGAGGCCAAGGCAGGAGGATCATGAGGTCAGGAGATCAAGACTATCCTGGCGAAAATAGTGAAACCCTGACTCTACTAAAAATACAAAAATTAGCTGGGCTTGGTGGCGCACGCCTGTAACCCCAGCTACTCAGGAGGCTGAGGAAGGAGAATTGCTTGAACCCGGGAGGTGGAGGTTGCAGTGAGCTGAGATTGCACCACTGTACTCCAGCCTATGCCAAGGGAGCAAGACTCCATCTCAAATAAAACAACAACAAACAAAAAAAACAGATAAGACCAGGCCAGGCACTGTGGCTCACGCCTGTAATCCCAGCATTTTGGGAGGCCGAGGGAGGTGGATCACTTGAGGTCAGGAGTTCGAGACCAGCCTGGCCAACAGGGTGAAAGCTACTAAAAATATTTTTAAAATTGGTGGGGCGTAGTGGCGGATGCCTGTAGTCCCAGCTACCCGGGAGGCTGAGGCATGAGAATCGCTTGAACCTGGGTGGCAGAGGTTGAAGTGAGCCAAGATCATGCCACTGCACTCCAGCCTGGGCAACAGAGTGAGACTGGGAAAAAAAAAAAGAGATAAGGTGAGATGTGGTGGCTTACACTTGTGATCCCAACACTTTGGGAGGCCCAGGCAGGAAGACTGCTTGAGCCCAGGAGTTTGAGCAGCCTGGGCAAGATAGGGAGACACTGTCTCTAAAAAAAAAAAAAAATAGCCTCAGCATGGTGGTGCGGACCTGTAGTCCCGGCCACTCAGCAGACTGACAGGCAGGAGGATCTGTGGGAGCCTAGGAGTTCCAGGCTGCAGTGAGCCATGATTGCGCCACTGCATTCCAGCCGGATGACAGAGCAACACACTGTCTCAAAAAAAAAAAAAAAAAAGAAAAAGAAAAGAAAGAAAGAAAGAAAAGAAGAGAGATAACACCGGTGGATGATAGGAAGAGCAATTGACAGCACCATCTCTGGGCCTCTCACAAGTTTATACAACACATCTGCTTCCTATTACAATGTAAGAGCTGTTTATGTATCTCCCTTCTCTTGTGACTTCTACTTTGTAAAGAGCAGGGACCTCCATGTATTATTAAAATATATTAAAGAAAGTAAAATACCTAACAGTCTATATTTTTTGTTGAAAACATTTTATTTTATTATTATTTATTATTATTATTATTTTTTGAGACGTAGTCTTGCTCTGTGGCCCAGGCTGGAGTGCAGTGGCTGGATCTCAGCTCACTGCAAGCTCCGCCTCCCGGGTTCCCGCCATTCTCCTGCCTCAGCCTCCGAGTAGCTGGAACTACAGGCGCCGGCTAGTTTTTTTTTGTGAGTCACCGTGCGGTTTCTCTGTGCTAGCCAGGATGGTCTCGATCTCCTGACCTCATGATCCGCTTGTCTCGGCCTCCCAAAGTGCTGGGATTACAGGCATGAGCCACCGCGCCCGGCTATTTATTATTATTATTTTTGAGATGGAGTTCACTCTTGTTGCCCAAGCTGGAGTGCAATGGCACGGTTTCGGCTCACTGCAACCTCTGCCTCCTGGGTTCAAGCGATTCTCCTGCCTCAGCCTCCCTAGTAGCTGGGATTACAGGCACCCGCCACCACGCCCGGCCAATTTTTTGTATTTTTAATAGAGACAGGGTTTCACAATGTTGGCCAGGCTGGTCTCAGACTCCTGACCTCAGGTGATCCACCTGCCTCAGCCTCCCAAAGTGCTGGGATTACAAGCATGAGCCACCGTGCCTGGCCTGAAAACATTTATTTATATGTATACAATGCATACATACATAGAAAGCAGTCTGGCAAGATAAACACTAAACTATTAACAGTTTGGAGGAAGCATTTTCAGATTTTATATCATTTCTGTGCTGTTTCAATTTCTTTACAATTGTCACATATTGGTTTTATTTTTTTGAGACAAGGTCTTCATCTGTCACCTAGGCTGGAGTGCAGGCATGATTATGGCTCACTGTAGCCTTGACTTCCCTGGCTCAAGCAATCCTTCTGCCCCAGCCTCTGGGGTAGCTGGGACCACAGGCCCATGCCACGATGCTCGGTTAATTTTTTATTTTGGGGTAGAGACGAGATCTCTATATGTTGCCCAGAGTGGTCTCAAACTCCTGAGCTCTCAAAGTGTTGGGATTACAGGCATGACCCACAGCACCCATCCATCATTATCCTTTAAAAAAAAAAAAAAATGGGAACAGGTCGGGCACGGTGGCTCACGCCTATAATCCCAGCACTTTCGGAGGCAGAAGCGGGCGGATCACAAGGTCAGGAGATGGAGACCATTCTGGCTAACACGGTGAAACCCCGCCTCTACTAAAAATACAAAAAATTAGCCGGGCACGGTGGCGGGTGCTTGTAGTCCCAGCTACTCGGGAAGCTGAGGCAGGAGAATGGCGTGAACCCGGGAGGCGGAGCTTGCGGTGAGCCGAGATCGCGCCACTGCACTCCAGCCTGGGCGAAAGAGCGAGACTCCGTCTCAAAAAAAAAAAATTGTGTTGATAAAGATCTACTTCAGTCATCTGAGGTACAGGATCTTATTTTTAACATTAATGCTATGCTGTACCTTATTCTACAACTCTTTTCACTTGATTTTGAAAAAAATTTCGAATAACACTCCTTCGAAGTGCAGCATATAGCATGCCACAATATGACAATCAGCTTATGCGTGGTTGTCAGGATGGTGTTTTCCCTTACAATGACCTTGTGCTTCCACTGCACGCCTGCCTGGGCTGCTCCAGGGTGGTGGCTAGGGGTGGCACAAGTTACACATTTTCAATTAGGATAGGTTGTGATTCTTGTCTTCCCTAGTTAGGTACCTACAGCCGCTGAGAGCCTGTATTCCAAGGCCATGAGACACCTTATGTCGTGAGCAGTTGACGAGAGAGACCCAGCACTTACTGCAAACGGAAGGAGTGATTCCTCCCTCGCTTGCTCAGCCGCTCTTCTTCGCCACTCCTTCGCCGCCCGTCAGCACCTTCCCAGCAAGCCCTGCTTATATTTGCATATCGACTAACGTCATTTTCTTCTAAGTAAAAATCGAAAGGACAAATTCTAGATTCTCCTTATGAAGTCTTCCTTTCAGTTCAGAAAAAATGGAATTCGCTCTCCAACTTCAGGAAATTGAAATAAAGAGTTGCTTGGATTTAGTGATCACCTTTACCATAAAATGGATTTGCTAACACTGCCACCCTGCTTTGGTAGCGAATAAAGCAAAAAGGGCTTCTGTCGTGAGTGGCACACGTAGGGCAACTCGATTGCTCTTCGTGCGGAATCGACATCAAGAGATTTCGGAAGCATAATTTTTTGATATTCGGGCAGCTGGTGATCGTTGGTCCTGGCGCCCTTCTTTTTGTGTTTAAAATCAGATGATGAACATTTCTGTATGAGTTAGGTGTTACTTTTGTAAATAAATGTGAGACCAGCATGATCCTTTTTCTTTGAAGTTACGTAGTTATCTGCGTGAACCGCAGATGACTAAATTCGCAGGGCATTTAACAAATGTAATGCATAAGTAGCAAGATAGTGCTAGACCTGTATCCTAGTACTTGGGCGGTGGAGATGGGATAACCCCGCGTGTTCTCGTGTGGGAGACCAGTCTGAGCAACACAGCTGGAAGCCCCCACAAACGAGAGAATTTAAAAATTATAAGTGCGTGGTGGCACGCGTAACAGAAAATTATTTAGCGACTGTGTTACAATATAGCAGCTAATAGAATAGACCTAGTGCTTGACTTCAGGAGACCTGCCTCAGCCTCCCGAGTAGCTGGAACTACAGGCGTGCGCCATCATGCCCAGCTAATTTTTGTATTTTTAGTAGAGACGGGTTCGCCATGTTGGCCAGGATGGTCTCGATCTCCTGATCTGGTGATCCGACCACTTCGGCCTCCCAAAGTACTAGGATTACAGGCGTGGCCATCGCGCCCGGCCTGCGCAGAGGAAATTGAAATTACCTTCACCAGGCCTCAGCAAACTTTTTCTATACCTTATACCATATACAAAAGATTAATTCAAGGGCGGGCGCAGTGGCTCACGCCTGTAATCCCAGCACTCCCAGAGGCCGAGGTGGACGGATCACCTGAGGTCGGGATTTCAAGACCAGCCTGACCAACTTGGAGAAACCCCGTCTCTAACTAAATATACAAAATTAGCCGGGCGTGATGGAGCATGCCTGTAATCCGAGTTACGAGGGAGGCTGAGACAGGAGAATTGCTTGAACCGAGGAGGCGGAGGTTGCAGTGAACTGAGACCGCACCATTGCACTCCAGTCTGGGCAACAAGAGTGAAACTCCGTCTCAAAAAGGAAAAAAAAAAAAAAAAGAAAGAAAAGAAAATTAAATCAAAATGGATCAAAGACCTAAATTAAGACCTTAAACTATAAAACCCTTAGAGAAAACACAGGGGAAAATGACATCGACTTTGTCAATGATTTCTTGGATATAACACAATGGTGCACAAGCAACAAAAAATAAATTGGTCTTCATCAAATTTTAAAATGTTGACATTAATTTTAAAATTAAAATGAAAAACCCGGCTGGGTGCGGTGGCTCACGCCTGTAATCCCAGCACTTTGGGAGACTGAGGTGGGCAGATCAGCTGAGGTCAGGAGTTGGAGACCAGCCTACCCAACATGGTGAAACCCCATTGCTACTAACATTACAAAAATTAGCGGGGCATGGTGGCGGGTGCCTGTAATCCCAGCTACTCTGGGGGCTGAGAGAGGAGAACGCTTGAACCCAGGAGGCAGAGGTTGCAGTGAGCTGAGATCCTGCCATTGCGCTCCAGCCTGGGTGACAGCAGGGAAACTCCATCTTAAAAAAGAAGAAGGCCGGAACAGCAGCTCATGCCTGTAATCCCAGGACTTTGGGAGGCCAAGGTGGACAGATCACAAGGTCAAGAGATTGAAACCATCCTGGCCAACATGGTGAAACCCCGTCTCTACTGAAAATACAAAAATTAGCCAGGCGTGGTGGCAGACACCTGTAATTCCAGCTACTTGGGAGGCTGAGGCAGGAGAATTGCTTGCACCTAGGAGGCGGAGTTGCAGTAAACCAAGATCGTGCTACTGCACTCCAACCTGGGCAACAGAGTGAGACTCTGTCTCAAAGAAAAAAAAAAAAAAAAAGCCGGTTGTGGTGGCTCACACAAGTAATCCCAGCACTTTGGGAGGCCGAGGTGGGCAGGAGTTCAAGACCAACCTGGCCAATATGGTGAAACCCTGTCTCTACTAAAAATACAAAAAAAAATTAGCCGGGCGTGGTGGTGGATGCCTGTAATCCCAGCTACTTGGGAGGCTGAGGCAGGAGAATCGCTTGAATCTAGGAGGCAGAGGTTGTGGTGAGCCAAGATAATATCATTGCACTCCAGCCTGGACAAGAGCGAAACTCCGTCTCAGAAAACAAACAAACAAACAAACAAACAAAAAAACCCTTGTACATCAAAGGACACTATCAACAGAGTGGAAAGACAACTCACATCAGAGAACATGTTTGTAAATAACATATCTGATAAGAGATTAATACCCATAATACGTAAGGAACTCATAACTCAACAGCAACAACACAAACCCAGCCCAATTCAATAATGGGCAAAAGGACTTGCATAGACATTTCTCCAAAGATGGCCAATAAGCACATGAAATGATGCTCAGCATCACTAATCATTAGGAAAATGCAAATCAAAACCATAATGAGATAGTACTTCACACCCATTAGGATAGGTATTAATTAAAAATACATATATCGGGAGTCTCTCTGAGCCTACTCTGGCCCAAGAGGCTGCCAATGATTCAAAATAATAGTAATAATAAAGACCAGTGCTATGGATCACATCTGTAATCCCAGCACTTTGGGAAGCCAAGGTGAGAGGATCCCTTGATGCCAGGAGTTCAAGACCTAAAGATATCTCTACAAATAATTTATAAAATTAGCTAGGTGTGGGTCACACACTGTGGCTCATGCCTGTAATCCCAGCACTTTGGGAGGCTGAGGCAAGTGGATCACTTGAGGTCATGAGTTTGAGACTAGCCTGGCTAACATGGTGAAACCCCTATCTCTGCTAAAAATACAAAAATTAGCCAGGCATGGTGGCAGGCGCCTGTAATCCCAGCTACTCAGGAGGCTGAGGCAGAAGAATTGCTTGATCCCAGGAGCTGGAGGTTGCAGTGAACTTAGATCGTGCCACTGCACTCCAATGATACTCCGTCACATAAAAATAAAATAAAGTAAAATAAAATAAAATAAAATAAATCAACACAGCCCAGGTGTAGTGGCTCATGCCTGTAATCCCAGCACTTTGGGAGGCCAAGGCGGGTGAATCATTTGAGATCAGGAGTTCAAGACCAGCCTAGCCAACATGATACCAAAATCTGTATTAGGGTTCTCTAGAGGGACAGAACTAATAGAACATATGTATGTATGAAAGGGAGTTTATTTTTATTTTATTTTATTTTATTTTATTTTATTTTTTGAGCTAGAGTCTTTCTCTGTTGCCCAGGCTGGAGTGCAGTGGAGCAACATAGGCTCACTGCAACCTCTACCTCCCAAGTTCAAGCAATTCTCCTACCTCAGCCCCTGAGTAACTGGGATTACAGGCACACGCCACCACACCTGGCTAAGTTTTGTATTTTTTTTCAGTAAAGACAAGGTTTCACCATGGTGGCCAGGCTAGTCTCTAACTCCTGACGTTGTGATCTGCCTGCCTTGGCCTCCCAAAGTGCTGGGATTATAAGTGTGAGCCACCTCACCTAGCCAAAGGGAGTTTATTAAGGAGAATTGACTCACGTGGTCACAAAGTGAAGTCCCTTGATAGACCATCTACAAGTTGAGGAGCAAGGAAGCCAATAGTGGGCTGGATGCAGTGGCTCATGCCATGCCTATAATCCCAACACTTTTGGAGGCCAAGGTGGGCGGATCACCTGAGGTCAGGATTTTGAGACCAACCTGACCAATATGATGAAACACTGTCTCTACTAAAATAAACAAAAATTAGCAGGGCATGGTGGCATGCGCCTGTAATCCCAGCTACTCAGGAGGCTGAGGCAGGACAATTGCTTGAACCCGGGGCAGAGGTTGCAGTGAGCCGAGATAGCGCCATTACACTCCAGCCTGTGCAACAGGAGTGAAACTCAGTCTCAAAAAAAAAAAGA
Organism: Papio anubis; assembly: GCF_008728515.1. Classification (NCBI taxonomy): domain Eukaryota; kingdom Metazoa; phylum Chordata; class Mammalia; order Primates; family Cercopithecidae; genus Papio; species Papio anubis. The sequence goes on from NC_044976.1 coordinate 27,007,124, forward strand.
AGGCCAGGCGCGGTGGCTCACACCTGTAATCCCAGCACTTTGGGAGGCCGAGGCGGGTGGATCACGAGGTCAGGAGATCCAGACCATCCTGGCTAACACGGTGAAACCCTGTCTCTACTAAAAATACAAAAAAATTAGCCGGGCGTGGTGGCGGGCGCCTGTAGTCCCAGCTACTTGGAAGGCTGAGGCAGGAGAATGGCATGAACCTGCGAGGTGGGGCTTGCAGTGAGCCAACATCGCGCCACTGCACTCCAGCCTGAGCAACAGAGCGAGACTCCGTCTCAAAAAAAAAAAAAAAAAAAAATAGTAGCTCAGTCGCTCAGAGTCCCTAAACCTCAAAAGTAAGGAAGCCGACAGTGCAGGCTTCAGTCTGTGGCCAAAGGCCCAAGAGCCCCTGGCACACCACTGGTCTAAGTACAAGAGTCCAAAAGCCAAAGAACTTGGAGTCTGATATTTGAGGGCAAGAAGCATCCCACAAGGGAGAAAGACGAAGCCTGGAAGGCTTAGCAAGTCAGCTCCCACCTTCTGTCTGCTTTATTCTAGCCACACTGGCAGCTGATTAGATGGTGCCCACCCAAATTGAGGGTGGTCCTGCCCCTCCAAGTCCACTGACTGAAATGTTAATCTCCTTTGCGAACACCCTCACAGACACACCCAGGAACAATATTTTGCATCCTTCCATCCAATCAAATTGATACATATTTTTTTGAGATGGAGTCTTGCTCTGTCGCCCAGGCTGCAATGCAGGAGTGCAGTGGTGTGAGCCCAGCTCACAGCAACCTTTGCCTCCTGGGTTCAAGCGAGGCTCCCAACTCAGCCTCCCGAGTAGTTGATATTACAGGCCTGTGCCACTGCACCTGGCTAATTTTTGTATTTTGAGTAGAGACAGGGTTTTACCGTGTTGGTCAGGCCGTTCTTGAACTCCTAACCTGCAGTGATCAGCCTGCCTTGGCCTCCCAAAGTGCTGGGATTACAGGCGTGAGCCACCAGGGCCGGTCTGATATGAAGGTAATAAATCTTACATCATATGTTTGTTTGTTTTTGAGACAGAGTCTTGTTTTAGCCTGCTCCAGCTATGCAGTGGTGCTGGCATCTCGGCTCACTGCAACCTCCGCCTCCTGGGTTCAAGCAATTCTTCCACCAGCCTCCCAAGTAGCTGGGACTACAGGCACCCATTACCACGCCTGTGTATGTTTAGTAGAGATGGGGTTTCACTGTGTTAGCCAGGATGGTCTTGATCTCCTGACCTTGTTATCTGTCCGTCTTGGCCTCCCAGAGTGCTGGGATTATAGGGTGTGAGCCACACATCTGGCCTTTTTGAGACAATAGGGTCACCCAGGTTGATGCAGTGTAATGGATTCTGCTCACTGCAAAGTTCGGGCCTTCCTGGAAGCATTTCCTTTTGCCTCCTCTGCCTCAGCCTCCAGTAGCTGGGGATCATAGCGCCTCTCGCCCCACCTTGCCCGCTAGTTGGGGTTTTTGTATTTTTAGTAGAGACGGGTTTCACCCGTGTTAGCTAAGAGGTTCCTGACTTCTGACTCGATCCGGCCGCCCCCAGCCCGGCCTCAAAGTGCTAGGGATTACAGGCTTATGAGCCGCCGCATGTGCCATGCTTGAGATGAGTTTTGCTGTTGTCGCCCAGACTGGAGTGTAATGGCACGATCTCAGCTCACTGCAACTTCCACCTCCCAGGTTGAAGTGATTCTCCTGCCTCAGCCTCCCAAGTAGCTGGGATTACAGGCGCCCACCACCACATCTGGCTAAAGTTTTTGTATTTTTAGTAGACACGGAGTTTCACCATGTTGGCCAGGCTGGTCTCAAACTCCTGACCTCAGATGATCCACCTGCCTCAGCCTCTGAAAGTGCTGAGATTACAGGCGTGAGCCACCGTGCTCGGCCAATTTTTTTGTATTTTTAGTGGAGACAGGGTTTCACCATGCTGGCCAAGCTGGTCTTGAACTCCTGACCTCAGGTAATCTGCCCGTCTCAGCCTCCCAAAGTGCTGAGATTATAGGCATGAGCCATTGTGCCTGGCCTAGGAGGCAATCTTAACTTCCAGTTTAATGGAATCATTGTGCCTCCTGGTGGCAACGTTCCTCCCTCTAAAACTAAGACTTCTAGGTCAGCAGAACATAATGCCGTGGGAACAGGAAGCAAGAATTTTGCTAGTGGGTCACTAGAAGTAATGGCGAGTGGTGCCACTTCCACTTCCACCTCTTGATTCCTGGACGCTTGAATCCTGCCTATGGGAGAAACAGTACGAATCAGCATACCATGTGCTGATTCAGAGCATACACAGCCTTCTGGAGAACTCTGCCCCAGTCCTGCAAAGTATTGTCACCTAGTTGGCATTGTAATTGTGACTTCAAAAGGCCATTCCGCTGTTCTGTCAGTCCAGCTGCTTCAGGATGATGGGGAACATGGTAAGACAAGTGAATCCCATGAGCAAGAGCCCACTGTCGCGCTTGTTTAGCTCACAAGTGAGTGCCTTGGTCAGAGGCAATGCTGTGTGGAATACCATGATGGTGGATAAGACATTCTGTAAGTCCACGGATGATAGTCTTGACAGAAGCATTGCATGCAAGACAGGCAAACCCATATCTAGAGTAAGTGTCTATTCCAGGGAGGACAAACCTCTGCCCTTTCCATGATGGAAGAGGTCCAACATAGTCAAACTGCCACCAAGTGGCTGGCTGATCACCTCGAGGCATGGTGCCATATCAAGGACTCAGTGTTGGTCTTTGCTGCTGGAAAATAGGGCACTCAGTTGCGGCCGTAGCCAGGTCAGCCTTGGTGAGTGGAAGTCCATGTTGCTGAGCCCATTAGTAACCTCCATCTCTGCCACCATGGCCACTTTGTTCATGAGCCCATTGGGTGATGACAGGGGTGGCTGGGGAAAGAGGCTGAGTGGTGTCCACAGAACAAGTTATCCTATCCAGTTGATTATTAAAATTCTCCTCTGCTGGCTGGGCGCGGTTGCTTAAGCCTGTAATTCCAGCATTTTGGGAGGCCGAGGTGGTCAGATCACAAGGTCAGGAGATTGAGACCATTCTGGTTAACACGGTGAAATCCTGTCACTACTGAAAATATAAAAAAATTAGCTGGGCGTGGTGGCGCACACCTGTAGTCCCAGCTACTCGGGAGGCTGAGGCAAAAGAATCACTTAAACCTGGGAGGCGGAGGTTGCAGTGAGCTGAGATTGCGCCACTGCACTCCAGCCTGGCAACAGAGCAAGACTCCATCTCAAAAAAAAAAAAAAAAAAAAAAATCCTTTGCTGAGATCACCCTTTGGTAAGCATTCACATGGGATACAACTATCTTCACAGTTTTTGACCACTCAAAGAGGTGTATTCACATAGCTCTTTCCCAAATGCCTTTGTCACCAATTTTTCAATCATGCTTCTTCCAAGCCCCTGACCATCCAGCTAAAACATTGGCTACAGCCCATGAATCGGTATATAATTGCACATCTGGTCATTTCTCTCTCTAAGCAAAGAGCACAACCAGGTTCACTCCTCGAAGTTCTGCCCACTGGGAAGATTTCCCTTCACAGCTGTCCTTCAGGGATATCTTAAAAAGGGGCTGTAGCGCTGCAGCTGTCCACTTTCAGGTGGTGCCTGCATGTCATGCAGAGCTAGCTGTAAACCAGGCCCTAGTCTTCTCTTCCTCTGTCAACTCATCAGGGGGAACTCCCCATGAGGCCATTGGTGCAGGCTGGGGGAGAGAAGGTAGGGTGGCAGGAGTGGAGGCCATGGGCATTTGAGTTGCTTCCTCATGCAACTTACTTGTGCCTTCAGGACCTGCTCCAGCCCGATCACATATATACCACTTCCATTTGATGATGGAGTGCTGCTGTGCACACCCAACTTTATGATGGGTCAGAAAGCACCCAGTTCATGAGGCAGTTCAGGTCGCATGGTGACTTGATGACCCATAGTCAAACGTTCAGTTTCTACCAAAGCCCAGTAACAGGCCAAGAGCTGTCTCTCAAAAGAAGAGTAGTTAGCTGCAGAAGATGGCAGGGCCTTGCACCAAAATCCTAGAAGCCTCTGCTGTGATTCACCTATGGGGGCCTGCCAAAGGCACCAAACAGCAACCCTATCTGCCACTGACACCTCAGGCACCATTGGATCTGCTGGGTCATATGGCCTAAATGGCAGAGCAGCTTGCAAAGCAGCCTGGACCTGTTGAAGAGCCTTGTCCTGTTTTGGACTCCACTCAAAACTGGCAGCCTTTTGGGTCACTTGATACCAGAGCAACATACCCAAATGAGGAATGCGTTGCCCCCAAAATCCAAATAGGCCCAGTAGGCACTGTGCCTGTTTCTTGGTTGTAGGAGGGGCCAAGTGCAGCAATTTATCCTTCACCTTAGAAGGAATATCTCGACAGGCAAGGCCCCACACCACTGAACCCCTAGAAATTTCACTGAGGTAGAAGTTCCCTGAATTTTAGTCAGAATTACTTCCCATTCCCTGGCATGCAAATGTCTCACCAACAAGTCCAGTATGTTTGTTACATCTCTCTCACTGGGTCTAATCAGCATAATGTCATTAATGTAATGGACCAGTGTGATACCTGATGGCAGGGAAAAGTGATCAAGATCTCTGTGAACAAAGCTGGAGAGTTGATATACCCCGGAGATAGGATAGTGAAAGTATATTGCCAGCCTTGCCAGCTGAAGGCAAATTGCCTCTGGTGGGCCTTATGGACAGGAATGGAGAAAAAGGCATTTGCCAAATCAGTACCTGCATAACAGGTACCAGGAGATGTGTTAATTTGCTCAAGCAATAACGCTACATCTGGTACAGCAGCTGCAATTGGAGTCACCACTTGGTTAAGCTTATGAAAATCCACTGTCATTCTCCAAGATCACCTGTCTTCTGCACAGGCCAAATAGGAGAGTTGAACGAGGATGTGGTGGGAACCACCACCTCTTTGTCTTTCAAGTCCTTTATGGTGTCATTAATCTCTGCAATCCCTCCAGGGATGCAATATTGTTTTGTTTTGTTTTGAGACGCAGTTTTGCTCTTGCTGCCCAGGCTGGAGTGCAGTGATGCAGTCTTGCCTCACTGCAACCTCCACCTCCCGGAATCAAGTGGTTCTCCTGCCTCAGTCTCCTGAGTAGCTGGGATTACAGGCACCTGCCACCACACCTGGCTAATTTTTTGTATTTTTAGTAGAGATGAAGTTTCATCACATTGACCAGGCTGGTCTTGAACTCCTGACCTCAGATGATCTGCCTGCCTCAGCCTCCCAAAGTGCTGGGATTACGGGTGTGAACCACTGTGCCTGGCCCAATATTGTTTTTTTATTTACTATTTTTCAGGGCAGAGGCAGCTCTAATGGCTTCCATTTGGCCTTTCCCACCACAATAGCCCTCACCCTACTGCTCAGGGAGCCACTGTGGGGATTCTGCCAGCTACTAAGTATGTCTATGCCAATTATGCATTCTGGCACTGGAGAAATGACCACAGGATGAGTACAGGGACCCACTGGACCCACTGTAAGTCAGACCTGAACTAAAACTCCAGTAATTACCTGATCTCCATAAGTCCCTACTCTAACTGGAGGACCATAATGATGTTTTGGGTCCCCTAGAATCAATGTCAGCTAAGAGCCAGTGTCCAGTACTCCCCCGAAGGTCTAATTATTCCCCTTTCCCTAATGCACAGTTACCCTAGCCCAGAGGTATCTTTGGGGAAAGATGGGAGAAAGAGTAACAGTATAAATTGTCCGTAGTGTAGTGGGGTCCTTCTTCAATGGGACCTGGCCTCCCCTTCATTCAAGTAGTTCTGGGTCTGTAAACCAGCTCAAGTCTGGAAATTGCTTGAGAGACCATGACTCTCTATTTCTTTTTGAGACAGAATTTCGCTCTTGTTGCCCAGGCTGGAGGGCAAAGGCACAATCTCAGGCTCACCAAAACCTCTGCCTCCCAGGTTCAAGCGATTCTCCTGCCTCAGCCTCCCAAGTAGCTGGGATTACAGGCATGTGCCACCACGCCTGGCTAATTTTGTATTTTTAGGAGGGATGGAGTTTCTACATGTTGGTCAGGCTGATTTCGAACTCCCAACTTCAGGTTATCCGCTTGCCTTGGCCTCCCAAAGTGCTGAGATTATAGGCGAGAGCCACCATACCTGGCTGATTCTCTGTTTTACAATTCAAATTAGTCTTTTGTCCACTCAACCTGGAAGTTTTCTATTTATACAAATTAAGTAAGAATGCAGTAAGTGCTGGGCATGGTGGCTCACACCTGTAACCTCAGCACTTTGGGAGGCCAAGGCAGCAGATCACATGAGGTCAGGAGTTTGAAACCAGCCTGGCAACATGGCAAAACGCTGTCTCTACTAAAAATTAAAAAAATTGGGCCAGGGACAGTGGCTCATGCCTGTAATCCCAGCACCTTGGGAAGTCGAGGCAGGTGGATCATCTGAGGTCAGGAGTTTGAGACCAACCTGGCCAACATGGCAAAACCCCGTCTCTACCAAAAATACAAAAAATTAGCTGGGCATGGTGGCGGGTGCCTATAATCCCAGCTATTTGGGAGGCCAAGGCAGAAGAATTGCTTGAACCTGGGCGGTGTAGCTTGCAGTGAGCCAAGATTGTGCCATTGTACTCCAGCCTGGGTGACAAGAGTGAAACTCCATCTAAAAAAAAAAAATTGGGCTGGGCGCAGTGGCTCGTGCCTGTAATCACAGCACTTTGGGGGGCTGAGGCGGGTGAATCACTTGAGGCCAGGAATTCGAGACCAGGCTGGACAACATGGTAAAACCCCGTCTCTACTAAAAATACAAAAACTAGCTGGACATGGTGGCATGGGCCTGTAGTCCCAGCTACTCGGGAGGCTGAGGCAGGAAAATTGCTTGAACCTGGGAGGCAGAGGTTTCAGTGAGCCGAGACTGCACCACTGCACTCCAGCCTGAGCGACAGAGCAAGACTCCCTATCAAAAGAAAAAAATATTAACTGGACATGGTGGCACATGCCTGTAATCCCAGCTACTTGGGAGGCTGAGGCGGGAGAATCACTTGAACCCGGAAGGGGGAGGTTGCAGTAACCTGAGATCACGCCACTGCACTCCAACCTGGGCAACAGAGCAAGACTCTGTCTCAAAAGAAAAAAAAAAAAGAGTTCAGTAAGCTTTCTACCAATGAGTCAGACTATTCCGATTGCTGCTTTGCCTCTGCTGTCCATTACAGTAACTACGTCTGCTTTGCCTTTGATGGTTGAGTGTTGCCACTTGGCTCCTGCCACCTCAGGATTTAATTATTCCCACTGCATTTAAGTTTTCCAATTGAGTGAGTGTGGTTCCCACCATACGATCTGACATACAGAGAGGAGCAATCACAGAGCTCTTCAAGGACACGGGTGCTCCCTTCACAAATCTGTTTCACAAGGTTATACCCTATGGTGAAGGATCTGTCTTCTGGACCCTTCCATTAGGGATGAGCAGGTCTAAAGTAACTAATCCACTCTAGTGTTCCAACTTCCCTAAGCCTTTGGATCCCTTCCTCTACATTAAACCAAGGGAGATTGGAATGCTACTAAAAATACAAAAAGGCGGGCCTGATGATGTGCGTCTGTAATTGCAGCTGCTAGGGAGGCTGAGGCATGAGAATCTCTTGAACCTGAGAGGCAGAGGCTGCAGTGAGTGGAGGTCACATCACTGCACTCCAGCCTGGGCAAAAGAATGAAGATCCTCTCAAAAACAAACAAACAAACAAAAGCCAGGCATGGTGGCTCACGCCTGTAATCCCTGCACTTTGGGAGGCCAAGGTGGGTGGATCACCTGAGGTCAGGAGTTTGAGACGAGCCTGGCCAACATGAGGATACCCTGAATCTACTAAAAATACAAAAAATTAGCTGGGCGTGGTGGTGCATGCCTGTAACTCAGCTACTCAGGAGGCTGAGGCAGAAGAATCATTTGATTCCGCTAGGAGGCGGAGATTGTAGGTGAGCCGAGATTGCGCCACTGCACTCTAACCTGGGAAACAAGAGGAAAACTCAGTCTCAAAAATAAACAAACAAACAAACAAACACAGAATAAACATGTGATCCAGCAATTCCTCTTCGGGGTATAGACCCAAAAGAATTGAAACCAGGAACTTGAATAGATATTTGTACACCCACGTTCATAGTATCATAGCAGCATTACTTGCAACAGCCAAAAAGTAGAAACAATTCATATGTCCATCAAAGGACAAATGGATAAACCAAATGAATGGATGTCTATACAGTGGAATTATTATTTGGTCATAAAAAGGAATGAAGTACTGAAACATGCCATAGCATGAATGAACTTTGAACACATTATGCCAAGTGAAATAAACCAGACTCAAAAGGACAAATATTGTACAATACTACTTATATGAGGCACTTAGCATAGTCAAATTCTGGCTAGGCACGGTGGCTCACACCTGGAATCCCAGCACTCTGGGAAGCCAAGCTGGGCGGATCACTTGAGGTCACAAGTTTGAGACCAGCCTGGACAACATGGCGAAACCCCGCCTTTACTAAAAATACAAAAATTTGCTGGGCGTGGTGGCACACGCCAGTAGTCCTACTACTCTGGAGTAGCTACTCTGGAGGCTGAAATGGGAGAATTGCTGGAACCCAGGAGGCGGAGGTTGCAGTGAGCCAAGATTGCACCACTGCACTCTAGCCTGGGTGACAGAGCGAGACTCTGTCTCAAAAAAAAATCTAAAAATGGTAAACTTTATGTAATGTCTATTTTATCACAATAAAAAATTAAAAGTTAATTTAAAATGAAATAGTTTAAAAGGAAAGATATTGAAGAGTAAGATTTTGAATGTGCCTGTGATATCCCTGGCACTGAGCTGGGAGGTGGTCACTGGTTCAGGGAGCTTACATGCTAATAAGCCAACAGTGTGCATGCCAGTGTCCACACCATGCCTGGTAGAGCAGAAGTGCTCATAAATGTAATTATTATTTGATAACCCTCAGCTCAATTTTGAAAGTAAGCAGGATTCTTGAGGCCGAGATGGGCGGATCACGAGGTCAGGAGATCGAGACCATCCTGGCTAACACGGTGAAACCCCGTCTCTACTAAAAAATACAAAAAGCTAGTTGGGCGAGGTGGCGGGCGCCTGTAGTCCCAGTTACTCGGGAGGCTGAGGCAGGAGAATGGCGTAAACCCGAGAGGCGGAGCTTGCAGTGAGCTGAGATCCGGCCACTGCACTCCAGCCTGGGCGACAGAGTGAGACTCCGTCTCAAAAAAAAAAAAAAAAAAGAAAAAGAAAGTAAGCAGGATTCCAAATTAATCCACCTTGGAGAAGTCTTATGACATGATGGTGACATTCTGTGTCCCAGTAAAGAATCTGTTTTTGGCTGGGCTCGGTGGCTTATACCTGTAATCCCAGGACTTTGGGAGGCTGAGGCAGGTGGATCACCTGAGGTTAGGAGTTCGAGACCAGCTTGGACAACATGGTGAAACCCCGTCTCTACTAAAAATACAAAAATTAGGCGGGTGTGGTGGTGAGGGCCTGTAGTCCCAGTTATTCAAGAGGCTGAGGCAGGAGAATCGATTGAACCCAGGAGATGGAGGTTGCAGTAGGCCAAGATGGTGCCACTGCACTCCAGCCTGGGTGACGGAGTGAGACTCTGTCTCAGAAAAAACAAAAATAATCTTTCTCAGGCCGGCTGTAGTGGCTCACGCCTATAATCCCAGCACTTTGGGAGGCTGAGGTGGGCGGATCGCTTGAGTTCAAGATCAGCCTGGCCAACACAGTGAAACCCCATCTTTACTAGCTGGGCATGGTGTCTGTGCCACCGTGCTTCTCAGGGAGGCTGAGGGCAGTCGCTTGAACCAAGTGGAGGTTGCAATGAGCAGAGATCAGCGCCCTGCCTCTAGCTTGGGCAAAGTGAGACTTTGTCAAAAATTGGCCAGGCGCCAGTGGGCTCAAGCCTGTAATCCCAGCTGGGGAGGCTAAGAGGCGGGCAGATCTGAGATCAAGATCAAGACCATCCCTGACTAACAGGGTGAAACCCGTCTCTAAAAAATACAAAAAAAACCATGGCTGAGGTGGCGGGCGCCTGTAGTCCCAGCTACTCGGGGAGGCTGAGGCAGAATAGCATAAACCGGAGGCCGAGGAGCTGCAGTGAGCTGAGATCCGGCCACTGCGCCTCCAGCCTGGGCAACAAACTGAGACTCTGTCTCAAAAAAAAAAAATTCTGTTTTTTGTATAATAGACCTTAAACTGAAATCTTATTGTAAATTCCTCAAATTGTTGTACCCCAATCAATATGCTTAACCTTTGGGACACTAAATAGGTGCTGATTTTTTTTTTTTAAGATTAACTGACGTGCACCTGTAGTCCTAGCTACTCTGGAGGCTGAGGTTGGAGGATCCCTTGAGCCCAGGAGTTCCAGGCTACAGTGAGTTATGATTGCACCATTGTACTCTACCCTGAGCAGTGAAGTGAGACCCTGTCTCTAAAAAAAAAGAAAAAAAGCCAGGCGTGGTGGCTCACGCCTGTAATCCCAGCACTTTGGGAGGCCAAGGTGGGTGGATCACGAGGTCAGGAGATCAAAACCATCTTGGCTAACATGATGAAACTCTGTCTATACTAAAAATACAAAAAATTAGGGCATGGTGGCACGCACCTGTAGTCCCAGCTACTTGGGAGGCTGAGGCAGGAGAATCGCTTGAACCTGGGAGGCGGAGGTTGCAGTGAACCGAGATCGCGCCATTGCACTCCAGCCTGGGCGACAGAAACAGACTCTGTCTCAAAAAAAAAAAATGCTGGGCACGGTGGCGCACGCCTGTAATCCCAGCACTTTGGGAGGCCAAGGCAGGCGGATCACCTGAGGTCGGGAGTTTGAGACCTGCCTGACCAACATGGAGAAACCCTGTCTCTACTAAATAAACAAAATTAGCCGGGCATGGTGGTGCATGCCTGTAATCCCAGCTACTCAGGAGGCTAAGGCAGGAGAATCCCGTGAATCCGGGAGGCAGAGGTTTTGGTGAGCCAATATCACGCCACTGCACTCCCGCCTGGGCAAGAGCGAAACTCCACCTCAAAAAAAAAAAAAAAAAAAGGAAAAAGAAAAAAGAGGACAATTCTGGTATGAGGCCCACGCCCTTGTTTTAAACTTTCCTGTAGGCCGGGCACGGTGGCTCAAGCCTGTAATCCTAGGACTTTGGGAGGCCGAGGCGGGCGGATCACACGGTCAGGAGTTTGAGACCAGCCTGACCAATATGGTGAAACCCCATCTCTACTAAAAATACAAAAAAAAAAAAAATTAGCTGGGCGTGGTGGCGCACGCCTGTAATCCCAGCAGCTACTCCGGAAGCCGAGGCAGGAGAATTGCTTGAACCTGGGAGGCAGAGGTTGCAGTGAGCCGAGATCGTGCCAGTGCACTGCAGCCTGGGTGACAGATGGAGACTCCGTCTTAAAAAAAAAACAAAAAAACCAATAACAACAACAAAAAAACCTTTCCTGTAAAAACTTTTGTCCTTAGGATAGACTCAGGAACATGCCCAACTCTGTTGGTGTGTCTTCCCGGGTCAATTCTCACATTTGCCTTCCAATAAGCCTTTATCAAATTATTTCTGTCTCATCAGCCTTTATTTTAGTAGCATAATGGTCACCATCACAGATAGGTAGACTGAGGCCCAGAGAGAGCCTTAACAAAGTAATGAAGTTCCTACGACAAGGGAGGTAGCACTGACTGGGCTCTGAGTTCTGTAAGGTGAGTGGCTAGTGTCAGTGGAAGGTTTTTTGTTGTTGTTGTTGTTGTTTTGAGACAGAGTCACGTAAGCCAGAGTACAGTGGCCTGATCACGGCTCACTGCAGCCTTGAACTCCTGGACTCAAGCCATCCACCCGCCTTGGCCTCCCAAAATGCTGGAATTACAGTCATGAGCCACCACAACCGGCCTTGCCTTTTGCTTTGGTTGCAGTGGTGGACCCTGGGTGAGGGTAGGGCTGCGATGGGGTGGTGGAGGAGGTGATACACCTGACTACTGCATCTAGATTCATCCTAGTCTTTTTTTTTTGCACCAACTGGCAGAATTTCCTTTCTCTCTCTGCCTCCTTTTCTGATTCACTCTCCATCTGTTAGTGGCTTCTGGCTTCTGAGAATGTGGATGCAGAAGGGTGGGGTAAGCTGTGGGGGGTGGGGAAGTAGATACAAAAATACAGGCAGTCCTTAATAGGCTTTTAAATATTTTTTTTGAGTGCTGTCTAGGCACCAAGCAATGTTCTAGGAGCTGGGGGAATCCTACTATGAATAAAATCGACTTTGTCCCTGCTCTCACAGAGGTTCCATTGCGGTGTATATATGTATGGAGGGGAGGGGAGGGGACTGTGGATACAGACGGGGGCAAGATATGTCAGGAATGGGTAAGGACTATAAAGGAGGTAGGAGTGTCTGGGGAGAAGGCACAACTTGAGACAAGGAGACAGGGAAGACCAGGCTGAGGAGCTGGGACCTGGGAGATGCAAAGGAGGCAGCTGAAGATCCAGAGGAAGAGGGTGCCCGGCCTGGCAAAACAGTACGGGGAAAGGCTGTGAAATCCATGTGTTGGAGGAACTTTAGGAAGGCCAGTGTGGCTGGACTAGAGAGACAGAAAGAAGGCAAGTCAAGGTCAGGCATGGTGGCTCACATCTGTAATCCCAGCACTTTGGGAGGCTGAGGTGGAGTTTGAGACCAATCTGGCCAACGTGGTGAAACCCCATCTCTACTAAAAATACAAAAATTAGCCAGGTGTGGTGGTACGTGCCTGTAGTCCCAGCTACTTGGGAGAATGAGGTGGGAGAATCACTTTAACTTTGGAGGCAGAAGTTGCAGTGAGCTGAGATTGTGCCACTGCACTCCAGCCTGGGCGACAGAGTAAGACTCTCTCTCAAAAAAAAAGGAAGTCAAGAGGTCAAGAGAGGATCCCAGTGCCAGGTCCTATAGACCATGACGGGGAGTTCACTAGCAAATTTTTTTAAAGGGGATAGGAGGCCACTAGAAGAATTAAGACTGAAGATTCAAAGGCAGCAAGACAGGAAGCAGGGAGACCAATTAGGAGGCCCTGGCTGTGACAGAGGCAGATGATGATGATCTTAGACCAGCAGGGGTTAGAGAAGAGGTGATATTCTAGGGGTCTTTGGGAGGTGACTGAGAGATGAGGGCAACATTCCCTGAGGTGGGGGACATCAGGACAGAAGCAGGTTTGCTGATGACATCTAAGAGGGGCGGGGAAAGAAACGAATTCAGCTGTGGGCATGTAGAGTATGGAGAGTCGGTGGACAGCCAGAGACACTGTTCCAGGCTGGAGGAGAGACCAGATGATGCTTGAAGTTTTTGTCTTTTAAAAAATCAGTTGCCGGGAGTGGTGGCTCATGCCTGTAATCCCAGCACTTTGGGAGGCTGAGGCGGGTGGAACACCTGAGGTTAGGAGTTTGAGACCAGCCTGGCCAACACGGTGAAACGACGTCGCTGCTAAAAATACAAAAATTAGCCAGATGTGGTGGCGGGGACCTGTAATCCCAGCTACTTCGGGGGCTAAGGCAGGAGAATTGCTTGAACTCGGGAGGCAGAGGTTGCAGTGAGCCAAGATGGCACCATTGTACTCCAGCCTGAGTGACAAGAGTCAGACTCCGTCTCAAAAAAAAAAAATCAGTTATAGGCCAGGAACAGTGGCTCATGCCTGCAATCCCAGCACTTTGGGAGACCAAGGCAGGTGGGTCACCTAAGGTCATGAGTTTGGGGCCAGCCTGGCCAACATAGTGAAACCCCATCTCTACTAAAAATACAAAAATTAGTCAGGCATGGCAGCGCATGCCTGTAATCCTCCCTACTTAGGAGGCTGAGGCAGGAGAAACCCTTGAACTTAGAAGGTAGAGGTTGCAGTGAGCTGAGATTATGGGGCCACTGCACTCCAGCCTGGCAACAAAGCGAAACGCCATCTCAAAAAAAAAAAATCAGTTATCATCCAGGCATGGTGGCCCACGACTATAATCCCAGTACTTTGGGAGGCCAAGGTGGGTGGATCACTTGAGCTCAGGAATTTGAGACCAGCCCTGGTAACATGGTGAAACCCCAGCTCTATGAAAAACACAAAAAGTAGGGCGTGGTTGCGCAAGCCTATAGTCCCAGCTACTCGGGAGGTCAAGGTTGGAGGATCACTTGTGCCCAGGAGAAGACTCTAACCCCCAAAATAACTAAATAAAAATAAATGGCCAGGCGCGGTGGCTCACACCTGTAATGCCAGAACTTTGGGAGGCCGAGGAAGGCGGATCATGAGGTCAAGAGATCGAGACCATCCTGGCCAACACGGTGAAACCCCGTCTCTACTAAAAATACAAAAAATTAACCAGGCATGGTGGCACGCGCCTGTAGTCCCAGCTACTCGGGAGGCTGAGGCAGGAGAATCACTTCAATCTGGGAGGCAGAGGTTGCAGTGAGCCGAGATCGCACCACTGCACTCCAGCCTTGCGACAGACTGAGACTCCGTCTCCAGAAATAAAAATAAATAAATACATACATAAACAAACGATTATGGTGGCTCACACCTGTAATCCCAGCACTTTTGGAGGTCAAGGCAGGAGGATTGCTTGAGTCCAGGAGTTAGAGACCAGCGTGGGCAACATGGTAAAACCCCATGTCTACTAAAAATATAAAAATTAGCCAGGCATGGTGGTTCCTGCTTGTGGTCCCAGCTACTCCAGGGGCTGAGGCAGGAAGATTGCTTGAGCACAGGAGGCTGGGGCTGCAGTGAGCCGAGATCCCACCACTGCACTCAGCCTGGGAGATCAAGCAAGGCCTGTCTCAAAAAAAAAAAAAAAACATGCAAGAAAAAAGAAAGAAACCTACTTAGTAGGGTTTCTGTGAGGATTATACGAGACAGAAACATCTTCACCAAGCCATAGACCATAGAAAGGTCTTTTTGTCTGTTTATTTTTTGAGACAGAATCTCACTCTGTTGCCCAGGCTGGAGTGCAATGGCCTGATCTCAGCTCACTGCAACCTCCACCTCCCGGGTTCAAGTGATTCTCCTGGCTCAGCCTCCTGAGTAGCTGGGACTAGAGGCGCATGCCACCACGCCCAGCTAATTTCTGTATTTTTAGTAGAGACGGGGTTTCACCATGTTATCCAGGCTGGTCTCAAACTTCTGGTCTCAAGTGATCCGCCTGCCTTGACTTCCGAAAGTGCTGGGGTTACAGGCGTGAGCCACTGCATCTGGCCATAGAAAGGTCTTACTACGGCTGGGCGCGGTGGCTCACGCCTGTAATCCCAGCACTTTGGGAGGCCTAGGCGGGTGGATCACGAGGTCAGATATCGAGACCAACCTGGCCAACATGGTGAAATCCTCTTTACTAAAATACAAAAAAAAAAAAAAAAAAAAAAAAGCCGGGCGTGGTGTCGCGTGCCTCTAGTGCCAGCTATTCGGGAGGCTGAGGCCGGAGAATTACTTGAACCCAGGAGGCGGAAGTTCCAGTGAGCCGAGATCGCGCCACTGCACTCCAGCCTGGCCAAAGAACGAGACTCCTTCTCAAAAAAAAAAAAAAGAAAAAAAGAAAGGTCATAATACTTGTTAATTACTATTACTGACCCTAGGAACTCTCTGAAGCACTTTTCATGCAGGTATCACTTTTTAGCACTCACATTATGTCTTATCGGAAACAGAGGTTTAGAGCTGTCAAGGAATTCCTCCAGAGTCGTTTACACTTCCAGCAGGGGAGTCAAGACTTCAACGCAGAAACTCACAAGCAGGAAAAACTTGGGAAACAGGCATGGGTCAGACAATGCTTAGGGCTTGCTCAAGGACTCGTGACCAGTTACCGATCTATGCAGATTTTCTGATTGCAAATTGATAGCTGGATTGTAACTTGAAGGGTCTGATAAGATGTAAATTTCATAAAACAGGATTTGGGGAGGTAAATGGCGTAGAGTCCTCCAGAGGAGTCGAGAAAGCTAGTTTGGCCCTCAATTGTGGTTGAAGTGATTCTTTCATTTAGGGTTTATTTTCCTCATCTATGGGTGCGGGAAGGAGAGTTACTGGGGTCTCTAGCGACCTTTCCAACACTGATTTTCAAGGGCGGAAGAATCCTGCTTAGGTAAGGCCAAATCCCTTGGCTAAGGTTAATCCTCGGTGGGGCCGGCAATAGGGACGCGTCCCCTTTAAGGCGCCAGCTCGCCGGCGGCGGCGGCCGGAAGTGTTGAAGCCCGGCCTGGCGGCGGCGGTGGCGGTAGCTGCCGTGGCGGCCTCTGCGCATGCTCCGTCGCCCGCCCGCCCTGGCCGCTCGCCGCCCGCCGCCCGGCAGGACGGTGAGGGAGGAGGAGGTGGGCGCGCGGGCGCGCCAGGCGCAGGGTGGGAGTGGGGGCGGGGGCGGGCGCGGGGGCCGCGCGGCGGGGCGAGGAGCAGGCAGGCCGCGCAGGGGCGGGGCGCTGCTGCCTCCTTGAGCCTCCCACGCCTGTGCGTGCCGCCGCCGCCGCCGAGGAGCAGGAAACGGACGTCACTTGGCGCCGCGGGGGTGGGGGGACGCTGCCGCTGGGTCCGCCGAGGCAGCCGGGCCGCCCCCAGCGCAGCCGGCCGCGTCGCCGGGGCTCGGGCCCCAGGCCGGGGCGGCGGGAACCGGCGAGTCCACCACTTGGGGGGCCCCGGCGCCCCCGGACCGAGGGGCCCGGAAGTACTAGGCTGAGGGGCCAGGAGGGGCCGGAGTGACTCCGGACTGAGAGGCCAGGGCCCCAGGACCCCGTCGAGGGGTCTGGGGAGCCTGGGGTATCCCCAGAGGCGGGGTCCGGGAAGCACCGGGCCCTTGGATGAGGAGCTGGTTGGAGGCCTGGGTCCCGCCCGGTGGGATGGGGACGATAGGTGCTGGAAGCCCGGATGCCCGCCTGGGAGGAGACCCTCTGGGAGCCTTGGCCGGGGAGCAACAGTACAGAGTGGGTTCTTCTGAAGAAAGCAGAGTCCAGCTTTTCCCGAGGGGCGCGGCAGAGGCCTCGGCCACTCAGAACAAGGGGGAAAAAAAAGCAGGTTATTTTCCAAAGGCAGGGAAGGAAGAGGAGCTCCAAGGGGAAGTGAGCAGGCCCAGGTCTCCCCACAGATGAGCGCGTGGTAGGAAGACTCCTGGAGCCTCCTGAAGTACGAAAGAGCAGCGTCCAAACCTGAGGGGATGGAAGGTGTCTAGGTGTCTCTTGATGTCTAGGTGGAGAACAGAGTAACTCGCTCGGTCAGAGGATGGAGAAACCTATCTTTTTGAGAGAAGAGATCGTTGAGGAAAGACGCTTAGGGTGTTCCCGCTTTCTGAAATGACAGAGGAATTGGCCAGGTGTTATCTAATTGAGGGGCAGGAGAGATGAAGGCAAAATCTCAACCCGAGGGTCTTGGAGGATGGTCCACCAGACAAGTGGGTGAAGCCTTGACCTAGACAGCAGAGCAGGCGCAGCCCTGGATTCTCTCAAGATGAGAGAAATCGCAAAACCACTTCCTAGTAGACACAGATGGGGCCTTGATTGATGTCTGTTTAGGCGAATCAAGACGGGTTTTAGGAAAAGAGACTGCCCGAGGTAATTCTAGTCTTGAGGGATTATCTTCTTCCCCCTTGCCTCTGCTAATAGTTACCAAAGTGCATTTGGGGAACCTTTTCCTTTTCTTTTCTTTTTTTTTCTCTTTTTTTTTTTTTTTTTGAGACGGAGTCTCGCTCTCGCCCACGCTGGAGTGCAGTGGTGCAATCTCGGCTCACTGCAACTTCCGCCTCCTGGGTTCAAACAATTCTCCTGCCTCAGCCTCCTGAGTAGCTGGGACTACAGGCACGTGCCACCAGACCAGGCAATTTTTTGTTGCTGTTGTTTGAGACCGAGTTTAACTCTTGTTGCTCAGACTGGAGTGCAATGACGCGATCTCAGCTCACCGCAACCTCCGCCTCTCGGGTTCAAGCAATTCTCCTGCCTTACCCTCCTGAGTAGCTGGGGCTACAGGCGCTCGCCACCATGCCCAGCTAATCTTTGTATTTTTAGTAGAGACGGGGTTTCACCATGTTGGCCAGGCTGGTCTCGAACTCCCGACCTCAGGTGATCCGCCATCTTCAGCCTCCCAGAGTACTGGGATTACAGGCGTGAGTCACTGCGCCCAGCCCAACCAGGCTAATTTTTTGTATTTTTAGTAGAGACAGGGTTTCACTGTGTTAGCCAGGATGGTCTCAATCTCCTGACCTCGTGTTCCGCCCGCCTTGGTCTCCCAAAGTGCTGGTATTACAGGCGTGAGCCACTGTGCTTGGCTGGGGAACCTTCTCATTCAATGGTTGCACCGTCTCCTAATTTGAGCGCCTTATATCAAGGATGTATATTTAATATCTTAAATGATTTTTTTTTTTTTTTTTCTTCATGTTTACTTCAGCAAATACATTGAATAGGCAGCTTCTACTCTGCTTCATTGGGTTTATTGTGGGGGCAGTATTTTGGTCTTGCCCTAAGCCAAACTCCACCGGATTGTAGCGGGATGACTCCAGAGAACTCTTATCCCATCTCTCACTCAGACATCTACATAGTAGTCTCCAGTCTGTGACTTGGAATTTCACCTCCTCTGGATACTTCTCTCAGTATTTCTGCATAATTTACTTGTTGACATCATTACATTTTGTAGCACTCTGGATCACCCATTGAATGCATGATAAGAAATAAAGGGGATATCAAGGAGTTTTGGCCTCAAGTAACAAAGTTTTAACTTGGATTTTTCCCCCTCGTTTTAAACAAAACCGTAGTTTAGATTGGAAATTTCTTTTTTCTTTTTATTTTTTTAGGGGGACAGTTTTCCTCTGTCGTCCGGGTGGGAGTGCATTGCGGGATCTCAGTTCACTGCAAACTCGATCCTCTCAGCTCAGCCTCCTGAGTAGCTGGGACTACAGGCGCGGCACTGCGCCTGCCTAATTTTGTTAGTTTTCTGGCGGGCGCTGTGATTTATGCCTGTAATGCCAGCACTATAGCATTACAGCACTAATCCCAAAGTGAGTGGCCTCCTTGGCCTCTCTTTAGCTCGAGTTCCAGACCAGCTTGGGCAACATGGTGAAACCCTGTCTCTACAAAAAATAACAAAAATTAGCCGGGTGTGGTGGAGCTAGCTGCCTGTGGTCCCAGCTACTCCAGAGGTTGAAGTGGGAGGATCGCCTGAGCCCCGGAAGTCGAGGTTGCAGTGAGCTGAGAGCTAGCCTCGGCTCTCTGGCCTGGGTGACAGAGTGAGACTATGTCTCACCAAAAAAAAAAAAAAAAAAAAAAGAACGACTACACAGTCTCCAAAAATTATAATAGTGTGGAACAAATAAATATTTTGGGCTTGGGGCGGTGGCTCACGCCTGTGATCCCAGCACTTTAGGAGGCGGAGGCGGAGGCGGGCGGATGACCTAAGGCCAAGAGTTTGAGACCCACCTGGCCAACATGGTGAAACCCTGTCTCTACTAAACATACAAAAATTGGCCGAGTGCTGTGGCTCACGCCTGTAATCCCAGCACTTTGGGAGGCCGAGGTGGGCAGATCACGAGGTCAGGAGATCGGGACCATCCGGGCTAACATAGTGAAACCCCGTTTCTACTAAAAATACAAAAAATTAGCAGGGCATGGTGGAGGGCGCCTGTAGTCCCAGGCTGAGGTAAGAGAATGGCGTGAACCCCGGAGGCAGAGCTTGCAGTGAGCCGAGAATCGCGCCACTGCACTCCAGCCTAGGCGATAGAGCAAGACTCCGTCTCAAAAAAAATAAATAGGCCGGGCGCGGTGGCTCAAGCCTGTAATCCCAGCACTTTGGGAGGCCGAGACAGGCGGATCACGAGGTCAGGAGATCGAGACCATCCTGGCTAACACGGTGAAACCCCGTCTCTATTAAGAAATACAAAAAACTAGCCGGGCGAGGGGGCGGGCGCCTGTAGTCCCAGCTACTCGGGAGGCTGAGGCCGGAGAATGGCGTGAACCCGGGAGGCGGAGCTTGCAGTGAGCTGAGATCTGGCCACTGCACTCCAGCCTGGGCGACAGAGCGAGACTCCGTCTCAAAAAAAAAAAATAAATAAAAAATAAAAAAAATAAATAAATAAAAATAAAATAAATAAATAAAAATTAGCTGGGCGTGGTGGCAGATGCCCATAATCTACTTGGGAGGCAGGAGAATCGCTTGAACCCGGGAGGCAGAGGTTGCAGTGAGCCGAGACCATGCCATTGCACTCCAGCCTGGGCAACAAGAGAGAAACTCCATCTCAAAAAAAATTAAATAAATATTTTGGGGTTAGAAAATTTCAGAAAATCTCGTATTCATTTTTACTTTTTTAAGTCCCCAGAAAGTGCCAATATTATTATTATTGTTTGTTATTATTGTACTTTAAGTTCTAGGGTACATGTGCACAATGTGCAGGTTTGTTACATATGTATACATGTGCCATGTTGGTGGGTGTGCTGTACCCATTAACTCGTCATTTATATTAGGTATATCTCCTAATGCTATCCATCCCCCCTCCCAAAAGTGCCAATAGTATTCCCTTTTTTTTTTTTTTTTTTTTTTTTGGCTCTTGTTGCCCAGGCTGGAGTGCAGTGGCGCAATCTCAGTTCAACGCAACCTCTGCCTCCTGGGTTCAAGTGATTCTCCTGCCTCAGCTTCCCAAGTAGATGGGATTGCAAGCATGCACCACTATGCCTTGCTAATTTTGTACTTTCAGTAGAGACGGGGTTTCTTCATGTTGGCCAGGCTGGTCTCGAACTCCCGATCTCAGGTGATCCGCCTGCCTCGGCCTCCCAAAGTGCTGGGATTACAGGCGTGAGCCAGTGTGCCCAGCTAATTTTTGTATTTTTAGTAGAGATGGGGTTTCACCATGTTGGCCAGGATGGTCTTGATCTCTTGACCCCATGATCCACCTGCCTCGGCCTCCTGAAGTGCTGGGATTACAGGCATGAGCCACTGCACCCAGCCAATATTACTCCTTTTTCATTACTAGTTCCAGTGTCCTTCCCTGCAATCATGTGACACTTGTCCGTTTTTGTTTGTTTTTTTGAGATGGAGTTTCCAGGCTGGAGTGCAGTGACTGTGGCACAATCTCGTCTCACTGTAACCTCCGCCTCCTGGATTCAAGTGATTCTCCTGCCTCAGCCTCCTGAGTAGCTGGGATTACAGGCGCCCACCACCACGCCTGGCTAATTTTTGTATTTTTAGTAGAGACGGGGTTTCACCATGTTGGCCAGGCTGGTCTTGAACTCCTGACCTAGTGATCCGCCCTCCTTGGCCTCCCAAAGTGCTGGGATTACAGGCGTGAGCCACCACGTGCAGCCTGATACTTGCATCTTGCCACATTTTAGACATTGGATTTTCAGGACACGCAAAAATGAATTTAGAGTGGGTCAGAAGTCATTTGTTTAGTTTTCTGGTAAATATATGAGCAGTGATGTGCTTAGTTTCAAAGTGTCTTTTTTGTCTTTGAAAATAACTACAGGCTGGGCACAGTGGCTCAGGTCTTTAATCTCAGCACTTTGGGAGGCTGAGGTGAGAGGATTGCTTGAGCCCAGGAGTTTGACACCAGGCTAGGCAACATAGCAAGACCTCATGTCTACAAAGAAGTAAAGAAATTAGGCCGGGCATGCTGTCTCACGCCTGTCTCAGCACTTTGGGAGGCTGAGGCAGGTGGATCACGAGGTCAGGAGTTCAAGACCAGCCTGACCAACGTGGTGAAACCCTGTCTCTACTAAAAATAGAAAAAATTAGCCAGGCGTGGTGGCAGCACCTGTAATCCCAGCTACTCAGGAGGCTGAGGCAGATAATTGCTGAACCCGGGAGGTGGAGGTTGCAGTGAGCCAAGACCCTGCCACTGTGCTCCAGCCTGGGCAACAGAGCGAGACTCTGTCTGGAAAAAAAAAAAAAAAAAGAGTTAATGAAAAAAAGGAAAACAGAAATTAGCAGGGTTGGTGCTTGGTACCTATAGTGGCAGCTACTCCAGAGGCTGAGGTGGGAGGATCACTTGAGGCTCTGAGGTCGGGGCTGCAGTGAGCCAGAAACACTCTACTCCACTCTGGCCTAGGTGACAGAGGGGGACCCTGTCTCAAAAAACAAGACAAAACAAAACAAAAAACCAAAAAACTACAGAATAGTTATTATTATTTTTTGAGACGGAGTCTCTCTCTGTCCCCCAGGCTGGAGTGCAAAGGCACAATCTCGGCTCACCTGCAACCTCCGCCTCTCGGGCTCGAGCAATTCTCCTACCTCAGCCTCCCAAGTAGCTGGGATTACAGACATGGGCCACCATGCCTGGCTAATTTTGTATTTTTAGTAGAGACGGGGTTTCTCCATGTGTGTCAGGCTGGTCTCTAAGTCCCAACTTCAGATGATCTGGCTGCCTCGTCTTCCCAAAGTACTGGGTTTACAGGCGTGGGCCACTGTGCCCAGCCAGAATAGTTAATTTTTTTTTTGTTTGTTTGAGACAGAGTTTCGCTCTCCTTGCCCAGACTGGAGTGCAATGGCGCAATCTTGGTTCACCGCAACCTCCGCCTCCCGGGTTCAAGCGATTCTCCTGCCTTAGCCTCCCAAGTAGCTGGGATTACAGGCATGAGCCACCACGCCTGGCTGATTTTGTATTTTTAGTAGAGACAGGGTTTCTCCATGTTGGTCAGGCTGGCCTCCAACTTCCGACCTCAGGTGATCCGCCCGCCTCGGCCTCCCAAAGTGCTAGGATTACAGGCGTGAGCCACCATGCCTGGCCCAGAATAGTGAGTTCTTTTTTTTTTTTTTTTTTTTAGACTGAGTCTGGCTCTGTCGCCCAGGCTGGAGTGCGGTGGCCGGATCTCAGCTCACTGCAAGCTCCGCCTCCCGGGTTCACGCCATTCTCCTGCCTCAGCCTCCCGAGTAGCTGGGACCACAGGCGCCCGCCACTTCGCCCGGCTAGTTTTTTGTATTTTTTAGTAGAGACGGGGTTTCACCTTGTTAGCCAGGATGGTCTCGATCTCCTGACCTCGTGATCCGCCCGTCTCGGCCTCCCAAAGTGCTGGGATTACAGGCTTGAGCCACCGCGCCCGGCCCAGAATAGTGAGTTCTTAAGCATTTAACGTACATTTGACATATTTCCTTTACATGTGTTCACTTAGAATTCCAGATAGAGGCCGGTCAGGGTGGCTCCCTCCTGTAATCCCAGCACCTTGGGAGACAGGCGCGGGCAGATCACTTGAGGCCAGGAGTTCTGACACCAGCCCAGCCAACATGGTGAAACCCCGTCTCTATTAAAAATACAAAAAGTCGAGCATGGTGTTGTGCACATGTCATCCCAGCTGCTAGTCAGAAGGCTGAGGCGCAAGAATCGCTTGAACCCAGGAGGCAGAAGTTGCAGTGAGCCAAGATCTGCATTCCAGCCTGGGCGACAGAGTGAGACTCTGTCTCAAAATAAAATAAAATAAAAGTAAGTTTAAATTTAAAAAAAGAAAAAGAAAAAAGAATTCCAGAGAGAGTTGTGTGATTTCACAATGAATACTCTAAAGCCCCTTCCATGAAATACTCAAAGGATCAACTCACTGATCTTGCCTCAGGATTTTTTGTTGCTGTAAACAAGAGCTACTTTTCCATTTACACTTAGCTTAGAGATGACCTTGCATTTAGAGCTGGTTTCGGGTTACCTGCAAGGAATATGGTATTTAGGGTAATGAGTGATACTCAACCCAAACTTGCTTCTCTGAAGAAGGTCAGAATTGCCATGGTGAATCAGACCCATGACTTAGACTGACATTGAGAGATGTATTGTGGATGATTATAATTATCCTCTCTGATAAACTCTGAGAAGGCTAGAGAAGAAGCCAGAACATTCTTCTTGGGTGCTAATGTATGGTGTGGGTAAAGGGTAAAATGTGAGTTCCTATTGAGGAAGATATTAAGAAGTTAGTCAACCACCTATTCAGAATGTTGTAGAGGGGACTTACTTTAGGGTAGAAAGTTGAAGTTAGAGACATCCTTTTAAATCTGCTTCTTTAACCATCCAGTAACCCATTTTTTTGCCTAAGGTATTACAGATTGAGTATCCCTAATCTGAAAATCTGAAACCCCAAATCTCCAAAATCTGAAAGTTTTTGAGCCAACATGATGCCATAAGTGAAAAAACCCCACAGATTAGTAGTTAATGCAGGCTCTGTTTCATGCAAAAAATTATGAAAAATATTGTATAAAATTGCGATCAAGCGGCCGGGCGCCGTGGTTCACACCTGTAATCCCAGCACTTTGGGAGGCTGAGGTAGGTGGAGTTCAAGTCCAGCCTGGCCAAGATAGTGAAACCCCGACTCCACTAAAAATACAAAAAAATTAGCTGGGTGTGGTGGCGGGTGCCTGTAATCTCAGCTATTCTGGAGGCTGAGGCAGGAGAATCACTTGAACCCTGAAGGCGGAGGTTGCAGTGAGCCGAAATTGCGCCACTGCACTTCAGCCTGGGCGAAAAATCGAGACTTTGTCTCAAAAAAAAAAAAAAAAAAAAAAAAAAAATTGCCATCAGGCTATGTGTTTAAGGTGTATATGAAACATAATTGAATTTTGAATTTTGTGTTTAGACTTGTGTCCCATCCCCCAGGTGTCACATTATGTGTATGTAAATATGCCAAAATTTAAAAAAAATCTGAAATTTGAGGCACTCCTGGTCTCAAGCATTTCAAATAAGGGATGTATAATCTTAATTTTTTTTTTTTTTTTTGAGACAAAGTCTCGATTTTTCGAGGTTGGACTGCAGTGGTGCGATCTCAGCTGGGACTACAGGTGCCCACCCCCACACCTGGCTAATTTTTTGTATTTTTTTCGGTAGAGACGGGGTTTCACCATGTTAGCCAGGATGGTCTCGATTTCCTGACCTCATGATCCGCCTGCCTCGGCCTCCCAAAGTGCTGAGATTATAGGCGTGAGCCACTGCACCTGGCTCATAATCTGTAATTTTTGAAAATTTAAAGCACATTTTTGGAATAATGAATTCTATAAGTTTGCTACCTGCTAAAGTATTACATCTTTTAAATTAAATGTGTTATAGCATGATGCTTGACAATGAGTGCTAGCTCAATAAAGGTTAGCTGATTCTTTTAATTCCGCCTGTATTTTTATGGTTCAAATTTT
Source organism: Papio anubis (assembly GCF_008728515.1). Classification (NCBI taxonomy): domain Eukaryota; kingdom Metazoa; phylum Chordata; class Mammalia; order Primates; family Cercopithecidae; genus Papio; species Papio anubis. The sequence goes on from NC_044976.1 coordinate 27,032,166, forward strand.
GAAGATATTTATTGGTTCAATTATTCTAGGATTAGATGGCATTTGTATGCTTCATCACATTCCTTTTTGGCCTTTTCTAGACTCAACGGTCTTAATTGTTTTGGTTCTACTGTTGTTAGCCACCTGAACCAGTTCATTGATTTTTATTATTTTTTAGTTTGGTTTGGTTTTAAGGAGTGGAGAGTTTAATAGGCAAGAAAGAAGGGAGAAGAGGCCGGGCACAGTGGCTCACACCTGTAATCCCAGTACTTTGGGAGGCCGAGGCGGGTGGATCACCTGAGGTCAGGAGTTTGCGACCAGCCTGGCCAACATGGTGAAACCACGTCTCTACTACAAATACAAAATTTAGTCGGGCGTGGTGGCAGGTGCCTGTAATCCCAGCTACTCAGGAGCCTGAGGCAGGATAATTGCTTGAACCTGGGAGGCAGAGGTTGCAGTGAGCTGAGATCACACCATTGCACTCCAGCCTGGGGTACAAGAGCAAGACTTCATCTAAAAAAAAGAAGAAGAAAGAAAGAAAGAAGGGAGAAGAAAGGAATAAGCTCGCCTATACAGAGACAGAGGGAAGGGGGCTCCAAAGCTGAGAGAGGAGACCCGTGATTTTCTTTTCTAGTTTTCTTTTTTTTTTTTAGAGACAGATTCTCGCTGTGTCGCCCAGGCTAGAGTGCAGTGGCACGATCACGGCTCACTGCAAGCTCTACCTCCTGGGTTTGCCGTTCTCCTGCCTCAGCCTCCCGAGTAGCTGGGACTACAGTGGCCTGCCACCACGCCCAGCTTATTTTTTATACTTTGAGTAGAGACAGGGTTTCACCATGTTAGCCAGGAAGATCTCGATCTCTTGACCTCATGATCCACCCGCCTTGGCCTCCCAAAGTGCTGGGATTACAGGCGTGAGCCCCCGCGCCCAGCTCTTTTCTAGTTTTATATAATTTTATTTTGAGACAGACTCTTGCTCTGTCACCTAGACTGGAGTGCAGTGGCATGATCTTGGCTCACTGCAACCTGTGCCTCCTGAGTAGCTGGGACTACAGGTGCACGCTACCACACCTGGTTAATTTTTTGTACTTTTAGTAGAGACAGAGTCTTACCATGTTGCCCAGGTTGGTCTTGAACTCCTGAGCTCAGGCAATCCACCCACCTCAGCCTCCCAAAGTGCTAGGCATCAGCCACCGTGCCTGGCCCTTTTCTAGTTTTTTTTTTTTGAGATGGAGTCTCGCTCTGTCACCAGGCTGGAGTACAGTGGCGCGATCTTGGCTCACTGCAACCTCTGCCTCTCGAGTTCAAGCGATTCTTCTGCCTCAGCCTCTGGCTGATTATGCCTGGCTAATTTTTGTATTTTTAGTAGAGACAGGGTTTCACCATGTTGGCCAGGATGGTCTCGATCTCTTGATCTCGTGATCCGCCCACCTCGACCTCCCAAAGTGCTGGGATCACAGACATGAGCCACCACACCTGGCCTTTTTTTTTTTTTTTTTTGAGATGGAGTTTTGCTCTGTCGCCCAGGCTGGAGTGCAGTGGCGCCATCTTGGCTCACTGCAACCTCCGCCTCCTGGGTTCAATGAATTCTCCTCCCTCAGCCTCCTGAGTAGCTGGGGTTACAGGCACCCCCCACCATGCTCTGCTAATTTTTCTATTTTTAGTAGAGATGGGGTTTCACCATGTTGGCCAAGGTGGTCTTGAACTCCTGACCTCAAGTGATCCACCGGTCTTGGTCTCCCAAAGTACTGGGATTACAGGTGTGAACCACTGTGCCTGGCCCCTTTCTAATTTTAAGCCTTCAAATTGTAGAAGTTCATATTCTGTACTGTAATATCTTGCAGTTAACTTTTCCCCTGCAATATCCAGTAGTGTCATGTATCTCTTTTCCTTCTGTAGTTCCTCAAGAGCAGGTATTGTTGCTCCTCATATCTAAGGAAACTAACTCTAGCTGATGTGAGGTAGAGACTCAATATAATATTTGTTGAACTGGCCATAATGATGAGCTATAAGCTGTATAGCTTAGCCTAGCTGCCTAAGTAAATTTATATCCCCCCCAGATAGGACGGTAGAAAGTTCTAGAAGTGGCCAGGCATGATGGCTCACACTTTTTTTTTTTGAGACGAAGTTTCACTCTTGTTGTCCAGGCTGGAGTCCACTGGCACTATCTCGGCTCACCCACCACAACCTCTGCCTCCCAGGTTCAAGCAATTCTCCTGCCTGAGACTCCCAAGTAGCTGGGATTATAGGAATGCGCCACCACGCCTGGCTAATTTTTTGTATTTTTAGTAGAGATGGGGTTTCTCCATGTTGGTCAGGCTGACCTCCAACTCCCGACCTCAGGTGATCCACCCGCCTCGGCCTCACAAAGTACTGGGATTACAGGCGTGAGCCACCCCACCTGGCCAGATGGCTCACACTTATAATCACAACACTTTGGGAGGCTGAGGCGGGATGATCACTTGAAGCCAGGAGTTCAAGACTAACCTGGTGAATATAGTGAGATCCTGCCTCTATCTTTAAATAAATAAATATAAAAATAATAAAAAAGAAAATTCCAGAAGTCTTTTTGGGTAAGGCGAGTCACTAATTGGACAAAAATGTATTGCATACCTGCTGTGTGCTCAGGTTTACAAAGGTTCAGATAAGCAGTTTTGTAGATAAAATATAAGTCCGATATTTGAAAACCATTTATTAAACTCCTGTCCTGGGCACTGTGGTAGCCTTGGGGGAATTGCTGAATAAGAAAAGCAATCCTGGCCGGGCGCGGTGGCTCAAGCCTGTAATCCCAGCTGGGAGGCGAGAGGCAGGCGGATCCACGCGAAGGTCCAGGAGATCAAGACCATCTAGCTAACCGCGGTGAAACCCACGTCTCCTAAAAATACAAAAACTAGCAGGCGGGTGGCAAGTGCCTGTAGTCCCAGCTACTCGGGAGGCTGGGCAGGAGAATGGTAGCGGGGAACCGGGGAGGCGGAGCTTGCAGTGAGCTGAGATCCGGCCATTGCACTCCAGCCTGGGCAACAGGCGAGACTCCGTCTCAAAAAAAAAGAAAGCAATCCTGTCCAGGCACAGTGGCTCATACCTGTAATACTAGCACTTTGGGAGGCTGAGGGTGAGGTCCCGCGAGGGTCAGAGATCAGCGAGACCATCCTGAGCCAATATATGGTGAAACCCTGTCTCTACTAAAAATACAAAAATTAGCTGGGCGTGGTGGTGCGTGCCTATAGACAGCTACCAGGGAGAGCAGAGGCAGGAGAATGCTTGAACCCTAGGACAGGGAGGTGGCAGTGAGCTGAGATCACGCCACTGCACTCCAGCCTAAGGAACAGAGCAAGACACCATCTTTTTTTTTTTGAGGCAGTCTTGCTCTATCCACCCAGGCTGGAGTGCAGTGGCGGGATCACCGGCTCACTGCAAGCTCCGCCTCCCGGGTTCATCACCATTCTCCTCCAGCCTCCCGAGTAGCTGGGACTACAGGCACCCGCCACCTCGCCCGGCTAGTTTTTTGTAATTTTTAGTAGAGATGGGGTTTCACCGTGTTAGCCAGGATGGTCTCGATCTCCTGACCTCGTGATCCGCCCGTCTCGGCCTCCCAAAGTGCTGGGATTACAGGCTTGAGCCACCGCGCCCGGCCAAGACACCATCTTAAAAAAAAAAAAAAGAAAGAAAGAAAAGCAATCCTTGGAATTCTTGGCCAGGCATGGTGGCTCATGCTTATAATCCCAGCACTTTGGGAGGCCAAGGCGGGCGGATCACCCAAGGTTGGGAGTTCGAGACCAATCTGACCAACATGGAGAAACCCCGTCTCTACTAAAAATACAAAAATTGCCGGGCATGGTGCTGCATGCCTGTAATCCCAGCTACTCAGGAGGCTGAGGCAGGAGAATTGCTTGAACCTGGAAGGCGGAGGTTGTAGTGAGCTGAGATTATGCCTTTGCACTCTAGCCTGGGCAACAAGAGTGAAACTGTATCTGAAAAAAAAAAAAAAAGGCAATCCTTGCTTTCCCAGGATGCACAGACTGGGGAGGAAAAGCCAACAAAGTGAGATGATGGTTGTGACAGGGGTACTGCAGGTTCTGAGAGATCAAGAACACAAACTCAAACCTAGTGAAGGAATTCACAGAAGGCCTTCCCAAGGAAGTGATGTTTCAAGTAAATCACAAAATGGTTACAAGGGACTAGCCAAAAAGAAAGGGAAAAAGAATTGCTTGAACCTGGGAGGCGGAGGTTGCAGTGAGCCAAGATCATGCCACAGCACTCCAGTCTGGGTGACGGAGCGAGACTGCGTCTCAAAAAAAAGAAAATAGTTTGGCAGTGACTGTGGAGAAGTGAGCTTTGAACTGGACTTTGAAGGGAGAAGATGAGGGAGGAAGGCATTAAAGCCAATTCAGGCTTAAGGAATAAAAGGCAAAGAAATATAAAGGTATATTATGATATGCTCAGAGTACATTAGGTGGCTGGTATGGCTAGGACTTAAGATTATTGGGGTGTGATAGTTGCAGATAAGATCAGAAGAGTATTTTTAGGCCAGTGAGAGAAAATCTGAGTGCCATGCTTAAGTATGTGTGTTATAGGCAAACAAGTGCTGTGGGAGAGGTGAGATGTGGATTAGACCTGACTATACTTTTTTTTTTTGAGATGGAGTTTTGCTCTTGTTGCCTAGTGGGGAGTGCAATGGCATGATCTCAGCTCACCGCAACCTCTGCCTCCCGAGTTCAAGCGATTCTCCTGCCTCAGCCTCCCGAGTAGCTAGGATTACAGGCATCTAACACCACGCCCGGCTAATTTTTTGTATTTTTAGTAGAGACAGGGTTTCTCCATGTTGGTCAGGCTGGTCTCAAACTCCTGACCTCAGGCGATCCACCCTCCTTGGCCTCCAAAAGTGCTGGGATTACAGGTGTGAACCACCACGCCTGGCCCTGACTACACGTTTTGTACTCAAACTTGCATCCATTGTGTGCCTACTCTGTTCAGGCACAGTCATAGTCATCTTTACACACTCACATATTAAAATAAATACAGTGCTCTTACCTATACTCTCTTTTTTTTTTTTTTTGAGACAGAGTCTTGCTCCGTCGCACAGGTTGGACTGCAGTGGCGCGATCTTGGCTCTCTGCAAGCTCTGCCTCCCGGATTCACACCATTCTCCTGCCTCAGCCTCCCTAGCAGCTGGGACCACAGGCACCCGCCACCGCCCCCGGCTTATTTTTTGTTTTTGTTTTTGTTTTTTGAGACAGAGTCTGGCTCTGTCGCCCAGGCTGGAGTGCAGTGGCGCCATCTCGGCTCACTGCAAGTCCGCCTCCCGGGTTCACGCCATTCTCCTGCCTCCTCCCGAGTAGCTGGGACTACAGGTGCCCGCCATCATACCCAGCTAATTTTTTGTATTTTTAGTAGAGACGGGGTTTCACCGTATTAGCCAGGATGGTCTCGATCTCCTGACCTCGTGATCCGCCCGTCTTGGCCTCCCAAAATGCTGGGATTACAGGCGTGAGCCACCGCGCCCGGCAATTTTTTGTGTTTTTAGTAGAGACGGGGTTTCCCTGTGTTAGCCAGGATGGTCTGGATCTCCTGACCTCGTGATCCGCCTGCATAGGCCTCCCAAAGTGCTGGATTACAGGCCTGAGCCACCGTGCCCGGCACCTATACTCTCTTAAGTGACTCTTTTCAACGGTGAAGACTAATAACTGCAGAATATCTTGGGGTCCTCTGAGTTTTCATTAAGATTGGGACAATGCTTGGAGTAACTTTAGAGTCAAGGAGCACATGGTGCTGGAGGCTGGTTTTCTCAGTAACTCTGCAAGGGAGATACTGGGCAAGATTACCTCTCCATTCAGTCTGAGGCAAAGAGGTATTGAAAAGTCCTAGAGGGGCCAGGCTCGGTGGCTCACACCTGGAATCCAGCACTTTGGGAGGCCGAGACAGGTAGATCATTTGAGGTCAGGAGTTCAAGACCAGCCTGGCCAACATGGTGAAACCCTGTCTATACTAAAAATACGAAAATTAGCTGAGTGGTAGTGGTGCACACCTATAATCCAAGCTACTTGGGGAGGGTGAGGCAGGAGAATCACTTGAGCCTGGGAGGCAGACGTTGCAGTGAGCCGAGATTGTGCCACTGCACTCCAGTCTGGGCGACAGAGTGAGACCTTGGCTCAAAAAAAAAAAAAGTCCTAGAGGTCGTACAAGTGAATTCAGCATTTATTAAGCAACTACATGATGTAAGTCATCTTCCTGTTCCCATGCAGCTCAGTTCACTTACTCCCTCCACAGATACTAAGTATTTTAAAGGACAGAGAACTTGAGGCAAAATGGCTGTTTGCACAGAAAGTAGATGTGATTCCTAATTTTCAAGAGCTTACTGTTTGGTGTGAGCTGGTAATATGCTGCAAACCAGCTCTCTAGAAAAACAAAATACTCTGATTTGTAGTGCTTGTCAATTTTGGGTCTGTTTACGCCCAGCATTGCTGATTTCAAGCTGTCAACTTAGTGTCACTAAACTCAAAGTTGGAAGAGATATGTATGCACAATTGGTTCTCAGGAGCTGTTAGAGCTTGCTGCAGAACACCATGGAATGAGTCACACATACTAAGAAAACCTATACTAGCAAGTGACTGTTGAGGCGTTTCTGGAAGGATCGGAGCCTGTGATAGCCCATCTCATAGTTCCCATCCTTTTTAGAGACCCATGATCTCTAGGGTGCTCTAGGCATTATCTTGGCGTTCCTTTCATATGGTTGACTTCTTTTCTTTTTTTTTTGAGGCGGAGTCACCGCTCTGTCGCCCAGGCTGGGTGCAGTGGCGGATCTCAGCTCACTGCAAGCTCCAGCCTCCTGGGATCTGCGCCATTCTCCTGCTTAGCCTCCCGAGTAGCTGGGACTGGCGCCGCCACCTCGCCCGGCTAGTTTTTGTATTTTTTTTAGTAGAGATGGGGTTTCACCCGTGTTAGCCAGGATGGTCTTGATCTTGTGACCTCGTGATCCGTCTCGGCCTCCCAAAGTGCTGGGATTACAGGCTTGAGCCACCGCGCCCGGCCGGTTGACTTCTTTTCTTTTCCCCCTCCCCTCCCCTCCCTCCCTTCCCTCCCCTGCCCTCCCCTTCCCTCCCCTTCCCTCTCTTCCTTTCTTCCTTTCTGTTTTTTGAGAGGGAATTTCGCTCTTGTTGCCCAGGCTGGAGTGCAATGGCATAATCTCAGCTTACTGCAACCTCTGCCTCCTGGGTTCAAGCAATTCTCTTGCCTCAGCTTCCTGAGTAGATGGGATTACAGATATGCGCCACCACGCCCAGTTAATTTTGTATTTTTAGTGGAGACAGGTTTCTCCATGTTGGTCAGGCTGGTCTTGAACTCCCAACCTCAGGCAATCCACCTGCCTCGACCTCCCAAAGTGCTGGGATTACTGGTGTGAGCCACCGTGCCCAGCCTATTAACCTCTTTTCACAAAACCGGATTAAATTATTGGTGCTTCTCATTCCCGACAGCAGTCCCAGCTATCTGACTTCATGTGAAAGATGGCTAATGCAGAAGTGAGTGTCCCAGTGGGGGATGTGGTTGTGGTACCCACTGAAGGAAATGAAGGGGAGAATCCTGAAGACACTAAAACTCAAGTGATCTTGCAGTTACAGCCTGTGCAACAAGGGTAAGTGGCTAGAGATTTGGGTATTCTGAAGTATTTTGGGAAGTTTCAAGGGTGGGGAAATTACAACTTTATGGTTGCTTAGCACAATGGAACATTTAACATCAATCAGAGCTGGCTCAGTTTTCATCTGTATAATATACTGTATTGCGTGCTGTATTTGTCATTTTAGTACTTATTACCAACAGTTACATGTTTCCTTATGTCTGCTTCTCTTCTCCACCTTGAGCTCCTTGAGGGTAGGTTACATGGCGCCCTCATTTTATTTTATTGTTATTTTTGTTGAGACAGAGTCTTACTCTGTGACCCAGGCTGGAAGGCAGTGGTGTGATCATAGCTCACTGCAACCTCGAATTCCTGGTCTCAAAAGATCCTCCCACTTTAGCCTCCTGAATAGCTGGGAATATAGGCACATGCCACTGCACCTGGCTGATTTTTCTTTTGTTCTTTTTTTTTTTTTAATTTTCATAACATATTTTATTTAACCCAATATACCCAGCACATTATCATTTCGGCACATACTCAATTTAAGAATTCCAGGCCTGGCCGGGTGCGGTGGCTCAAGCCTGTAATCCCAGCACTTTGGGAGGCCGAGACGGGTGGATCACGAGGTCAGGAGATCGAGACCATCCTGGCTAACACGGTGAAACCCCATCTCTACTAAAAAATACAAAAAAACTAGCCAGGCGAGGTGGTGGGCGCCTGTAGTCGCAGCTACTCGGGAGGCTGAGGGAGGAGAATGGCATAAACCCGGGAGGCGGAGCTTACTGTGAGCTGAGATCCGGCCACTGCACTCCAGCCTGGGCAACAGAGCGAGACTCCGTCTCAAAAAAAAAAAAAAAAAAGAATTCCAGGCCTACATGGATGGAGCTGGATGCCATCATCCTCACCAAACCAACACAGGAACAGAAAAGCAAATACTGCATATTCTCACTCATAAATGGGAGTTAAACAATGAGAACACATGGACACACAGAGGGGAACAACACACACTGGGGCCTGTTGCGGGGTGAAGGGGCGAGGAGAGGGAACCTAGAGGATGAGTCAATAGGTGCAGCAAACCACCATGGCACACGTATATCCATGTAACAAACCTGCACGTTCTGCACATGTGTCCTGGAACTTTGATTAAATAAATAAAAATTCCAGTTCCAATCCCACTCTTGCACAGTTATGATTCTTCAGCATAACCATGAAAGCATGATTTACTTCAGAGTTCAAATGTTGACTTTTTTATTTTTTGTAGAGATAGGGGTCTTGCTTTGTTGCCCCGATTGCCTCATCTTATTTATCTGCACTATTCACAGAGGCTCCTTATGTGTCTACCAAAAGACAGTGTAGCTAGAGTCAGAGGACTTCAGGCAAGGCAACGACCATAAATTCTCTGAGCCCCCATGGAGGGGAAATTATCAAGCTGAGTCTAGCACCTACTACAATACAATGTATTATGAAGGTATTGGAAAAAGAGAAGATTTAAAAAGGAGGTTTTTTTTTTTTTTTTTTTTTTTTTTTTTGAGATGGAGTCTCTCTGTATCGCCCAGGCTAGAGTGTAGTGGTGGGATCTCAGCTCACTGCAACCTCCGCCTCCCAGGTTCAAGCGATTCTCCTGCCTCAGACTCCCTAGTAGCTGGGACTATAGGCTCCTGCCACCGTGCCTGACCAATTTTTGTATTTTTAGAAGAGATGGGATTTAGCTGAGATCGTGCCACTGCACTCCAGCAGTAGGTGAGAGAGTAAGACTCTGTCTCAAAAAAGAAAGAATACAATAATGTAGACTTACCTTTTAAGCTCTAGTAAACATAATGATGATTCATAGGGAATGTCAGTATCTTACGATGCCTTAACGTTTTGAACGTATTTCATGACTTTTAACTATGGCTATAGTAGATATAGAGAATTAAGCTCAATCCATCACTATCCTGAGTGAGTTTAGATAATTTTTCCCTGATAAAAACCTTGTTTACGGCCAGTTGTAGTGGCTCACACCTGTAATCCCAGCACTTTGGGAGGCCGAGGTGGGTGAATCATGAGGTCAGGAGTTTGAGACCAGCATGACCAACATGGTGAAACCCTGTCTGTACTAAAAAATGTAAAAATTAGCTGGGTGTTGGCACGCGTCTGTAATCCCAGCTACTCAGGAGGCTGAGGCAGGAGAATTGCTTGAACCCGGGAAGCTGAAGTTGCAGTGAGCTGAGATTGTGCCATTGCACTCCAGCTTGGACGACAAAGTGAGACTCCGTCTCAAAAAAAAGAAACAAACAAACAAAAAAAGGGAAATCTTGTTTGCTTGTAAAAATATAGACTGCCTCCTACTTGCCACCCTTAAGTACAATTTACTGGTTGCTGAAATTACTTGGCCAGGCCGGGCGCGGTGGCTCACGCCTGTAATCCCAGCACTTTGGGAGGCTGAGATGGGCGGATCACAAGGTCAGGAGATCGAGACCATCCTGGCTAACACGGTGAAACCCCATCTCTACTAAAAAATACAAAAACTAGCCGGGCGAGGTGGCGGGTGCCTGTAGTCCCAGCTACTCGGGAGGCTGAGGCAGGAGAATGGCGTGAACCCGGGAGGCGGAGCTTGCAGTGAGCCGAGATCTGGCCACTGCACTCCAGCCTGGGCGGCGGATGGAGACTCCGTCTCAAAAAAAAAAAAAAAAAAAAAGAAATTACTTGACTGGGTGCAGTGGCTCATGCCTGTAATCCTAGCACTTTAGGAGGCCAAGGTGGGAGGATCATTTGAGCCCAGGAGTTCAAAACCAGAACGGGCGACACAGCGAGACCCTGTCTCAACAGAAAATTTAAAAATTAGTTAGGCATGGTGGCTCACACCTGTAGTTCCAGCTACTCAGGAGGCTGAGCTAGGATGATCACTTGAGCCTAGGAGATTGAGGCTGCAGTGAGCTGTGATCATGCCACTGCACTCTAACCTGGGCAACAGAGTAAGACCATGTGTCAAAAAAACAAAACAAAAAAAGGCCAGGTGTGGTGGCTCACACCTGTAATCCCTACACTTTGGGAAGCCAAGGCGGGCAGATCACCTGAGGTCAGGAGTTCGAGACCAGCCTGGCCAACATGGTGAAACCCTGTCTCTACTAAAAATACAAAAATTAGCCAGATGTGGTGGCACACGCCTGTAATCCCAGCTGCTCGGGAGGCTAAGGGAGGAGAATTGTGTGAACTCGGGAGGTGGAGGTTGCAGTGAGCTGAGATTGTACTACTGCCCTACCAGCTTGGGCGACAGAGCGAGATTCTGTCTCAAAAAAAAAAAAAAAAGACATTATTCATACATGAGAATGTATTCTTTTAAGAGATTTTTCACACAGTGGTCAATTTAGGATGAGTTTACCAATCTTATTTGAAGCAATGGTTTCTCATGTTTATCAAAATCCTCATCCCCTGAATAGCCATTTATGGGGTACTTTGCCATGTTCCAGTCAGTCAGCTACATGCTGGGCATACAACATTGCATAAATGAATAAGCCATAATCTATGCACTCGGGGACCTCTTAGCCTGTGCTCAATGGGAGACAGACAGATAAATAAGCATACATTAAGTGTGATAGGTGTTATGACAAAACCCAAAGTACAGCTGGGTCATAAAGCAGGAAGTAAGTGGTTATACTGAAGGGATTGGGAGGGAAAGAAAAGCATCCTAGAGGCTACTTATTAAAAGACAGATAGGAGATTGGCGCAGTGGCTCATGCTTGTAATCCCAGCATTTTGGGAGGCAGAGGCAGGAGTTTGACTTGAGTCCAGGAGTTCAAGGCCAGCCTAGGCCAAATAGGAAGACCCTGTCTCTATAAAAAAAATACAAAAATTAGCCAGATATGGTGGCGTATTCCTGTAGTCCCAGCTACTGAAGAGGCTGAGATGGAGGATTGCTTGAGCCAGGGAGGTTAAGGCTGCAGTGAACTATGATCACACCACTGCATTCTAGCCTGGGCAACAGAATGAGACCCTATCAAAAAAAAACAAAAACAAACAAACAAAAAAAAACGTGGAGAATAATGTTCTGGGAAATGGCAGAAGTAAGAGAAAGAAGGTATAAGAAGATGGCACTTTTGGGAACCACAAATAGTTTGGCAGTGTCGGGGCCTGGATTTTAAGGCGAGGTTTGGGAAGAGTTGAAACCAGGGGCCAGATCTTAAAGAAGCTTAAATATCATACAAAGGATTTGGAGCTTTATTTTAACAATGAGGAGAGAGGGTGTTTGAGGGATTTTAAGGAGGGAATCACATGATCAATCTGGTGGGAATGTAGAAGATTAGTTAGATGCAAGGATACTAGTATAGCAATGATGAGGCCTGAATTAAGGCAGTAGCAGTGGAGATAGAGACAGGGAGGGAGGATGGATAGTGTTAAAGTGATGCATCCAGCAGGATTTGGTGACTGACTATGTGGAGTTGAGAAAGAGGAAAAGAAAATCTAGTGTGATTCCCAGATTTCTGTCTGCAGTGTGCTGAGTGGTGCTATTAACAAGGATGGAGAGTATAGGAAGAATAATAGTTTGAGGGTGATTGGGAAAAGGGAACTTGATGGTTATTTTAGACATAATGAATTCGTCAAAGTCCTATGAGACTTCCAAATGTATTTATTTGGCTGAGTGTGGTGGCTCACGCCTCTAATCCCAGCACTTTGGGAGGCTGAGGTGGGAGGATCACCTGAGGTCGGGAGTTCGAGACCAGCCTGACTAACATGGAGAAACCCTGTCTCTACTAAAAATACAAAATTAGCTGAGTGTGGTGGCGCATGCCTATAATCCCAGCTACTCGGGAGGCTGAGGCAGAAGAATTGCTTGAACCTGGAAGGCAGATGTTGCGGTGAGCCGAGATCGTGCCATTGCACTCCAGCCTAGGCAATAAAAGCGAAATTCCATCTCAAGAAACAAACACACACACAAATGTATTTATTCATTTAGCAGTTGGCTATGTTTGAGTGTGAAATTCAGAAGGGAGGTCTGTACTAGAGGTATCACTGTGGAGGTAGTCATTGATACAAAGGAGAATATTCAGGCAGTGCTTTCAAGTAACAAGATGCAATAATTAGCACATCAAGTTTATTACAGAAATTAAATAAAGGATGTTGATTGTTGATGTATCAAGTTACATTATCTGACCCCATAAATGTAGAGATATCTTGGAGAGATCTGCATTATATAACCTTCTCTAAGTGGTGCCTCTAGTCACTCCTAGTTACTTTGGATGTAGTTTCTCTCTTACTTTTCTTCCACTAGGCTTTGCTCATGTCAATAGTTTGGTTATGGTACCTTAAAAGATGCTAAAAACAAACAAACAAACACCTCCCACCCCAGCGGCAAAATACACTGTTTCCAACAACGGACATCAACTTTTCAGTCAGCCTGGTTCTTCCTGTCTCAAACTATCTGCTGGTACTACTTTTTAGTCTTCTCAGGGTAATTCCATAATATGAATTAGTCGTGTACTTGTAGCCATACTATGCCATGGGCATTTAAAGTGTTTTTTTTTTTTTTTTGGAGATGGAGTGTTGTTCCATTGCCCAGGCTGGAGTGCAGTGGTGCAATTTCAGCTCACTGCAACCTCCGCCTCCCTGATTCAAGTGATTCTCCTGTCTCAGCCTCCTGAGTAGCTGGGATTACAGGTGCACCACCATGCCTGACTAATTTTTGTATTTTTAGTAGAGATGGGGTTTCACCATGTTGGTCAGGCTGGTCTCAAACTCCTGACCTCGTGATCCGCCCACCTTGTCCTCCCAAAGTGCTGGGATTACAGGCGTGAGCCACCGCACACAGCCTAATTTTTTTGTATTTTTAGTAGAGATGGGGGTTTCACCACGTTGGCCAGGCTGGTCTCGAACTCCTGACCTCAGGTGATCTGTCTGCCTCGACCTCCCAAAGTGCTGGGATTACAGGCATGAGCCACCATGCCCGGCCAATTTAAAGTTACGAAGGGAGCCAGGCGCGGTGACTCATGCCTGTAATCCCAGCACTTTGGAAGGCCGAGGCGGGTGTATCACAAGGTCAGGAGATCGAGACCATCCTGCTAACACAGTGAAACCCTGTCTCTACTAAAAATACAAAAAAAATTAGCTGGGCATGATGGTGGGCGCCTGTAGTCCCAGCTTCTCAGGAGGCTGAGGCAGGAGAATGGTGCAAACCTGGGATGCAGAGCTTACAGTGAGCCGAGATTGCACCACTGCACTCCAGCCTGGGAGAGAGAGTGAGACTCTGTCTCAAAAACAAAAAAAAGTTATGAAAGGAGTGGACATTTATTTTTATTCAGTTTCTTCTCAAGGTGAAGGTAACTGTTTGTAAATGTCCTAGAGAAATATGGTAGCTTTCTGTTCACCCTTTGCAAGTAAAAAGCGTGGATTATTCCACCGCTGACATTTAAAAAATAAAGTTATGAAGGGAAAAGTCTGGTGTAATACAGTAGTAGCAAGTGGTGGTGTAAATAAATAAGTAGCAAGAATTACTTTCCTTTGAGGTGAGGAGAGTTGTCGATTCATTTCCATGGTAGAAGCTGCTAAGCAGTCCTGGGAAGTTTGGAGTTTAAATATAACGGGAAACTAGTCAGAGTTATAAAGTATATTTATTTTATTTATTTTGAGATAGATTGAAACAAATTTCTTAACCCCATGCTGTGAATATTAATTTTTTCATGATTTATGTAGTTTGTTTATCGATGGACACTTTTACAACAGGATTTATGAAGCTGGGTCGGAGAACAACACGGCAGTTGTAGCAGTAGAAACTCACACGATACACAAAATTGAAGAAGGGATTGGTAAGGTTTTTTTTGTTTTTTTTGTTTTTGTCATTCTAATGCCTTTGACCTTAGCTTCCTTGGTTGAGTTTTCTTGCCATCTATGCCTTATGTTTTTCTCCCATCCCTGTGTGCTCTACCAGTACTACAGCCCTCGATTTTGATGGTGGTACATCTTGAGACACCACTGACTTAAGATGCTAGGGTCATCAGTTGGTTGGTTAACGTCAGTTTGGAAGGGTAACTGAAAAGACTTTTTATCTATAAAAATCCCACATAGAAATTGGAACCTCAAAGTTGATACCTGTCATTAAAGAAGTTGTTGATGACTGATAAGGTATTGTTTAGAAGGCAGTCAGTGGAAAGAAACTGGAAAGAAACTTTGAAATTTAACAAATCTGAGTTTAAATCCCAATTTCTCACCTCTAAGTGTGTCCTTGGGAAAGTCAGTTAACCTGAGGCCCATATACTTATATTTAACACCTAGGAAACAATTAATTAATTAATTAATTTAAAAAAAAACGTAATCGAGCACAGTGGCTCATGCCCATAATCCCAACACTTTAGGAGGCCAAGGCGGGGGATCACCTGAGGTCAGGAGTTCGAGACCAGCCTGGCCAACATGGCGAAACCCCATCTCTACTAAAAGTATAAAAATTAGCCTGGCGTGGTAGTGGGCGCCTATAATCCCAGTTACTCAGGAGACTGAGGCAGGAGAATTGCTTGAATCCGGGAGGCATAGGTTGCAGTGAGCCGAGATCGTGCCACTGCACTCCAGCCTGGGCAACAAGAGTGAGACTTCATCTCCAAAACAACAACAACCACCAAAAAAACACCACCTACACCGGGCAAGGTGACTCACACCTGTAATCCCAGCACTTTGGGAGGCCAAGGCGAGTGGATCACGAGGTTAGGGGTTCAAGACCAGCCTGGCCAAGATGGTGAAACCCCATCTCTACTAAAAATATAAAAATTAGCCAGGCGTGGTGGTGTGTGGTATATGGCTGTAATCCCAGCTACTTGGAAGGCTGAGGCAGGAGAATTGCTTGAACCCGGGAGGCATAGGTTGCAGTGAGCCAAGATCATGCCACTGCACTCCAGCCTGGGTGATAGCGTGAGACTCCATCTCAAAAAAGGCAAAAAGAAAAAAAAAACACCTAGGAAATAATCACTGCCTCACAGGATTGTTGTAAGAACTAAACAAGATTACGTGTGTAAAATATATAGTATGGTGTCTGGCACACTGTGGGAGCTTGGGAAGAGATAGCTGTTAGGCCAGACTTCTTCCAGAGGATCCCTAAACGATACCAGCAAGAGTGAAGTGTTAGTCCCTCAGAGGAACCAGGAGACTAGAGATTTTGAGTTTCAGCTTTGGGGAAGAGTTGTTTGATAAATAACAGATTTTTTTTCTGTTTTCAGATACAGGCACTATAGAAGCAAATGAGGATATGGAAATTGCTTACCCTATAACTTGTGGGGAGAGCAAAGCCATCCTCCTCTGGAAGAAGTTTGTGTGTCCGGGAATAAATGTGAAGTGTGTCAAGGTAATTGTCTTCTCCATGCTGAAGCCAATTTTGGGACTCCTTGTTTTCAAAGGGTGTCAGTTCCATGCATCCTTTTTCTCTTGCACTAGATCAGGTTTTTTTTTTTGGTGGCTATTGTTCTGTGTCACAATAGAAAAAATAAGAACTTTGGGTTGGATGTGGTGGCTCATACCTGTAATCCTAACACTTTGGGAGACCAAGGTGGGAAGATCACTTGAGCTTAGGAGTTCGAGACCAGCCTGGGCAACATGGTGAGACATTGCGTGACTTTCTTTGTTGCCCAGGCTAGAGTGCAATGACACGATCTTGGCTCACTGCAGCCTCCACCTCCTGGGTTCAGGTGATTCTCCCACCTCAGCCTCCTGTGTAGCTGGGACCACAGGTGTGCACCACTGTGCCTGGCTAATTTTTGTAGAGATGGAAGGTTTTGCTATGTTGCCTGGGCTGGAAAACCTTGCATCTTCAAAAAATATATTGGCGGCCAGGCGCGGTGGCTCACGCCTGTAATCTCAGCACTTTGGGAGGCCGAGACGGGCGGATCACGAGGTCAGGAGATCGAGACCATCCTGGCTAACACGGTGAAACCCCGTCTCTACTAAAAATACAAAAAATTAGCTGGGCGTGGTGGCGGGTGCTTGTAGTCCCAGCTACTCGGGAGGCTGAGGCAGGAGAATGGCGTGAACTCAGGAGGCGGAGCTTGCAATGAGCTGAGATCGCACCGCTGCACTCCAGCCTGGGCGACAGAGCGATACTCTGTCTCAAAAATATATATATAGGTGAGGTGGCTTATGCCTGTAATCCCAGCACTTTGGGAGGCTGAGGTGGGTGGATCACCTGAGATCAGGAGGTAGAGACCAGCCTGGACAACATGGTGAAGTCCCATCTCTACTAAAAATACAAAAATTAGCCAGGCATAGTGTTGGGCGCATATAATCCCAGCTACTGCGGAGACTGAGGCAGGAGGATCACTTGAACCTCGGGGCAGAGTTGCAGTGAGCTGAGATTGCGCTGTTGTACTCCAGTCTGGGTGACAGAGTGATGCTCTGTCTCAAAAAAAAAAAAAAAAAATTATTAGATTGACTAGCCAAAAACAAAATTGATAAAAATAGAATTGCTTATGCTGTCTTCATTAGGGCTGGATAGATTATTTCAGTTTATTTGAACAGCCTTTGTTTGCCACACTAGACCCAACCACCTGATTCCAGGCATAAATGGATTTTAGAGATTTATTAATATATTTATCTCTTATCTCTGCATGTATTCTGTGGCTTCGTACCAGGAATGGAGACTGTGCTCCGAGAAGCATCGTCTTCTCTAACACAATAGTGCAGGAGTTTGGATAGTCAAGGCTTAGGATGTCATCTGGGTATTTTTTATGCAAATGATGTAGAGTTATCATTTCATTATTTCCCCTCTTGGCCTGCCTAAGTTGACATTAGACTATTTTGGACTTTTCTTTTTACTTTTAGTTCAATGATCAGTTGATCAGCCCCAAGCACTTTGTTCATCTGGCTGGCAAGTCCACTCTGAAGGACTGGAAGAGAGCTATTCGTCTGGGTGGGATCATGCTCAGGTAAGCTCTAATGTTAAGCACATACCTTTCAACAAACTTTGGAGCACGTAATCATGCTAGAATGTGGGTTTTTCTCTTTAGGTTGACATTTTTATTCTTTCTGAGAAATTGGCTTGAGCAATCCCTGCATTATTTGACTTTAATCAACTTATTCTTCAAAATCCTGGGAGACAAGAAAGATTTTTTGTTTGTTTGTTTGTTTTTGAGACAGAGTCTTGCTCTGTCACCCAGGCTGGAGTGCAGTGGCGTGACCTTGGCTCACTGCAACCTCCGCCTCCTAGGTTCAAGCAATTGTAGTTTTTAGTAGACACAGGATTTCACCATCTTGGCCAGGCTGGTCTTGAACTCCTGACCTCATAATCCACCCACCTCAGCCTCCCAAAGTGCTGGGATTACAGGCATGAGCCACTGTGCCCGGCCATTTAATTCTTTTTAATGGGGGGAAAAAATAAAATTTTGAAAAATAAATAAAAAATTAAAAAATAAAAATAATTATTTTTAAGGAATCTCTTTCAAGAAAAATCCATAATGCTTGTAGAGATTCAAGCATAAAGATGTTTATTACAACATTATTTATTAATGTGAAACTTATAGTCTGCTTTAATATATAGTCAAAGACTTCTAAAGTCAATTATGACCTGTCTAAATATATATGAGTATATACTATGAATGTTTTGCCGTCATTAAAATATTTCTGAAGAGATTTTACATGAAAAATGCTTATGACATAATTTGAAGGAAGAAAAACAGAAAATTTATTAAGTTGATTTTGGCTGTGTTAAGACATATATGTAAGTAAAATTTAGTAGAAGAAAATATGCTAAAATGTTGACGTTGTCTGTGTATTGTAGGATTTTTTTGGTTTTTTTTTTGAGATGGAGTCTCGCTCTGTTGCCAGGCTGGAGTACAGTGGTGCAGTCTCGGCTCACTGCAGCCTCCACCTCCTGGGTTCAAGTGATTCTCCTGCCTCAGCCTCCCAAGTAGCTAGGACTACAGGCGTGTGCCACCATGCCCAGCTAATTTTTGTATTTTTTTTAGTAGAGACGGGGTTTCATCGTGTTAGGCTGGTCTTGATCTCCTGACCTCGTGATCCACCCACCTTGGCCTCCCAAAGTGCTGAGATTACAGGCGTCAGCTACCTTGCCTGGCCTAAGATTTTAGTTGTTGTTGTTGTTTGTTTTTTTGGTGAGACGGAGACTTACTCTTGTTGCCCAGGCTGGAGTGCAATGGCGCGATCTCGGCTCACCACATCCTCCGCCTCCCAGGTTCAAGCGATTCTCCTGCCTCAGCCTCCCGAGTAGGTGGGATTACAGGCATGTGTCACCATGCCTGGCTAATTTTGTACTTTTAGTAGAGATGGGGTTTCACCATATTGTCCAGGCTGATCTCGAACTCCTGACCTCAGGTGATCCACCCACCTTGGCCTCCCAAAGTGCTGGGATTACAGGCGTGAGCTACTGCACCCAGCTCAAAGATTTTTTAAAAAGGGCAATTGAAAAAAAAAAAAAGGTCATGTTCTGTCACTAAGGCTGGAGTGCATTGGCATGATCAGCCTCAAACTCCTCAGCTCTAGCAGTCCTACAGAGTAGCTTGGACTACAGATGTGAGCCACTGTGGCCAGCTGAAAATGCTAAATATTTTCTTCACATAGGTTTTTTTTTTTTTTTGGAGTCTCGCTCTGTCACCCAGGCTGGAGTCCAGTGGCGTGATCTCGGCTCACTGCAAGCTGTCTCCTGGGTTCATGCCATTCTCCTGCCCCAGCCTCCCGTGTAGCTGGGACTACAGGTGCCCGCCACCACGCCTGGCTAATTTTTTGTATTTTTAAAAAGTAGAGACGGGGTTTCACCATGTTAGCCAGGATGGTCTCGATCTCCTGACTTGGTGATCCAACCGCCTTGACCCCCCAAAGTGCTGGGATTACAGGCGTGAGCCACCGTGCCCGGCCTTTTTTTTTCTTTTTTGAGTCGGGATCTCACTCTGTCGCCCAGGCTGTAGTGGCACAGTCTTGGCTCACTGCAACCTCCGCCTCCCAGGTTCAAGTGATTCTCCTGCCTCAGCTTCCCATGTAGCTAAAATTACAGGAGTACACCACCTTGCCTGGCTAATTTTTGTATTTTTGGTAGAGACGGGGTTTTACCATATTGGTCAGGCTGGTCTTGAATTCCTGACCTCGTGATCTGCCCGACTCAGCCTCCCAAAGTGCGGGGATTACAGGTGTGAGCCACTGTGTCCGGCTTTTGTGTTTTTTTTTTTTTTGGGGCAGAGTCGCTCTGTCGCCAGGCTGGAGTGCAGTGGCGGATCTCCAGCTGCAAGCTCCGCCCTCCCGGGATCACGCCATTCTCCTGCCTCAGCCTCCCGAGTAGCTGGGACTACGGTAGCCCGCCCTTGCCCGGCTAGTTTTTTTGTATTTTTTTAGTAGAAATGGGGGTTTCACCGTGCAGCAGGATAGTCGAACTCCTGACCTAAGTGATCATGATCGGCCTCCCAAGATGCTGGATTACAGGCTTGGGCAGCAGCCCGGCCCTTTTTTTTTTTTGAGGCGGGTCTTGCTCTGTCACCCAGGCTGGAGTGCATTGGCCAGATCTGGCTCACTGCAAGCTCCAGCCTCCGGGTTCCGCGCCATTCTGCCTCAGCCTCCGGTAGCTGGGACTACAGGCATCCCGCCACCTCGCCGGCTAGTTTTTGTATTTTTAGTAGAGGCGGGGTTTCACGATGTTAGCCAGGATGGTCGATCCTCCTGACCTCATGATCCCGCCCGTCTCGGCCTCCCAAAGTGCTGGGATTACGGGCTTGAGCCACCGTGCCCGGCCTAGTTTTGGGGGAATTTTTTTTTGGGAGATTATAGTTTTGCTGTGGCCCAGGCTGGAGTGTGGTGGCTGATCTCGGCTCACTGCAATCTCTGCCTCCTAGTTCAAGTGATTCTCATGCCTCAGCCTCCACCGTGATGGCCTGGGATTATGGAGTCTTTCCACCACACCCAGTTATTTTTTTTTTTTTTTTTTTTGTTTTTTTGAGAATGAGGTCTCGGCTCTGTCGCCAGGCTGGAGTGCGGTGGCGGGATCTCAGCTCACTGCAAGCTCCGGCCTCCAGTTCATTCTCCTGCCTCAGCCCTCCCAGTGCTTCGGACTACAGTGCCATCTCGCCCGGCGGATTTTTGTGCGTGAGGCAGGGTTGCGTGTTGCAGGACGGGTGGATACCTGCAGGCTTTCGGTGACTCCATGCGTCTCGGCCTCCCAGTCAGGCTTGAGCCACCCTTTGACCAGGTACGTATTTTTAGTAGAGCGGGGTTTTCCCCACATGTTGGCAGGCTTCAGTCTCAGAACTCTGGGCCTCAAGCTGCTCTGCTCACCTCAGCTCCCAAAGTGCTATGAGATTACAGGTGTGAGCCATGCCCAGCTTTGTTGCCAGGCTGGGAATGCAGTGGTGTGATCTCAGCTCCACCTACAAACTCTACCCCTCCTGGGTTCCAGCTTGATTCTCCTGCCTCAACCTCCCAAATAGCTCGGATTATAGGCATGGTGACACATGCCTTGTTTGCTTTAGTAGAGATGGGGTTTCTCTCCATGTTGGTCAGGCCTGGTGCGAACTCCAACCTCAGGTGATCCACCCTTGGCCTCCCAAAGTGCTGGGATTACAGGTGTGACCTTTGCCCACATGTCGTTTGTTAGTCAGAACCACATAAACATTATTTGTGTTCTTTTGTTTTATTTAAAAATTTTGGCCAGGCGTGAGGTGGCTTAAGCCTGTAATCCCAGCACTTTGGGAGCCGAGAGTAGTGATCCGCAGGTCAGGAGATCAAGACCCTCCTGGCCTTGAGTAGAAACCCATTCTACTAAAAAATACAAAAAAACTAGCCAGGCGGGGTGGCCTGTAGTCCCTCTCCGAGACTGAGCCAGGAGAATGGTCTGCTTCGGGGAGGGCCTTACAGTGTGAGCTTCAAGCCACCTCCAGCCTGGGAAATGAAGACTCATCTAAAAATTGCAAATTATTTTACTCCACGTGCTTCCAGCGAAACCGTTTTAAAAAATTCCAGATGATTTGTGGCAAATTAGTAATCCAATGAAATTGGGAAGGAATACCTTTATTTTTAGTTTTATTTTTATTTTTATTGTTTGTTTATTTATTTATTTATTTTGAGACGGGTCTAACTGTCTTGGGGCTGGAGTGCAGTGGGCGTAGTCTCTCGGCTTACTGCAACCTGCCTCAAGCACTTCCCAGGCTCAAGCGACTCTTCAGCCTCAGCCTACCAATTAGCTGGGACTACAGGCACTTAGGCCACGCTGGCTGATTTTTGTTTTTTTTGAGACAGAGTCTCGCTGTGTCACCCAGGCTGGAGTGCAGTGGCGTGATCTCGGCTTACTGCAAGCTCTGCCTCCTGGGTTTCATGCCATTCTCCTGCCTCAGCCTCCCGAGTAGCTGGGACTACAGGCGCTCGCCACCACGCCCGGCTAATTTTTTTTTGTATTTTTAATAGAGGAGGAGTTTCACCGTGTTAGCCAGGATGGTCTTGATCTCCTGACCTCGTGACCCACCCGCCTCGGTCTCCCAAAGTGCTGAGATTACAGTCGTAAGCTACTGCGCGTGACTGATTTTTGTATTTTTTATAGAAATGAGGTTTTACCATGTTGCCCATGCTGGTCTCAAACTCCTGAGTTCAAGTGATCCTCCTGCCTTGGCCTCCCAAAGTGGTGGGATTACAGGCATGGGCCACTGCGCCTGGCTAAGGAGTACCTTTAAGTTTGAGTTTTGTTGTTCTTGGTGGGTTTTATTTACCCAGAAAGACAAGCACATGCCAATTCTTCCCAAATGTAAAAAAGAAAATACTAAAAAATATTTAGTGAAAGCCACGTGACATTATAACATAGAATTTACTATAATTAAAATACCCCATGGTTTTGCTCGTGGTCTATAATAACGTTTTGTGGATCCAATTATAAGGACATTTTCCAGAGTGGGTTTAGTATAGTCAACTTTTTTCTGCATGCCTAGGAGAGTTTTTTAAAAGACTGAAACTTTATGTCTGTGAAACTGGCACCAGATCTTGCTGGAGTGCTCATAATGAATAAACTACGGAGGGAGAAGGAATACTGGTAAATGTGGGCAGGACCAGTGAAAATTTAAAGCCCAAATTAGAATTTTTGCAACCTAATGACTTCTAACACTATTAGGTTTCCCTAATTTACACAGTAGACTCAGCAATGTTGTCCCTATTTTTCCCTGAGGCCTAGTTCCCACTATATGAAGTATAGGCTGAACTGGTACTTCTTGTCTCCCTTTGCACAGGAAAATGATGGACTCCGGACAGATTGATTTTTACCAACATGACAAAGTTTGCTCCAATACCTGCAGAAGCACCAAATTTGATCTTCTGATCAGCAGTGCAAGAGCTCCAGTGCCAGGACAGCAGACAAGTGTGGTGCAGACACCCACTTCGGCTGATGGTAGGGGGTAGGAAACCACCTGAAAACCCACTGTGTTTTTCAGCAGAACTTTCCCCCTTATTTCTCCCGTGTGTGTGTGTGTGTATGTATGTATATGTGTGTGTGTGTGTGTGTGTGTGTATATATATATATATATTTTTTTTTTTTTCTTTTTGAGACGGAGTTTTGCTTTTGTTGCCCAGACTGGAGTGCAATGGTGCGATCTCAGCTCACCGCAACCTCTGCCTCGTGGGTTGAAGTGATTCTCCTGCCTCAGCCTCTCGAGTAGCTGGGATTACAGGCATGCACCACCACACCCGGCTAATTTTGTATTTTTAGTACAAACAGGGTTTCTCCATGTTTGTTATGTGGTCTTGAACTCCCAACCTCAGGTGATCCACCTGCCTCAGCCTCCCAAAGTGCTGGGAATACAGGCATGAGCCACCACACCCGGCCTCTTGTATAATCTTAATTTCAATTCTCATGAGCGTTGATGTGCCTTGTGAAGTATGCTAATCTTGGATGGGATTCCATGCTTTGGAAACATGCTTTGTTTTCTTCCAAATGATTCCTATTGGCCAGACCTCCTCCTTTGTTTTTTCCTTACAATGCATTGTAAGCATTGGAAAGGTAGTTCAATAGTTATAATTATATAAGAGTTTCACTTTGGTGCCACTTTGCATATTAAGGTTCAATTAGGCTGTTTTGAAAAATGGAGAATGGCGTGAACCCAGGAGGTGGAGCTTGCAGTGAGCCGAGATCACACCACTGCACTCTGGCCTGGGCAACAGAGCAAGACTCCGTCTCAAAAAAAAAAAAAAAAATTAGCTGGGCATGATGGCACATGCCTGTAATCCCAGCTACTCAGGAGACTGAGGCAGGAGAATCACTTGAACCTGAGAGGCAGAGGTTACCGTGAGCTGAGATCATGCCTCTGCACTCCAGCCTGGGTGACAAAGCAACACTCCGTCTCAAAAAAAAAAAAAAGATCTTTTGGTCAGTTCTAATATACTGTGTAACCAGTGGGTGAGTAGAAGCCAACTCTCTTGAAACCTAAATCCCTTTCAGGAAAGTATAAAATATCTGGCAGTTTTAATATTTGAACACTTGACTTTTCACTTGAAAAGTGAAAAATACTGTGAAATGTTATTTATAGTTGGCCGTTGAACAATGGGTTTGATCGGCAGGGGTCCACTTTTATGCAGCTTTTTTTTTTTTTTTTTTTTTTTTTTCAGCCAAACATGGATTGAAAATACAGTATTTGCAGAATGCAAAACCCGGGTCTATGAAGTGTTAACTTTTACTTTTTGTATATGTGGATTCCACGGGGCTGACTTTAGGACTTGAACATGTGCAGATTTGGTTATATATGCAGGTGGTCCACGAATCAATCCCTCATGTATACTGAGGGACAACTGTACTTCCTTTTTATTTGGCTATAAGTCCTTTACTTGATTATCTTTTGCTTGATTATTGATATCCTCCAGTGTGTAGAGTCCATACTTACCTATATTGCTTTTTGGATTAGTTTGTTTTTTCTCAATTCTCTTTGTTAAAAGCTTTCTTTTTTTCTTTTTTGAGATGGTCTCGCTCTGTTGCCCAGGCTGGAGTGCAGTGGGACAATCTCGGCTCAATGCAAGCTCCGCCTCCCAGGTTCACGCCATTCTCCTGCCTTAGCCTCCTGAGTAGCTGGGACTACAGGCGCCCGCCACCACGCCTGGCTAATTTTTTGTATTTTTAGTAGAGATGGGGTTTCACCGCATTAGCCAGGGTGGTCTCGTTCTCCTGACCTCATGATCCATCTGCCTCGGCTTCCCAAAGTGCTGGGATTACAGGCATGAGCCACCGCACCTGGCCAAAAGCTTTCTTTTTTTTTTGAGACAGGGTCTTACTCTGTCACCCAGGCTGGAGTACAGTGGCACAGTCATGGTTTACTGCTGCCTTAAGCCCCTGGGCCCAGGTGATCCTCCCACCTCAGCCTAGTGAGTAACTAGTGGTGCACAGATGTGCACCACCACACCCAGCTAATTTCTGTAGAAACTGGGTTTCGCCATGTTGCCCAGGCTGGTCTCAAACTCCTGGGCTCAAGCGATCTGCCCACCTTAGCCTCCCAAAGTGGTAGGATTACAGGCATGAGCTACCATGCCCAGTCAAAATCTTACTATACAAGTCATAGCAAAGGGTATTTTTTCCCCCTTGTGAATCTGCTATACATGAATCTCTTATCTGATTTTTATGGTCTCCATTTCTTTTACTTTGTCTTTATAGGCTAATAAATAAGTTAGATGCTTAGTATCAAACTTGCTTGTAGTAGAGCTCTTGGCAAAGCACTATACCTTTCTCTTAAATTATTTCAAGCTTTCTTCACCCTCAATAAGTCTGGGGCAGGCAGCCTAGTAGTAATGCCTATCTTCAATCTCTTTCAAAAACATATCCACCCAGGAAACACATTGCTCTTTTGTGATTTTGTAAGTTATCTTTCACTTTCTATTCAAAGTAAGAAAGCATTTTCCTTTGCAAGGCAGGTTTTCTTTAGAAAATCCAGTATTCATCCTGGCTTACCTAAGAGTCTAGTTTTTAAAATAGGGACCTGCAGCCAAGAGGCTAGAATGTTAAAATAACAAGGTCTTTGTAGCTGTTGACTATGAGATATAGGATGGCTATAATTTTTTCATTACATTCACCATTCTCACCTCTACTGGACTGCTTTTAGGTAGCATCACGCAGATTGCCATCTCAGAAGAGAGCATGGAAGAGGCAGGGCTGGAATGGAACTCAGCTCTCACCGCTGCTGTCACCATGGCCACGGAGGAGGGTGTAAAGAAAGACTCAGAGGAAATTTCAGGTATTCTTCTATAGGGCTCAGATATCTTTCAGGGTCTTGTGACCCTTATCACCATTATCATTATGGACACGGAAAACCTCTTAATTACTTTCGCTGGATTTTCTCATGCATATAAATACTAACTATAGCTACAAACATCCTACTTTAATCCATGCAATAACCCTGCAGAGTCACATTTTACACACAAAGAAATCAGAATTCAGAAAGGTTCAGCAACTTGCCTAAGACCAGTCACAAACAAGTGTCAGAGCTGAATTTAGCTGTTTGACTATGTAATCTATGCTTTTCATCCGATCAAACTGCCTCCAACCTTGGCACATTTCTTAGATAACCTAAGTTTTGAGATGTTAGCTGGAAAAAATAGATGCCAAGTGTTATAGAGCATGGTGATTAATGATTGTTCACTTAGAAGGGACCAGGAGGCCGGGCGCGGTGGCTCAAGCCTGTAATCCCAGCACTTTGGGAGGCCGAGACGGGCGGATCACGAGGTCAGAAGATCGAGACCATCCTGGCGAATACGGTGAAACCCTGTCTCTACTAAAAAATACAAAAAACTAGCCGGGCGCGGTGGCGGGCGCCTGTAGTCCCAACTACTCGGGAGGCTGAGGCAGGAGAATGGCGTGAACCCGGGAGGCGGAGCTTGCAGTAAGCTGAGATCCGGCCACTGCACTCCAGCCTGGGCGGCAGAGCAAGACTCCGTCTCAAAAAAAAAAAAAAAAAAAAAAAAGAAGGGACCAGGAGAGGCTTCACATCACCCTCCATTTATTAATTCATTTTTAGTTGGCACTGTTGTTAGGTGCTAGGTGCATAGATGAAAAGACAGGCCGGGCACGGTGGCTCACGCCTGTAGTCCTAGCACTTTGGGAGGCCAAGGTGGGTGGATCACCTGAGGTCAGGAGTTCAAGACCAGCCTGACCAACATGGAGAAACCCCGTCTCTACTAAAAATACAATGGTTATGGTGGCACATGCATGTAATCACAGCTACTTGGGAGGCTGAGGCAGGAGAATCGCTTGAACCTGGGAGGCGAAGGTTGCAGTGAGTTGATATCGCGCCATTGCACTCCAGCCTGGGCAACAAGAACGAAACTCCATCTTAGAAAAAAAAAAGAAAAAGAAAAAGAAAAAAAAAAAAGAAAAGATAGAGCCACCACCCTCAGAGAGCTTATAGCCCCGTCCATCCAAATGTTTTGTTTTGTTTTCTTAAGTATAGGACTAGGGAGAGTATATCTTAATTAATATTTAATTTAATATCTTTACTATTTAACTTTTATGATATTAAATATCTAATATCTCATTTTTAAATTAAATTAAAATTAAATATTTAATATTAAATATGTTTATTTAATGTTTAATATCTTTATTGGAAGAAAATGACTATTCTTTGTAGTGAGAACTATGACAAATTCAGAGAATGACAAATTGAGGCAATTATCCCAAGCACCTATGCTGCTGAAAGGGCCAAATAATTGGGTGCCCACTCAGGAAGCATCTAGTATTCCAAAGCCTATTCTTTTTTTTCAGGAATGGCCCAATAAGAAATTCTTTTGAGTTAAAATAATTTTGAATTTCACATTGTAGAGATTTGCCTAAGTATCTTTGTAGTGTCTCTTTTTTACCCTCGGTCTTATCCTTCTTGTGCCAGAGGACACTTTGATGTTCTGGAAAGGAATAGCTGATGTAGGGCTGATGGAAGAAGTTGTCTGCAATATACAGAAGGAAATAGAGGAGCTACTCCGGGGAGTTCAGCAGCGGCTCATCCAGGCTCCCTTCCAGGTCACAGGTAAGTGCACTAATCCTAACAGTAGCAGTCATTTATTGAATACTCACTTCTGTAGGCAGGTCCTGTAAGCCTTGCAAAAACCCTGATGTATAGGTATTACTATCTTAATTTTACAGATAAAGAAACTAAGGCTCATATAAATTAAGTCACTTGTCTAAGGTTCATAACTAGGTTTTGAACTCAGATCTGGCCATGCTTTTCCACAGGTAATTTTTGTCTTTATAAATGGTGCCAGTAGTCTGGGCAACATCATGAAATGCTTTGTCTCCACAAAAAAACTTTTTTTTTTAAGATGGAGTTTCACTCTTATTGCCCAGGCTGGAGTACAGTGGTGCAATCTCAGCTCACTGCAACCTCTGCCTCCTGGGTTTTAAGCAATTCTGTTTGCCTCAGCCTCCTGAGTAGCTGGGATTACAGGCGCCCACCACCATGCCCGGCTAATTTTTGTATTTTTGGTAGAGACAGGGTTTTGCCATGTTGGCCAGGCTGGTCTTGAACTCCTGACCTCAGGTGATCCCCCTGCCTCGGCCTCCTAAAGTGCTGGGATTACAGGCATGAGCCACTGCTCCTGGCCTACAAAAAGCTTTTTAAAAATTAGTCAGGTGTGGTTGGTAGTGGGTGCCTGTAGTCCCAGCTACTTGGGAGGCTGAGGCTTAGAAGAATCACTTGAGCCCAGCAGTTCGATGCTGCAGTGAGCTATGATCATACAATTGTACTCCAGCCTGGGTTACAGAGCAAGACCCTGTCTCAAAAAAAAAAAAAAAAAAAAAGGTCGGGTGCAGTAGCTCATGCCTGTAATCCCCGTATATTAGAGGTTGAGAGTGGCGGATTACTGAGGTCAGGAGTTCGAGACCAACTGGCCAACATGGTGAAAACCTGTCTCTACTAAAAATACAAAAAAAAAAAAAAATATTAGCTGGGTGTGGTGCATGTCTGTAATCCCGGCTACTCGAGAGGTTGAGGCATGAGAATCACTGAATCCAGGAGGTGGAGGTTTGCAGTGAGCCGAGATCACACCACTGCACTCCACTCTGGGTGACAGAGCAAGACTCCATATCAAAAAAAAAAAAAAAAAAAAACAAAATGACAAAGCATTCTGTCTCTCAATATATGTATTTTCTTTTCTTTTTTTTTTTTTTTTTTCCATGACACGGAGTTTCACTCAGTCACCCAGGCTGGCGTGCAGTGGCACGATTTCAGCTAACTGCAACCTCCACCTCCTGGGTTCAAGCAGTTCTTCTGCCTTAGACTCCTGAGTAGCTGGGACTACAGGCTCGTGCAACCACGGCCAGCTAATTTTTTGTAATTCTAGTAGAGATGGGGTTTCACCATGTTGGCCAGGCTGGTCTCAAACTCCTAACCTTGGGTGATTCGCCCACCTCAGCCTCCCAAAGTGCTGGGATTACAGGCATGAGCCACCGCGCCCAGCCGAGATATGTATTTTCAGATTCTCTCTGTATATACTCATTATGTGTGTATGTCCACTATGTGTATATATAGAGAGTCTGAAAATTGGAGAAATCCACTTGATTTTAGATTATTCTCATATCCTATTAACTTAAGGCTTTCTGAACCTACTGTGTTCACTTATAGCTGTTTCTGAATACTTTCAGGGTGCTGCTGTGCAGAATGTAAAAGGATGTTCTTTTTTTTTTTTTTTTTTGAGACGGAGTCTCGCTCTGCCGCCCAGGCTGGAGTACAGTGGCCGGATCTCAGCTCACTGCAAGCTCCGCCTCCCGGGTTCACGCCATTCTCCTGCCTCAGCCTCCCGAGCAGCTGGGACTACAGGCGCCCGCCACCTCGCCCGGCTAGTTTTTTTGTATTTTTTAGTAGAGACGGGGTTTCACCGTGTTAGCCAGGATGGTCTCAATCTCCTGACCTCGTGATCCACCCGTCTCGGCCTCCCAAAGTGCTGGGATTACAGGCTTGAGCCACCGCGCCCGGCCAAAAGGATGTTCTAATCTGATAGAAATGGGGTTATGGGCCAGGCGCTGTGGCTCATGCCTGTAATCCCAGAACTTTGGGAGGCTGAAGCGGGCGGATCACCTGAGGTCGGCAAGTCAAGACCAGCCTGGCCAGCATGGTGAAACCTTGTGTCTACAAAAATACAAAAATTAGCCAGGCGTGATGGCAGGTGCCTGTAATCCCAGCTACTTAGGAGGCTGAGGTGGGAGAATTGCTTGAACCCGGCAGGCGAAGGTTGCAGTGAGCGGAGATTACACCATCGCACTCCAGCCTGGGTGACAGAGCGAGAGTCCATCTCAA
This sequence comes from Papio anubis, assembly GCF_008728515.1. Classification (NCBI taxonomy): domain Eukaryota; kingdom Metazoa; phylum Chordata; class Mammalia; order Primates; family Cercopithecidae; genus Papio; species Papio anubis. The sequence continues at coordinate 27,061,941 of NC_044976.1, forward strand.
AAAAAAAAAAGAAAGAAAGAAAGAAATGGGATTATGGTGAGACCTCGTATGTTCAGTGAATCCTTATTTGGTTATTTATTTATTTATTTATTTATTTGAGACGGAGTCTCACTCTGTTGCCTAGGCTGCAGTGCAGTGGTGTGATCTTGGCTCACTGCAACCTCTACCTCCCAAGTTCAAGTGATTCTCCTGTCTCAGTCTTCTGAATAGCTGAGATTATAGGCACACACCACCATGCCTGGCTAGGTTTTTTGTATTTTTAGTAGAGATGGGGTTTCACCATGTTGGCCAGGCTGGTCTCGAACTCCTGACCTCAGGTGATCTACCTATCTCAGCCTCCCAAAGTGTTGAGATTACAGGTGTGAGCCACCGCACCCAGCGAATTCTTATTTTTGTTAGTCATTTGTTGTTACTTCTTTATAACTCATACCTTACATACCATACACTTAAGCAAACTTGACAACAGAATCTTTTTTTTTTTTTTCCTTTGAGATGGAGTCTGGCTCTGTCGCCCAGGCTGGAGTGCTATCTCAGCTCACTGCAACCTCTGCTTCCTGGGTTCAAGCAATTCTCCTGTCCCAGCCTCCCGAGTAGCTTGGATTACAGGTGCCTGCCACCACACCTACCTAATTTTTGTATTTTTCAGTAGAGACAGGGTTTCACCATGTTGGCCAGGCTGGTCCTGAACTCCTGACCTCAGGTAATCCACCTGTCTTGGCCTCCAACAGTGCTGGGATTATAGGCGTCAGCCACCGTGCCTGGCCTCCAGATTTGTATTTTTAAGAGATTGTTCTGGTTGCTGTGTGGAGAGTAGACTCAGACTCTATGGGGAAAAAGTAGAAAGAAGACCAGTTGGGAAGCTCTTAAAGGAATTAGTCCAAGCAAGAGATAATGTATCATGGATTAGAGCGGGTAGCGGTAGATTTAGGAAGAAGTGATTAGATTGAGAATGTATTTTGAATGTCAAACTGTCAAGTCTTGCTGATGGATTGGATGCAGGGTGAAAAAGCAAGAAAGATACCGGGATGATTCACACATTTCTGGCCTGAGCTGTGAGTGGTGATGCCATTTACTGAGATGGTGGCCACTGGGAAAGGAGCAGGTTTAGAGAGGAAATCAAAATTAGTTTTACCTCTTAAATTGAGATGACTATTGGACCATCAAATAGAGATGTCACTCATCTAGACAGAAGTATGAATGTGGAATACAGCAAAGAGGTCAGGGCTGGAGATGTACATGTGGGAGTGCTCAGCATGTGTATGTTATTTCAAACCATGGGACCAAGTGAGGTGACCATGGAAGGAATGTAGGTAAAGTTGTCCAAGTTAAGGAAGCAATGAACACAAATACTGACCTTTTTTTTTTTTTTTTTTTTGGAGACAGGATCTTGCTCTGTCATCCAGGCTAGAGTGCAGTGATGCAGTCACAACTCACTGCAGCCTTACCCATCTGGGCTCAATTGATCCTCCTGCCTCAGTCTCCCAATTCGCTGGGACTACAGGCACATACCACTGCAGCTGGCTAATATTTGTAGTTTTTGTAGAGACTGGATTTTTGCCATATTGCCCAGGCTGGTCTCAAACTCCTGTGCTCAAGCCATCCGCCTGCCTTAGCCTCCCAAAGTGCCAGGATTATAGGCGTGAGCCACCGCACCTGGCTTACAGTTCTTTCCAGAAGTTTTATATAGAAGGGAACAGAGGGCTAAGCGCGGTGGCTCACGCCTGTAATCCCAGCACTTTGGGTGGCTGAGGTGGGCATATCACGAAGTCAGGAGATGAAGACCATCCTGGCTAACACGGTGAAACCCTGTCTCTACTAAAAGTACAAAAGATTAGCCAGGCGTGGTGGCGGGTGCCTGTAGTCCCAGCTATTCGGGAGGCTGAGGCAGGAGAATGGCGTGAACCCAGGAGGCGGAGCATTTTTTTGTTTGAAACGGAGTCTCGCTCTGTTGCCCAGGCTGGAGTGCAGTAGTGTGATCTTGGCTCACTGAAAGCTCCGTCTCCCGGGTTCACACCATTCTCCTGCCTCAGCCTCCAGAGTAGCTGAAACTACAGGTGCCCGCTACCATGCCCGGCTAATTTTTTGTATTTTTAGTAGCGGCAGGGTTTCACCGTGTTAGCCAGGATGGTCTCGATCTCCTGACCTCGTGATCCACCTGCCTCGGCCTCCCAAAGTGCTGGGATTACAGGCGTGAACCACCGTGCCTGGCCCAGTTTTTTTTTTTTTGAGACACGAGTTTCACTGTTGTTTCCCAGGCTGGAGTGCAATGGTGCAATCTCGGCTCACTGCAACCTCTGCTTCCCAGGTTCAAGCAATTCTCCTGCCTCAGCCTCCCAAGTCGCTGGGACTATAGACATGCACCACCATGCCCGGCCATTTTATTGTATTTTTTGTATTTAGTGGTGACGGGGTTTCACCATATTGGTCAGGCTGGTGATTCATCCACCTCGGCCTCCCAAAGGGCTGGGATTACAGACATAAGCCACCACGCCCAGCACTTTGGGAGACTGAGGCAGGTGAATCAGTTGAGATCAGGAGTTCAGGATCAGCCTGGGCAACATGGTGAAACCCTGTCTCTAATAAAAATATAAAAATTAGCTGGGCTTGGTGGTGCGCACCTGTAATCCCAGCTACTCAGGAGGCTGAGGCAGTCGAATCGCTTAAACCTGGGAAGCAGAGCTTGTAGTGAGCTGAGATTGTGCCACTGTACTCCAGCCTGGGTGACAGAGCAAGACTGCATCTCAAAAAAATAATAATAATAAAAATAATAATCTTGCATGCCAATCCTCATGTTTGACACTTAAAATATATTTCTAATCTTCATGTCTATTTTGCAGAGTATTATTAGTTCCATTCGTTTTAGATGAGAAAAGAGTGAAATGACTTACCAAAGGTTGCACAGATAGAAAATAGCAAAATTGAGATGAAACTAACTCTATCTAGTATAGGGACTATGTTTTCAAAACCTAAAGTCAGAACTATAAACAGATGCAAGATATTAAAAAAAAATTTTTTTTTGAGGTGGAGTCTAGCCCTGTCTCCCAGGCTGGAGTGCAGTGGCATGATCTTGGTTCACTGCAATGTCTGCCTCCTGGGTTCAAGCAATTCTCCTGCCTTGGCTGCCTCCCATGTAGCTAGGATTACAGGGACATACCACCACACACAGCTAATTTTTGTATTTTTGTTAGAGACTGGGATTACAAATGTGAGCCACCGCTCCTAGCCTTAAAAATTTTTCTAATTGGGCCGGGCGCGGTGGCTCAAGCCTGTAATCCCAGCACTTTGGGAGGCCGAGACGGGCGGATCACAAGGTCAGGAGATCGAGACCATCCTGGCTAACACGGCAAAACCCCGTCTCTACTAAAAACACAAAAAATTAGCCGGGCGAGGTGGCGGCGCCTGTGGTCCCAGCTACTCGGGAGGCTGAGGCAGGAGAATGGCGTGAACCCGGGAGGCGGAGCTTGCAGTGAGCTGAGATCTGGCCACTGCACTCCAGCCTGGGCGACAGAGCGAGACTCCGTCTCAAAAAAAAAAACAAAAAAAAACAAAAAAACAACAACAACAAAAAAAATTTTTCTAATTGGCTGGGTGCGGTGGCTCATGCCTATAATCCCAGCACCTTGGGAGGCCGAGGCAGGTGGACCAAAAGGTGAGGAGTTCGAGACCAGCCTGGCCAATATGGTGAAACCCCGTCTCTACTAAAACAGCCGGGTGTGGTGGCGGGCGCCTGTAGTCCCAGCTACACGGGAGGCTAAGGCAGGACAATCGCTTGAACCCAGGAGGTGGAGGTTGCAGTGAGCCAAGATCACGCCACTGCACTCCAGCCTGGGGGACAGAGCAAGACTCTGTCTCCAAAAAAAAGAAAAAAAAGATTTTTCAAATTTATGTAAGTAGAGACAAGGGTCTCACTATGTTGCCCAGGCTGGTCTTGAACTCCTGGCCTCAAGTGATCCTCCCGCCTTTGCCTCCCAAAGTGTTGGGATTACAGGCATGAGCCGCCATGCCCAGCCTGGTCTTTGTATTTATTTATATGGAAAGACTTATAAAAATATAACAATTAAACCAGAATTCATTATACATGTAATAAATCTTGGTTAAAAATGTGTTAAAATGCAGTTAGGAGAGTCCCATAATTTCTGGTTGTTTCATATTTATAAACAGCACAATGGAGAGTGGTGTAACATATCTGTTTTAACTGGACAGGCATGTCTTTTGTTTTAAATAGATGCTGCTGTTCTCAACAATGTAGCACACACATTTGGCCTAATGGACACAGTCAAGAAGGTTTTAGACAACAGAAGGAACCAAGTAGAGCAGGGAGAAGAACAGTTTCTCTATACTCTGACAGGTATGTGTAACTTATCTCTCTTCTTTGGTGATATGCTAATATTCTTGTCTTCCCATTTTCTTGTTGACTAATGTTAGGGTAACTTTCTTTTTTTTTTTTTTTAATAGTTTCAGATTTTGCTTTTAAAAATAAAAAAAAAGCCGCAGGTGAAGTGTATTGATAAGAAACAAAAGAGGCACAAAGGAAATAAAGAAGGCAGTTGACATCATAGTCCCGCTTCTGTGTCTTGTGGAGGATTAAGATGTTTCTTAGATTGCTCCATTAATTCAATAATGTTGGTGGCAGAAGACACAAATTGATCTTTGTCTTTTTTACATTATTGATACTGCTTGTTTGGTAGATATAAATTTAGCACTTTCTCCATTGTTTGTGGTAATCAGAAATTTTGTGTAATCGCAGCACTTTGGGAGGCTGAGGCAGACAGATCACAAGGTCAAGAGATAGAGACCATCCTGGCCAACATGGTGAAACCCCATCTCTACTAAAAATACAAAAATTAGCTGAGTGTGGTGGTGTGTACCTGTAGTCCCCAGCTGCTCAGGAGGCTGAGGCAAGAGAATCACTTGAACTCAGGTGGTAGAGGTTGCAGTGAGCCAAAATAGTGCCATTGCACTCTAGCCTGGGCAACAAGAGTGGGACTCTGTCTCAAAAAAAGAAAAAAAAAGAAAAGAAAACCTTTAAACCATCAGAAAAATGATATTTGTTAGAAATATAGGCGTTTGGTCCCTTGTCTGTATTATTTTTATTTTTTTTTATTTTTTTTTGATGGAGTCTCTCTCTGTCGCCCAGGCTGGAGTGCAGTGGCCGGATCTCAGCTCACTGAAAACTCCGCCTCCCGGGTTTACGCCATTCTCCTGCCTCAGCCTCCCGAGTAGCTGGGACTACAGGCACCCGCCACCTCGCCCGGCTAGTTTTTTTGTATTTTTTAGTAGAGACAGGGTTTCACCATGTTAGCTAGGATGGTCTCGATCTTCTGACCTCGTGATCCGCCCGTCTCGGCCTCCCAAAGTACTGGGATTACAGGCTTGAGCCACCGTGCCCGGCCGTCTGTATTATTTTTTCAGATGGTTTTGATCATTGTGTACATAAAGTTTTGTTTTCTGCTTTTTTTCATCATGACATACTAATATTTTTCTTTTTGTTTGTTTTTGAGACAGGGTCTCACTCTGTCACTGAGGCTGCAGTGCAGTGGCATAGTCACGGCTCACTGCAACTTTGACCTTCCCCGAGCTCAGGTGACCCTCCCACCTCAGCCTCCTGAATAGCTGGGACTACAGGTGTGTACCACCATGCCCAGCTGTTTTATATTTTTGGTAGGGATGGGGTTTTGCCATATTGCCCAGGCTGGTCTCAAACTCCTGGGCTCAAGTTATCCACCCACCTCAGCCTCCCAAAGTGCTGGGATTACTAGTGTGAGCCATTGCGCTCAGCCCTATTAATATTTTTCAAGTTGCTACTCAGTATTATACCTGGACATTCTTCTAGGGATGACATTTATTTATTTATATATTTTATTTAATTTATTTATTTTTTTTGAGACAGAGTCTCGCTCTCTCGCCCAGGCTGGTGTGCAGTGGCGCGATCTCGGCTCACTGCAAGCTCCGCCTCCCGGGTTCACGCCATTCTCCTGCCTCAGCCTCCTGAGTAGCTGGGACTACAGGCGTCCGCCACCACGCCTGGCTAACTCTTTTGTATTTTTAGTAGAGACAGGGTTTCACCGTGTTAGCCATGATGGTCTCGATCTCCTGACCTTGTGATCCGCCCACCCCGGACTTCCAAAGTGTTGGAATTACTGGTGTGAGCCACTGCGTCCGGCCATTTATTTATTTATTTTATTTATTTTTGTTTTTTGAGATGGAGTTTCACTCTTGTTGCCCGGGCTGGAGTGCAGTCACATGATCTCGGCTCACCACAGCCTCTGCCTCCCGGGTTCAAGCAATTCTTCTGCCTCAGTCGCCCAAGTGACGGATTACAGGCATGCACCACCACACCCGGCTAATTTTGTATTTTTAATAGAGATAGGGATTGACCGTGTCAGTCAGGCTGGTCTCAAACTCCTAACCTCAGGGGATCTATCTGCCTGCCTTGGCCTCCCAAAGTGCTGGGATTACAGGTGTGAGCCACCACGCCTAGCCTTATTTTTTATTTTTATTTACTCATTTATTCATTTATTTATTTTGAGATGGAGTTTCACTCTTGTTGCCCAGGCTGGAGTGCAATGGTGCGATCTCAGCTAACCGCAGCCTCTACCTCCCGAGTTCAAGTGATTCTCCTGCCTTAGACTCCCAAGTAGCTGGGATTACAGGCATGTGCTACCACACCTGGCTAATTTTGTATTTTTAGTAGAGACAGGGTTTCTCCATGTTGGTCAGGCTGGTCCCGAACTCCTGACCTCAGGTGATCCACCCGCCTCGGCCTCCCAAAGTACTGGGATTACAGGCATGAGCCAGTGTGCCCGGCCACTCTTGGCGTTTTATAGTATAAGTCATTGGAAAAACCAAAGTGTTTTTCACATGCTCATACACTCAGTATAGCACAGAACACTTCTGCAATCAGATGTGTAGGGGTTTTTCTGCATATACCGAGCAATCAACTCTCCAGTGGACACTGACTGGGTATATATAATTCAGTTCAATTCTGATACTGTCCACCTGGAGATAGCATCAGATCACACAGGTAAGGCGCAGTCTCAAAAGACTGCCTCCCATTCAGCCCCAGGTTGTGACCTGTGCTTTTTTTTTTCCAATTAATTGTTGAAGGCAAACTGCAAAATGACCTGTGCTTCTGACCAACTGGCTATAAATTGGGGTTCCCACAATCACCTTCTTGTGTTTGATTAATTTGCTAAGGTGGCTCACAGAACTCAGAGGAGCAGTCACTCAATGTTTATTGGGTTTATTATAAAGGTTATTACAGAGGATACAGATGAATGACCAGATGGAAGAGATGCATGGGACAAGGTGGGAAGGAGAGTGGGACTTCCATGCACTCTGTAGTCATGCCACTCTCAGGAACCTCCAACAATCCGATGCTCTCTGAACCCTGTACTTTTGGGGTTTTATGGAGGCTTCATTATATAGGTATGATTGATTACCTCATTGGCCATTGGTAATCAGCCTACAGCCTCTCTCCACTCCTTGGAGGTTGTAGGGGTAGGGCTGAAAGTCTTAATCCTTCAATCATGCCTGGTTCTTTCTGGTGACCAGCCCCCATCTTGAATCTAGCTAAAGCTTCCCAGATACCGGTCATCTCATTAAGATATAAAGACATTGGCTGGGCGCGGTGGCTTAAGCCTGTAATCCCATCACTTTGGTAGGCCAAGGTGGGCGGATCATGAGGTCAGGAGATCGAGACCATCCTGGCTAACACGGTGAAACTCTGTCTCTACTAAAAATACAAAAAATTAGCCAGGCATGGTGATAGGCATCTGTAGTCCCAGCTACTCGAGAGGCTGAGGCAGGAGAATGGCGTGAACCTGGGAGGCAGAGCTTGCAGTGAGCCGAGATCGCGCCACTGCACTCTAGCCTGGGTGACAGAGCGAGACTCCGTCTCAAAAAATATATATATATATAATATATACGTATATATATTAGATATATATAAAATATATACGTATATATATTTTATATATGTATGTGTGTGTGTATATATATATAAAGACATTTAGGTCGGACGCACTGGCTCACGCCTGTAATCTCAGCACTTTGGGAGGCCGAGGCGGGCGGATCATAAAGTCAAGAGATTGAGACTATCCTGGCCAACATGATGAAACCCCATCTCTACTAAAAATACAAATATTAGTTGGGCATGGTGGTGCATGCCTGTAGTACCAGCTACTCGGGAGGCTGAGGCAGGATAATCGCTTGAACCAGGGAGGCGGAGGTTGCAGTGAGCCAAGATCGCGCCATTACACTCCAGCCTGGCGACAGAGCAAGACTCTGTCTCAAACAAAAAAACAAAAGAGATATAAAGACATTTACTGCTCTAGAGATCCATGTATTTTTAGGAGCTGTGTGCCAGGATCCAGGGTCAGAGACTAAATATGTATTTCTTATTATATCACAATATAACACATAGGGAGCAAAGTGTTCTACAAGTGTAACTGATTCTTGGGTGCTTATCAGGTACTAAGTAATAAAGAGGTTCCATTGTGGAACCTAACTTACCAGGGGTCACCTAGGTTGGACTGGACACTTGGGAGAGGGATAGTGATAGGCGTATTATAATGCACAGGCAACCAAGTTGACCATCAGATGATTTTTGTCCTGGCCCTACGTTTATAACCTTGTTAGTCACTTTCCCTACCTGGATCCCTGTTAAAATGAATTTGTTTGAACTCTTAAGACCTCTTTTAGTTCTGTAATTTTTAGGGACTTCTTCTGTAACTTTCTGTAGACCTTTCTGGGCAACAGTCGTAAACTGTGGCTATTTGAGTAACCAGCAAAGTAGTTTTCCAGCCAATGCAGCAAGGCATTCTTGCCTTGAAGGATAGTTTGAAAATCACTGTTTTTTGGAGTGGCCATTGTAGCTTCTTTGTAGGTCCATGAGAGTTCCAAGGGACTGTGCAGGCTGGGCGCACTGACTTATGCCTGTAATCCCAACACTTTGGGAAGGTGAGGTGGGTGGATCGCTTGAGGCCAGAAGTTTGAAGCTGTAGTGCGCAATGATAGCACCTGTGAATAGCCGCTACCCTCCAGCCTAGGCAACGTAGCCAGACCCTGCCCCCCAAAAAAAAGCACAACAAGAAGGAAAACAATATCACGACTTGCCTGAGGCTACTTAGTAACAAAACCAGACAGAGACACCAAGTCTCCTGACTCTCAGTTTAATGCTCCCAAGATTTTACTTCCCTCCACACAAAGTCTTTTCTTTTTTTCCATAGACTTGGAACGCCAGTTGGAGGAGCAGAAGAAACAAGCCCAGGATCATAGGCTAAAATCTCAGACGGTTCAAAATGTGGTACTGATGCCTGTGAGCACTCCTAAGCCTCCAAAACGGCCCCGGCTCCAGCGGCCAGCCTCCACCACTGTCTTGAGCCCTTCTCCTCCTGTCCAGCAGCCTCAGTTCACAGTCATCTCACCCATCACCATCACCCCAGTGGGTCAGTCATTTTCCATGGGCAATATTCCAGTGGCCACCCTCAGCCAGGGCTCCAGTCCTGTGACTGTCCACACACTGCCTTCTGGCCCTCAGCTCTTCCGCTATGCCACAGTGGTCTCCTCTGCCAAGAGCAGCTCACCAGACACAGTGACCATCCACCCTTCATCTAGCTTGGCGCTGCTGAGCTCTACTGCCATGCAGGATGGGAGTACACTGGGCAACATGACCACCATGGTTAGCCCTGTGGAATTGGTGGCCATGGAGTCCGGCCTAACCTCGGCAATTCAGGCTGTTGAAAGCACCTCAGAGGATGGGCAGACCATCATTGAGATTGACCCAGCCCCGGACCCAGAGGCTGAAGATACTGAGGGCAAAGCGGTCATCTTGGAGACAGAGCTGAGGACTGAGGAGAAAGTTGTGGCTGAGATGGAAGAACACCAGCATCAAGTTCACAATGTGGAGATTGTGGTCTTAGAGGATTAACTGGGGATCTCAGGGCCAGGAGTTATGTTTTGATTTGGAATTTTAATTATTTGTTTATTTTTATCATTGTCCCACTCATTTCCACATAGGACCCTTTTTAAAAAAAAACAAAACAAAATCTTATTGTTGTAACTGAAAATGTTGGGTTCCTCCCACTCCCTCATTGAAAAATGGACAAAACGAGCTGCCCTTCCAGAAGTTGAGAGTAGGTCATTCAATGTCCTAATCATCTTACACCAAGAAAGTAATTTCTTTTAGGGGAAGTGTCAAGATAACGAGTAACCCTGTCCAGAAAGCCATTTACAGGCTCATTTCTCTGTGTAGGCATGTGGTTTTATTCTTGTAAAGATGCATTGACCAAACTCCGGAACACAGATCTGACACTGGAAGGCAACCCATTTGCATGTGGATGCAGAAGGGCACTTTATTTTGTATCCTGAAAAGGGCCTACAGAGGCCAGTACAAAACTCTGAAACAAAAGGAAGTTGACTCTGCTTTGAGGGGAAGGTGGCATGCCAGCACTAGCTTAAAAAGGGAAGTGCTAGCCGGGCGCGGTGGCTCACGCCTGTAATCCCAGCACTTTGGGAGGCTGAGGCGGGTGGATCACGAGGTCAGGAGTTTGAGACCAGCCTGGCCAACATGGTGAAACCCCGTATCTACTAAAAATACAAAAAGAAATTAGCCGGATGTGGTGGCGGGTGCCTGTAATCCCAGCTATTTGGGAGGCCAAGGCAGGAGAATTGCTTGAACCTGGGAAGGCAGAGGTTGCAGTGAGCCAAGACCGCACCACTGCACTCCAGCCTGGGCAACAAGAGCGATACTCCATCTCAAAAAAAAAAAAAAAAAAGGAAGTGCTTTGACAATTATGGGCAGGGAAATCATCTTACTTCCAGAGGTGCAACTGACACCTCTGGAGATCTCTAAAAGTTAGTACCGTGAGTGCCATTTTGAGAAGAGGGTGGTAATAAGTGGAAGGCACATCTCCACAGAACAAGTGGCAGCAGTGGCCTCTGATTTTGCAGAAATGGAAAGCCAAGGCCGGGTGCGGTGGCTCACACCTGTAATCCCAGCACTTTGGGAGGCCGAGGTGGGCGAATCACCTGAGGTCAGGAGTTTGAGGCCAGCCACTAAAAAAAAAATTAGCTGGGCATGGTGGCAGGCGCCTGTAATACCAGCTACTTGGGAGACTGAGGCAGGAGAATTGCTTGAACCTGGGAGGTGGAGGTTGCAATGAGCTGAGATTACGCCATTGCACTCTAACCTAGGCGAGAAGAGTGAAACTCTATCTCAAAAAAAAGAGAAAGAAATGGAAAGCCAAGGATGATGCTACAGCTGTGCTTTGGGGTTCAAGGTAGTAGCTTACCTTGTTCCACACTTTGTCAAAGCACTCACCCTCCTAAACTAGGATCAGTCCATTCATTTGAAACTGTGCAATGTGATGTAAATTGCTCTGGTTCTTGGACTGTGGCTGTCACAGGGATGGGGCTCCAAGGCCATCATTTTCATTGCATGACTCCAGGATCAGGGAGTTCCTCCATCACACCAGCTGCCATTTTTGGTGGGGCCATTTTTTTGGCTTTGGAACCAAAAGCAGCCACTCATTTGGTGCTTCCTCTTGTTCTGCCCTCCATCCCTCAACTCTTAATGGCATCTGTCTCCTGGAACCCACGCTCTTCAGCTTTTTGGCTGATTTGGAGAACAGTGACAGGTGCCTGCCTGCCTTCATCCCCTTTTAGATTCATTTATACCACAGATGTTTCTGTGAGATACTGAGATCATAAAAAGCTTTAGGCTTGGCAGAGAGGACTCAACACCCCCAGGCTTTCCTGAGGCACCAACTAGATGTCTCCTGAGTGAGCTGGACTCCCTGGGAAAGAAGCATTGTCTGCAACATTATATTATAGGAAATGTACCAGGAATGTCAATAATAATGTGTTGGGGGGGGGGGGGGTTATTTTTTTTGTTTTGTTTTTAATGTTGTTTGTATATTTAGAGCTGGGCCATTTTCCGTGCTGTGATTCCTTCTCTTTGACCCTCTTCAGTGTTTGGGGCAAGAGTGGACCCTGGTTTTTATTTCTTTGATTGCATTGTTTACTGCACTAGGAAAAATATAGGGATGCAGGGAAACTACAGACAAATTAAAGGAAAAATAGGTCAAAAAAGAAAGCACACACCTTAGGAGTGGGAGGAATTTTTTTTAATTAAAAACATAACTTTGACCTGTAGTTTCTTTTTCTTTTTTATTTTTAAGAAGGCATCTATCAGAAGCCATGTTTCTTCCAACAGATGTTGGAAACCCCATCGAGCAAGTAAAAGTTTCATTCTCCATCCTTCAGATGGCTGTATTTGGCCAAAGAAACCCTGTAACATGGGAAGGTTACTCTTTTTTTTTTCCCGAGACGGAGTCTTGCTCTGTAGCCCAGGCTGGAGTGCAGTGGCGCAACTTCAGCTCACTGCAACCTCTGCCTCCTTGGTTCAAGCGATTCTCCTGCCTCAGCCTCCTGAGTAGCTGGGATTACAGGCTCCCGCCACCATGCCCGGCTAATTTTTGTATTTTTAGTAGAGATGGAGTTTCGCCATGTTGGCCAGGCTGGTCTCGAACTCCTGGCCTCAAGCGATCTGCCCGCCTTGGGCTCCCAAGGTGTTGGGATTGTAGGCATGAGCCACCGCACCCAGCCTGAAGGTCACTCTTAAGAATGAGATTTATGAACTCCATACAGTTGTAGATTTCAGTTTTTAAATAGTCTGGGGTTTTATTTTTCTTTTCAAAATATCTAATAGACTTAGCAATCAATGTAGAACAAATATTTGGCCCTTAATATATCTTTAGTGAGGGAAGTAGCTTTTATTTCCTGCTTCTTTAGGTTTTCTGTTGGTACATAAAAACAAAATTGCTATCTAAGACTGAATCTACTTGAATCTAGGAAGGCACATCTCATCCATATTGTGGTTTGTAGGGACACTTTTTCTCTTTCCCAGAGATGAGAGGACCAATTCAGGACAGAAGAGCCCTCGTGAATACCAACATGCTAGCTCAGGTTCCGTTCTTTCCTCCATCAGAGCTATTGGTCAGGGTTTTAAGGTAGTGTGTGCATCATGCTTCCAAAGTCAAGAGATTTCCTCAAACAGCCTGTTTACTAGATGAATTTTCCAGCTGGTGAAATACATGAGCTTTGTTGTTTTCCCGGTCTTCCAATAGCCTGTCATTATTGTTAGATATTATGGCATCTGTTGTTGAATGTGGGTTCCCTTACAGCCCTGGTCTAGATGATCCTAGATGGGGTGAGACATATGCAAGCCATTGGTATGTGCATAAGCAGTTGCAATGAACCATTCCTTAGGCTGACTTGGTAATAGCCATTTATCTTTCTGTTCATGCATTGAATAAACATTTTTAAGAACTATCTATGTGCCAGGCTTTGTGCTAGGCACTGACAGTAGAGAGATGAAGACATAGTCCTTGCACTCAAGGAATTCATACTCCAGATGTCTGGAGTTAAGAAATACATATTTCCACCAGGCACGGTGGCTCACACCTAGAATCCCAGCACCTTCAGAGGCTGAGGCAAAATTGCTTGAGGCCAAGAGTTTAAGACTAGCCTGGTCAACATAGCCAGACCCCATCTCTACAAAAAAAAAATGTAAAAATTAGTCAAGTGTTGTGGCTCACACTTGTAGACACAATTACTCAGGATGCTGAGGCAAGAGGATTTTGCTTGGGCCTAGGAGTTCAAGGCTGTAGTGAGCTATGACTGTGCTACTGTACTCTAGCCTAGGCAACAGAGCAACACCCCCAGCTCAGAAAACCAAAACTAGGCCGGGTGCGGTGGCTCAAGCCTGTAATCCCAGCACTTTGGGAGGCTGAGACGGGCGGATCACGAGGTCAGGAGATCGAGACCATCCTGGCTGACACGGTGAAACCCCGTCTCTACTAAAAAAATACAAAAAACTAGCCGGGCGAGGTGGCAGGCGCCTGTAGTCCCAGCTACTCGGGAGGCTGAGGCAGGAGAATGGTGTGAACCCAGGAGGCGGAGCTTGCAGTGAGCTGAGATCCGGCCACTGCATTCCAGCCTGGGCGGCAGAGCGAGACTCCGTCTCAAAAAAAAAAAAAAAAAAAAGAAAACCAAAACTACACATTTCATTATAATTGGTTTCCTTTGTAATCCTATGTATTTTATTTTATGCTTTGAAAAACATTATTTAAGAATTGGTTCATAGGTTTCAGCAGACTGCCAAAGGTACAAACAAGCAGCTCTCCTCTACTGAGGTACTGAAACAAATGCTACTGGGATAAGTGCTGTGTGTGATAGGGCTATTGGCTAGGAGCTGAGAGAACAAAGCATGAAGCGCCTAACCCAGCTTAGGGGTGTGGAGGTGGGGTCAGCAAATAAGGGAGATCTTCCTGGAGAATGCATATACCTAAGCTGATTTAGGAGAGACCACTTTTGGCTAGGTTTATTGTACTGGTTGATTTTCAAGTAATTGGGCTTATTTATTCTAGAGAAAAAGTCTTCAGTCTCTTGCTTCTGCCTGCAGAGCAAGGCAGAGTCAGCAACACGGGCAGTCTCTCCATTGGAGAACGCTGAGTCATGCATGGGCTTCTCCAAGTTTCCATCATATGGGACCCAGTGTTGAATCCAGTGCAGGACTGGAGTCTAGCTGGCAAAGGGTAAATGCCCCAAGCCTTTCTGCCATATGGTTTCCATGAAGGCCTGAGAGTCAACTGTACAACTGTCTTGTGTTGGCCATGTCCCTGTTTAGTCCCTGCCTTGTTCTCTTCCCTTTCTCAATTTCCAAGCTCCACCCACTCCTAAAAATACCAGTCATTCTGAAGTAAAAAATGGACAATAAACATGAATATTCAAGATTCAAAGCCACTTCATATGAAAGTTCTTTCGCACCTCTGTCCTTATTAGGGAAGGAGGACCAATGTTAATCCAAATATCTGGAAAATTAATATTCAGTTCAGGTAGTTTGTACACCCACTAGTAGCATTTTGTCCCATTTCATGAAAGGCATTAAAGGTAAGACTATGGTGGAGAGTGTTGATTATGAAGATAGTAAAAGTCAAGCATGAAATGTGGAATTAGTAGTTGAGTTACAGCATCCAGGTTTTAGTACTATCAAAGAGATGGAAAGGACAAAGGAAAGGTTGAATTCAGAAAATAAGGCTTGAGGTTGTGATTCACCTTGGGCAGTACTCCTGAGGAACTCGTCCTCTCTAAGACATAATGTCATACACTAGCCTAGCTCCTGCATTTTGAGACAACTCTCCTAGTACAATTGATCACTTTCCTGGAGGTGCAGCACATCCCTTACTCCAGGATAGTTCCTCCCTGGGAAATCCTCCCTGGGAAATTTTTGTGTAGTCTGAAACGTACTGCTATAACAACCAAGGTTGTCAGGGACCTCAAGGGTGTGGTGTAATTATGTTAGACTTGGACTCTTGGCTGGGCACGGTGGCTCACACCTGTAATCCCAGCACTTTGGGAGGCCAAGGTGGGCGGATCACCTGAGGTCGGGAGTTCGAGACCAGCCTGACCAACATGGAGAAACCCTGTCTCTACTAAAAATACAAAATTAGCCAGGCATGGCGCATGCCTGTAAATCTCAGCTACTTGGGGGGCTGAGGCAGGAGAATCACTTGAACCCAGGAGGTAGAGGTTGCGGTGAGCCGAGATCGTGACATTGCACTCCAGCCTGGGTAATAAGAGTGAAACTCTGTATCAAAAAAAAAAGATTTGGACTCTTTGTCCCTAGAATTTCTGCTCTTAGGCAGCCCTATTTGAGCCCTTTCCAGGTTTCCTTCCCAAGTCCTGGAATACCTTAGCCCTGAGTTAGGCAATTTGACTTCCTCTAGAAGGTTCTACTTGCCTCAGACTCCCGTATCCAGACACCTACATCATCCTTCTTCTTTAGCTCTTTTGGGAACCATGATTTAGTTCCCAAATTCTGCCATGTTAGTAACTTTGCCTTCCTGCCATGGCAGTAACTCTTTCAACTCTTGAGATGATCATCTTTTCCCAACTAAAGTAATGCCACCCCCAGGACCCAAACCTGAGCATACATTCATAGACCGCAGTCTTCACTAACTACAACAACCTTGCTGACACCGTTAGTCACCTGAATTGAAGCCCTTTTGCGATGTGCTTACATAGTGACATTAGGCAAGTTCCCCTAAGACAAACAGACTCTAAAAAACTATCTTCTACACCTGATTGATTACCCCTGGTCCATGACCCCAGGCTTAGACATACCTTGTTTTCCTGGGTAACTTACTTCAGCCCAGTATGAGTAACAATACATAAACACATGGATTTATTTTTCTAGTTTGAGAACAAGAATGAACAATAGGTTTGGATCGCATATAATGGTAAACCTGAGGCTGAGTAAGGACCCAGAGAGAAAGAGCTTCCTCACTGGGCTTTGTAGGAGATACTCTAAAGAAAGCACACACAGAAGGAATTTACCTGATTTCAAAGTTTCCCTTTTTTTTTTTTTTTTTTTTTTGAGATGGAGTCTCACTCTGTCACCCAGGCTGGAGTGCAGTGGCGCAATCTCATCTCACTGCAAGCTCTGCCTTCCAGGTTCACGCCATTCTCCTGCCTCAGCCTCCCTAGTAGCCAGGACTACAGGTGCCAGCCACCACACCCAGATAGTTTTGTTTTTGTATTTTTAGTAGAGACGGGGTTTCACCGTGTTAGCCAGGATGGTCTCGATCTCCTGACCTCCTGTGATCCTACCTGCCTAAGGCCTCCCAAAGTGCTGGGATTACAGGTGTGAGCCACCATGCCCAGCCTCAAAGTTTACTTTTAAAAAAAAAGTCTCTGATGTTTTCTTTTTCTTTTTCTTTTTTTTCCTTTGTGAGACGTAGTCTTGCTCTGTTGCTGAGGCTGGAGTGCAATGGCACCATCTCTGCTCACTGCAACCTCCACCTCCCGAGTTCAAATGATTCTCCTGCCTCAGCCTCCCAAGTAGCTGGGACTACAGACACACCCTGCATGCATTCTAATTTTTGTATTTTTAGCAGAATGAGGGGTTTCACCATGTTGGCCAGGATGGCCTCGAACTCCTGGCCTCAAGTGATCAGCCCACCTCAGCCTCCTAAAGTGCTGGGATTACAGGCATGAGTCCTCACAGCCCGACCCCTCTGATGTTTTCTTAAAGATGTCTATGCTCTACATGCGGTAGCGATTGGCTCAAACCTGTAATCAACTTTACTGGAAACGGGCAGAAGCGGATCCGCGAGGTCAGGAGATCCGAGACCATCCCTAACTCTGGTAAGAAACCAAATCTCTAAAATACAAAAAACTAGCCCGAAATTTGAGGTGGTAGCCTGTAGTCCAGCTACTCAAGAACTGGTAGCGACAAAATAAGCGTAAACAGGGCGGAGCTTTACGGTAGAGCGAGATCAGTCACCTGCTGCTCCAGCCTGAAGTGACATTAAGAACCATATCAAAAAGAAAGATATCTATACATTATAAAAACAAACTGGATGCCCACAGCCATGATTCAGCCTGAAGACTGACTTACAATTTTTTTTTGAGTAGTCTTGCTCATCCCAAGGGGCCTGGAGTGCAGTGGCACTATCTGCAGCTCACTGAGCTCCACCTCCGGGATCATGCAATTCCTCTGCCTCAGCCTCAGTTAGCTGGGACTGGTGCATCCCACGCCCGTGCGGCTGAATTTTTTTTTATTATTTTTAGTAGGGGCGGGGTTTGCCGTGTTAGCCAGGATGGTCTCGATCCAGTGCTGCCAAGTCAGCCACTTCCGGCCCCAAGTGCTGGGATTACAACGGTAATTTTTTTTAAGATGGGTTTCTCTCTCTTGTTGCCCAGGCTGGTGTGCAACGGCGCGATCATGGCTCACCGCAACCTCCGCCTCCTGGGTTCAAGCCATTCTCCTGCCTCAGCCTCCCAAGTAGCTGGGATTACAGGCATGCACCACTAAGCTTGGCCGATTTTCTATATTTTAGTAGAGACAGGGTTTCTCCATGTTGGTCACGCTGGTCTGGAACTCCCTATCTCAGGTGATCCTCCCGCCTTGGCCTCCCAAAGTGCTCGGATTACAGGCATGAGCCACCGCGCCCAGCCTGACCTACATTTTTGTTGTGTTTTTATTTTTTATTGAACATGTATACACGAATGAATACAAATCATAACTGTACAACTTGATAAGGCTAGTCAACACCCATGAAACCAGCTTCTAGAGCAGAAAAAATAAATTACCAGCACCACACCTGCAAGGGTAACCACTACCTACCTCTTTAAAACCATATCTTGCTTTTGCCTCTTTTTGAGCTCTTTATGACTGGCTTTCTTCACTCAACATTATTGTTGAGATTAATCCATAATGTTGTTTGAAGTTGTAGTTAGTTCCTTCTCACTGCTACATAGAACATGTGACTTTGCCACAAATGATCCTTCCGACTAACGGTGGGTAGTTTCCAGTTCGGACTACTATAATAATGCCTCTGTGAATGTTCCTGGGACCGGGTGTGGGGGCTCATGCCTGTAATCCCAGCACTTTGAGAGGCCCAGTTGGTACCATTGCTTGAGGCCATAAGTTTGAGACCAGCCTGGGCAACATGGTGAAACACCATCACTACAAAAAAAAATACAAAAATTAGCTGGATGTGGTGATGGCGTGCCTGTAGTCCCATCTACTCAGAAGGCTGAGGTGGGAGGATCACTTGAGCCCAGGAGGTCCAGACTGCAGGAAGTCATGATTGTACCACCACACTCCAGTCTGGGTGACAGAGTGAGACCCTATCTCAAAAACAAAACAAAATGGCCGGGTGCGGTGGCTCACACCTATAATCCCAGCGCTTTGGGAGGCCGAGGTGGGTGGATCACGAGGTCAGGAGTTCAAGACCAGCCTGACCAACATGGTGAAACCCTGTCTCTACTAAAAATACCAAAATTAGCCAGGTGTGGTGGTGCGCAACTGTAATCCTAGCTACTCGGGAGGCTAAGGCAGGAAAATCGCTTGAAACTAGGAGGTGGAGGTTGTAGTGAGCCGAGATCGCGCCGTTGCACTGCACTCCAGCCTGGGTGACAGAGCGAGACTCCGTTTCAAAGAAAAGAAGAAGAAAAAAGAAAAACAAAAACAAAAAAAAAATTACCACCAGAAGGCTTGACAACAGTGGGTTCATATTTCCTCATAGTAACACTTGACTGGAACTGACACATGTCTTAGGACATGACATCTTCACAGACCCTGCCACTTCCTATTAGAAAAGCAGATATGCAGACATATTTATTTTGGTATCCCCTATTTTTTTTTTTTTGAGACGGAGTCTTGCTCTGTTGCCCAGGCTGGAGTGCAGTGGCATGATCTCGGCTCACTGCAACCTCTGCCTCCCAGGTTCAAGCGATTCTCCTGCCTCTGCCTTCTGAGTAGCTGGGATTACCACTATCGTCGGCTAATATTTTGTATTTTTAGTAAAAATGAGGTTTTGTCATGTTGATCAGGCTGGTCTCAAACTCCTGGCCTCTAGGGATCCACCCACCTTGGCCTCCCAAAGTGCTAGGATTACAGGTGTGAGACACTGAGCCTGGCTAAACAGTCTTTAAAAGTACTAGAGAAGCTTAATACCTAAAAGGAACCCTTCAATGAATCATTGTATACTCACGATATTTTATTTGGGAGCGTGTTTAGTCTTTTTTTTTTTTTTTTTGAGGGCAGAGTCACCAGGCTCTGTGCAGCCCAGGCTGGAGTGCAGTGGCGGGATCTCAGCTCACTGCAAGCTCCGCCTCCCGGGTTAGCCCATTCTCCTGCCTCAGCCTCCCAAGTAGCTACAGGACTACGAAGCCCGCCACCTAGCCCGGCTAGTTTTTTGTATTTTTTAGTAGAGATGGGGTTTCACCATGTTGTAGCCGGATGTCTCAGATCTCACATTACGTGATCTGCCCATGCCGGCTCCCCAAAGAATTATGCTGGGATTACAGGCAGGCCACAGCTTGTGCTTTTTTTAAAACAAAGAGAAAGGGATGGGGTCTCAATATGTTGCCCAGTCTGGTCTCAAATTCCTGGGCTTAAGCCATCCTCTCATCTTGGCCTCCCAAAGTGGTGGGATTACAGGTGTGAGCCACCACACCTGGCCTATGCATAGCTTTTCTTTACAGATTTCATTTGCTTTCTTTTGCTTTCTTTCTTTTTTTGGTAGTCTCATTGTGTCACCAGGCTGGAGTGCGGTGGCGTGATCTCGGCTCCTGCAACCTCCACCTCCCGGGTTCAAAGCGATTCTCCTGTCTCAGCCCAGCCCCTCCTGAGTAGCTGGGTTACAGGTATGCGACCATGGCTAATTTTTGTATTTTAGTAGAGGAGGCGGGGTTTCACCATGTTGTGGGATGGTCTCCATTTCTTGATCTCGTGATCCGCCTAGCTAGGCCTCCCAAAGTGATGGAATTACAGGCATGAGCCACTGCACCCAGCTAAATTTCTTTTTTTAGAGCCAGGGTCTCTCTGTTGCCCAGGCTAGAGTGCATAGGGCACTGCAGCCTTGAACTCTTGGGCTCGAGTCATCCTCCCACCTCCTCCTAGGTGTTGAGACTACAGATATATGCCACCACACCCAGCTAAAACTGGACCAGCAGCGGCAGCAGCCCGGACGGTAGCGGTGGCTCAAGCCTGTAATCCCAGCACTTTGGGAGGCCCAGACAGGCGGATCAGCAGGAGTCAGGAGATTGAGAGACCACCATCTAAGCAGTGCAGGTAGAGCCCCTTCTCACACAAAAATACAAAACAAACAAACAAACAAAAACCTTGGCAGGCTGAGGTGGCGCCTGTAGTCCAGCTGGGAGAGGCTGAGGCAGGAGAATGGCGTAAACCCGGGAGGCGGAGCTTGCAGTGAGCTGGGATCCGGCCCCTGCACTCCAGCCTGGGCGACAGAGCGAGACTCCGTCTCAAAAAATAAATAAATAAATAAATAAATAATAAAAAATAAAAATAAAATAAAATTGGACCAGCCTTCCAGAGGCTCCTTGGCTTCATTTTCCCTTGGCACTATCTCCAGAAATCTTGTTTGTGCTCCATTTTTCTCTCAAGCCTATTGTCTTAGATTGAGATGGTACGCTGTTCCTTAGTACAGTGATACTCAGACTTGTAGATCTCATGTATCAATAAAACAAAACATGTCTTGGAGACCAACACGAGCTTCCCAACATTATATTTTGTGAAATAAGGATTTTCTTTTAATTGCCGAATCTAATTGCCATTTTCTTTTACTTTTTTTTTTCTTTGAGACAGGGTCTCACTCTGATTTGCCCAAGCTGGGCTACAGTGGCACTATTTTGGCTCACTGCAGCCTCGACCTCCTGGGCTTAGGTGATTCTCCAACCTCAGCCTCCCAACTAGCTGGGACCACAGGCGTGTGCCACCATACCTGGCTAATTTTTTTTGTATTTATTGTAGAGATGGGGTTTCGCCCTTTGCCCAGGCGGATCTCAAATTCCTGAGCTCAAGGAATCCGCCCGCCTCGGCCTTCCAAAGTCCTGGGATTACAGGCGTGAGCCACCGTGCCCGGCCCATCATGTGATTTTCTTTTTCTTCTTTTTCATTTGTTATCTCATTTCATCTTGCAACATTGCCATCATTTGAAAAGAAAGGATATGTTGACATCAAGGAGGTAAGAAATAAATAATCTCAGGATAAAGAAAAGTTCTCTCAACTGAATAAATTTAGCTTTATGCAGAACTCATTACATGCCGGGCCTCGTGGCTCTGTCCTGTAATCGCAGCCCTTTGAGAGGCTGAGGCAGGTGGATCACTTGAGGTAAGGAGTTTGAGACCAGCTCTGCCATCATGGTGACACCCTGTCTCTACTAAAAATACAAAAATTAGCTGAGCATGATGGCATGTATCTGTAATCCCAGCTACTTGGGAGACTGAGGCAGAGAATCGCTTGAACCTGGGAGGCGGAGGTTGCAGCGAGCTAAGATTGCACCACAGCACTCTAGCCTGGGTGACTGAGCGAGACTCCATCTCAAAAAAAAAGAAAAGAAACACTCATTACGTTGTCATTACCTTTCTCACTTCTTGGAGGACAAGTGAAAATTTCTGCTCTCACTTCTAAAGTTCCAGTCGAATTTTTTTTTTCCAGTCGAATGTTCAAGGGTCTTTTAATGGTGGTTCTTTCTTGGTTCATGTTCTTTTCTGCCCTATGTGTCTCTAACAGTGTCCCTTGAATATGCACAGTCCTGAATTCCTAGTGGCTTAAGGCCACTTGGCCCAGCTGCAAGTTCTTTCTTCCTTTAGTCTGGTTGTTACATTGCTCTTTTCATACCTCTAGTCAGAGATTTATAAAACACCTGCACATTAAAAAGCCAATCATCAATTTACCTAATGATTTTGGTTTCCATAGTACTTTTCTTTTAACATCCCACTAAGCTAGTTAAACTGTACATTTAACTTCTTAACGCAATTGTTGGCCCCACCAGGTTTTCATCTGTAAAATGTGGGTTGACATTACTAGGGAGAATTTTGAAAATGAACGAGATAACAGATTAATTCAAACATTTACTTAGCATTGGATTTAAAAATTTATAATAAAAAATGTTTTTTGTCTTTTTGTTTTGTTTTGTTTTGATATGGAGTCTCGCTCTGCTGCCCAGGCTGGAGTGCAGTGGCGTGATCTCGGCTCGCTGCAACTTCTGCCTCCTGGGTTCAAGCAATTCTCCTGCCTCAGCCTCCCAAGTAGCTGGGATTACCGGCACCCACCACCACACCCAGCTAATTTTTGTATTTTTAGTAGAGATGGGGTTTCACCATGTTGGCCAGGCTGATCTCGAATTATTGACCTCAGGTAATCTGCCCACCTCAGCCTCCCAAAGTGCTGGGATTATAGGCGTGAGCCACTGCACCTGGCCTCTTTGTCCTTTAAGCAGTTGTAGATTTATTAGAGGGGCCATATGTTAACTAGATTGCTTGTTTGTTTGTTTGAGACAGAGTCTTGCTCTGTTGCCCAGGCTGGAGTGCGGTGGCATGGACTCAGCTCACTGCAACCTCTGCCTCCCAGGTTCAAGCGATTCTCCTGCCTCAGTCTCCCGAGTAGCTGGGACTACAGGCATGCGCCACCACACCCAGCTAATTATTGTATTTTTAGTAGAGACGGGGTTTCACCATGTTGGCCAGGCTGGTCTCAAATGATTCGCCCGCCTCAGCCTCAGCCTCCAAAGTGCTGGGATTACAGGTGTGAGCCACCGTGCCAGGCCTAGCAATATGTGAACTAGTTTTTTTTTCACCTAGTGTCCTAGTGGTGGGTGGGCTTGGGGAGAGAGTAGTCAATGAGATGGGTCATAGGCAAAAATTTGGGTGTATGTTTATGTTTCCAGCGAGAAGATTCATTACTTTAATTAGATTCTCAACTGAGTCCAAGATGTCCCTCTACCAATAAAAGGGAAATATTGCAGTAAACAGATGGTTCTAATACACTAAAATAAGTTACCATAAGGAAATATGACCAATATTATGGATGAACAAAGAACAGCACCTTCTTTCTGCCTGGAGGCAGAAATAATGCTTCACTGATCAGGATCTTGAAGGAAGATAGCAATTGGATAGGGAAGATGGCAAGGTCATTTCAGGCAGAAAGAACTGCATGTGCAAAATTACAGGCTCTGGGGAAAAAAAAATTTTTTTTGAGTTCAGAGTATGGTGGCTCATGCTTATAATCCCAACACTTTGGCAGGCCAAGGCAGGAGGATTGCTTGAGGCCAGGAGTTTGACACCAGCCTGGGCAATATAGAGACCCTGTCTCTACAAAAAATAAAAAATTGGCCAGGCATAGTGGTTTGTGCCTGTGGTCCCAGCTGCTCAGGAGGCTGAGGCCCCAGGAGGACGAGGTCGAGGCTACAGTGAGCTGAGATTGTGTCCATTTCACTCCATCTTGGTGACAAGGACAAAATTCTATCTCAAAAATACACACAAAAAACTAATTTTATATATATATATATATATATGTATTTTTTAAGATGGAGTCTCACTTTGCTTAGCCCAGGCTGGAGTGCAGTGGGGTACAGTGATCTTGGCTCACTGCAACCTCTGCCTCCCAGGTCCCAGTTCAAGCAACAATTCTCCTGCACCTCAGCCTCAGTAGCTGGGGTTACAGGCATGTGGTACCATGCCAGTTAATTTTGCATTTTAGCAGGCAAAGACAGGGTTTCACCATGTTGGCCAGGCTGATCTTGAACTGCTGACCTCATGATCCACCTGCCTAGGCCTCCCAAAATGCTGGGATTACAAGCGTAGGCCACTGCACCTGGCTAATAATAAATCTTTTAAAAAGTTCAAGTGTGGCTTCGAGGAGGTGGCGGCTGGGTGACTGGAGTTGCCTGGCAAAATCAATGTAGCAGAAATACATTACAGGGCTAAGAGAGGGACAAGCGTCCTACACTGTGTACACCACAGAAAAGCAGCAGAAATTTTTAAGTGTTTTCACATTGTCAGTTGTGTGAGACATATAAACAATTCTCACCAGTGGTCTCTTCTATTCCTGATATATTAATAGAATGACTTGGGCAATGAAGTCTATTATTCCTGAGAAGAGCTTTGGAAGGCTGGAAAGTTTGTGATTGAAACTCTAGGACCCAGTCCAACCCATGGCAAAATTCTGAAGCATATGTAAAATTTTCCCTTTCCCCTTCCTATGTAGTTTCTCTCTCATTCCACCCCCTACCACAGCCTTCATATATCCAGAGCGATCTCTTTGGTTTCCATCAGAGGCCTAAAATGGTAGAAATAGAAGGGGTTATTTTTGGAACTCATCTTCCTTATTTTACGGTCTTGGAAATATAGACTCTAGTGAGAATGGTTACTCTCCTGGTTTCTCCAGGTCCTCTCTGTGTAATGTGGACGGTGCTGGGTCGCCTCTTCTCCCTTTCTTCTGAAGAAATTTCAAGGACTCCTTTGACTTTAACATTGGTATAGCAAAGCCTCTACGATTTGGATTCCCAGCCTTGTTTTTCACTCTGAGCCCTAAACTGTTTAACTGTCTATTGTACATTTCTTTGTTGTTTTTTGAAACAGCGTCTCTCTCTGTTGCCCAGACTGGAGTGCAGTAGGATGACCATAGCTCACTGCAGCCTTGACCTCCCGGCTCAAGCGATCCTCACACCTCGGCCTCCAGAGTAGGTGAGACTATAGGTGTGTGCCACTACATCTGGCTAATTTTTTTTTTTTTTTTTGAGACAGAGTCTGGCTCTGTCTCCCAGGCTCCCAGGAATGCAGTGGCCGATCTTGGCTCACTACAACCTCCACCTCCTGGGGTTTGTGATTCTCCCTGCCTCAGCCTCCTGAGTAGCTACCACCTGGGACTATAGGCGTCCGCCACCACCCCGGCTAATTTTGTATTATTATTATTATTTTTTTTTTTTTCAGTAGAGGCAGGGGTTTCACCATGTGTAGGCTGGTCTCGAACTCCTGACCCAGCTGATCTGCCCAGCCTCATCCTCCCAAAGTGCTGGATTACAGGCAGAGCCACTGCAGCCCAGCCATCCCTGGCTAATTTATCTTGTTTAATTTTTTTTTTTTTTTTTTTTTTTTTTTTTTTTTTTTTTTTTTTGAGCCGAGGTCTCGGCTCCACCATCACCAGGCTGGAGTGCAGTGGCGGATCTCAGCTCACCACAGGCTCTGCCTCCCGGGTTCTGGCCATTCTCTGCCCTCAGCTACCTCCAGTAGCTGGGACTACAGGCATGTGTATTTTACAGAGTAGAGGCCAGGGGTTTTCACTGTAATTGCTGGGATGGTCGATCTCCTGATGACCTAGTGATCCACGCCCGTCTCGGCCTCCCAAAGTGCTGGGATTACAGGCTTGAGCCACTGCGCCCGGCCTTTTTTTTTTTTTTGTAGAGACAGGGTCTTGCTATGTTACCCAGGCTGGTGTTGAACTTCCAGGCTCAAGCGACCCTCCCATCTTGGCCCCCCAAAGTGCTGGGTTTACAGGCATGAGCCACCATGCCCGGCCTCTACAGAACATTTTGATCTGATATTTTATGTTTTCCTGAAACCCAGCAAGTCCAAAGATAAATTTATGACTTCCCTGCTCCCCAGCAAATCTCCTCCAGCATTCCCCACACCAGAAAACCCATACGTCCCCTGACCAAATGCTCAAATCAAACCAGTTATCATCTTTGATACCAACTTCTCCTTCAGGGTCCTCCCTCCCAATCCAATCAACCACTGAGACTCCTCATTTTACCTTCTCAATTTTGTCTACTTCTTTTATTTATTTATGTACTTTGTTTGTTTTGAGACGGAGTCTTGCTCTGTCGCTAGGCTGAAGTGCAGTGGTGCGATCTCAGCTCACTGGAACCTTTGCCTTCCAGGTTCAAGTGATTCTCCTGCCTCAGCCTCCCGAGTCGCTGGGACTACAGGCGCATACCACCACACCTAGATAATTTTTGTATTTTTAGTAGAGATGGGGTTTCACCATGTTGGCTAGGATGGTCTCCATCTCTTGACCTTGCGATCCGCCGGCCTCAGCCTCCCAAAGTGCTGGGATTACAGGTGTGAGCCATCCCAACCGGCTTATTTACTTATTTTTTCTACAGACGGAAGGCTCCCTATATTGCCCAGGCTAGTCTCAAACTACTGGCTTCAAATGATCCTCCCACCTTGGCCTCCCAGTGTTGGGATTAGGGGTTTGAGCCACTGCATCTGGACACAATTTTGTCCACTTCTCACTGTCTTCCTTGCCACTACATTAGAGCCTGCCACTATTATTATTATTATTATTTTGGCCTGAATTTACTGCAATACTTTTGTAACTCCTAAATTACACTCTTCTCCTTAAATCTACTTCCCACACTGCAACCGGAGTAAACTTCTTAAAATGTAAACCAGAGTCTGCTCTACTCCTATTAATGCTTTAGTATTATTATTATTTATTAATTTAATTAATTTTTTTTTTTTTTGAGACAGAGTCTCATTCTGTTGCCCGGGCTAGAGTGCAGTGGTGCGATCTTGGTTTACTGCAAGCTCCGCCTCCCATGTTCAAGTGATTCTCCTGCCTCAGCCTCCAGAGTGACTGGGATTACAGGTGCCTGCCACCATGCCCGGCTAATTTTTTGTATTTTTAGTAGAGACGGGGTTTCACCGTGTTAGCTAGGATGGTCTCGATCTCCAGACCTCATGATTTGCCCGCCTTGGCCTTCCAAAGTGCTGGGATTACAGGCGTGAGCCACTGCGCCTGGCCTTTTTAAAATTTTTTTCTGAGACAGTCTCGCTGTGTTCCCCAGGCTGGAGTGCAGTGGTGTGATCTTGGCTCACTGCAACCTCAGCCTCCCAGGTTCAAGCAATCCTCCTGCCTCAGCCTCCCGAGTAGCTGAGACTACAGGTGCATGCCACCACACCCAACTTATTTTTCTCCTTTCTGCCCAGTTCCCCAGTATTATCTACTGCCACCCTCTCTCTCATGGTGCACCATCATGCTGGCCTCCTTCAGTTCCTCACCAGTGCCAAGTTCCTTCCTTGCTCAGGGCCCTTGCACATGTTGTTCTTTTTTTTTTTTTTTTTTTTTTTGAGAGAGGAAGTCTTGCTCTTGTCCCCCAGGCTGGAGTGCAATGGCGCGATCTCAGCTCACTGCAACCTCTGCCTCCCGGGTTCAAGCAATTCTCCTGCCTCAGCCTCCCAAGTAGCTGGGATTGCAGGTGTCTGCCACCAGGCCCAGCTAATTTTTTTTGTATTTTTAGTAGAGAGGGGGTTTCACCATGTTGTCCAGGCTGGTCTCGAACTCCTGACCTCAGGTTATTCGCCCACCTCGGCCTCCGAAAGTGCTGGGATTACAGCCCTGATCCACTGTGCCTGGCCAGCACATGTTGTTCTTTTGTTTCCCTTCTCTCCTTGCCTGGCCAGTTTCTCCTCATCCTTCATGTTTTAGCTGAAGCTCATCTCCTCAGGGAAACCTTCCCTGGCTCCTCTGAGGAGGTTATACCTGTCTGTACTTCCTCATTGCACTTTCCACAACTGTAATTTGAATAGCTATTTGCATAGTCTCAGTTTCCCTGGCTAGTCTGCTTCAAGGAGAAATGAACTTTCTCCCCAGCACACTGCCTGGCCCTCAATAAATATTTGTTGAAAGAGAGATTGAATGCTTCATTTACCCAGTGGCAGAGCTGAAACTAGAACCTAAACATTTCCAGTATAGTATTATTTTCTTCAAACCATGAAATGACACCACATATTCCAACTTCCCCTCTCTCTTTCCAGTGATTAAATATATCAGTCTTCTGGGTTCTGTTTCTTTAGGGGCCTGTTAAAAGCCATCATGGTAAACTAATCCAGGTTTAGAGATTACCCTTTTCTCAAGGGTAATTTGCATTTTAACTGGGAACTTCTGGCAAACAGAAAGTCATCCCAAAGGAACTAATCAAAACCCCTGGTACCATAAAGATATTATTGGAGGGAAATAATTTTTACTTAAATCACTTAATGGGATTATAGGAAATGAACTTACACTGTGCCACGCATGCTTTAATGTCAGCTTTTTTAAAAAAATTAATTTTACTTGTTTTGTTTATTTTTTTCAGGCAGAGTCTTGCTCTATCACCCAGGCTGGAGTGCAATTGCGCAATCTCCGCTCACTGCAAGCTCCGCCTCCTGTGTTCAAGTGATTCTCCTGCCTCAGCCTCCCGAGTAGCTGGGATTACAGGGGCCCGCCACCATGCTCAGCTAATTTTTGTATTTTTAGCACAGACGGGGTTTCACCGTGTTGCTCAGGCTGGTCTTGAATTCCTGACCTCAGGTGATCTGCCCGCCTCAGCCTCCCAAAATACTGGGATTACAGGTGTGAGCCACCACACCCGGCTGTTTTTTTTTTTTTTTGTTAAGTTTATCTTAAAGACAAACCTGTTGGGTAGGTATCATTATCCATTATCCCCTTTATCAAATGAGGGAATCTAAGAAAGGTTTAGTCGTTTACCTAGTATTGCATATCTGGGTGGGGAAACCAGTATTTAGACCCTTTGTCTCCCAGCATATGACTTCTCATCTAATGTTGTTTTTACAATGCCATGTTGCCTCCAAGGGTAAGTATAGGCAACTGCTTACAGTTTATACATAAATCTGGGCCATGGAGCTAAGTGGCTGATTATCTTTTTTTTTTTTTGAGACGGAGTCTTGCTCTGTCACCCAGGCTGGAATGCAGTGGCGCAATCTCAGCTCACTGCAAGCTCCGCCTCCCAGGTTCATTCTCCTGCCTCAGCCTCCTGAGTAGCTGGGACTACAGGCTCCCGCCACCACGCCTGGCTAATTTTTTGTATTTTTAGTAGAGACAGAGTTTCACCGTGTTAGCCAGGATGGTCTTGATCTCCTGACCTCGTGATCCACCCACCTCGGCCTCTCAAAGTGCTGGGATTACAGGTGTGAGCTACCGCGCCCGGCCTTTTTTTTTTTTTTTTTTTTTTAAGATGGAGTCTCGCTTTGTTCCCCAGGCTGGGAGTACAGTGGCCCGGTCTTGGCTCACTGCAATCTCCGCCTCCCAGGTTCAAGCGATTCTCCTGCCTCAGCCTCCGATTAGCTGGGACTACAGGCACATGCCACCACGCCTGGCTAATTTTTGTATTTTTAGTAGAGTTGGGGTTTCACCATGTTGGGCAGGATGGTCTCGATATTCTGACCTCATGATCCACCCGCCTTGGTCTCCCAAAGTGCTGAGATTACAGGCGTGAGCCACCACACCTGCCATGGCCGAGTATTTTTAAAAAGAAGTATTACTAGGTTTATTCTATTCCCTTGATGGAATCTGTGCTCCCAGACTTGACATTTTACTGTCTCCATTAAAAGTCCTTCACCTTTGGCGCCTGACCTTATTCATTCCTACCATAAATGTGATTATGAGCGGGGAAAAAAAGTGTTTTGAGCACTTTGACCAAATTATTATGTTAAATCCAAGATGCCATGTTATTTATTTTACTACTGAGACCACCCAAGCCTCCTATATCCATCCAGCGTGTGGATAGTATGAGGTTGACAATTAGTGCATTAGTTACCTGTTTACCACGACATACTTGCAGTAACAAAAGCTATTATATGGGGTTTCCTAGTATCAAGTATTCCTGTATGAGTTGGCTTTGCTTCTGATTGAAAATATTTTTGCCCATCCTTTTCATCTCCCCTAGATTCTGGTTCCCTAACATAGAGTCTCTCGTAGGGGTAGAGAGATACCATTATGTTAGTGTCAGATAGACCTGGCTATTTAACAGCTTTGTAAACTTGGGCACATTACTTAACCTTTCTGTTTTTCCAGTCGTAAAAAACCGAAAGACTGATAGCGATTTTGAAGTTGTCGAAAGACTTTAATGTGTTTGAAAATACCTAAAAAAGCCTGACCCACAGCTGGTATTTCAATAATGTTAATTTCCTTGCTTCCCTAAGGTCCTTACGATTCATAGGTTCTCCGGACTCCTTGAAAGTTTTGTGTAGATGCGTGAGGTGTATTTTTCTTGGAAATAAAGTCCACAGTTGAACAGATTATCTTGGGGTCCAGCGATTTCCCCGAAAATAAATTGTAGATTCTCCTTCCTGCAATGCTAAGGAGTGAACGTCTTTTGCAGGAGACTGGATTCTTTCAGTGAGCGTTTTGCTCTCTGGTACTCTTTCTGTAGTCTGCTAACAGAGGAGGATGACCAAGCCCCTCGCGGGGGGCGGGGGCGAGTCACTCCCTGACAGGGCCCCCAAGAAGTTTCCCTGAGGGCGGTGTGACTCCCCAGGGGTCGGGTTACCTCCCAGATGGGGGTGGGGTATCACTTGCAGCTGGGAGGCAGGTTCATTTTAAGGTCTCGCGGGCTTTGGAGGCCCCTCCCTCACTGAGAAACCGGCTTTTGTCGTTTTTCTGAAGCCAAAGCTAGTCTTTCCAGGTGTTAGTCAAAAACCTCGTGGTGCGACCCTGGTCGTCCCCAACCCCCTAGGCCTTAATCCCGGGGCGGTGGGGGCGGGGAGGCCGTGAGCACAGCTTCCGCTCCTCCAATCCGCCAGAGGGCGCCGCGGCCGGCCTCTCCCTTCCCGGGGTGCTTCGCGCCAGGCCCCTTCCGCGTGGGTGAGTGAATGTGAGAGTCAGCGCTCGCGCCGCGCGCGCCGTCCGCCTCCGCTGTTCGGCGCTCTGCTTTCGGCGGTGAGGGGCGGGCGCGCGCGTAAAAGCATAGAGACGGGCGTTGAGCTCTTGGGCTAGAGCGTCGCCGAGTCGGAGCCGGAGCCTGAGCCGCGCGCTGTGTCTCCGCTGCGTCCGCCGAGGCCCCCGAGTGTCAGGGACAAAAGCCGCCGTCTGCTCCCGCAGCCGGGGCTCATCTGCCACCGCCGCCGCGCTGAAGAGAGTTCGCCGCCGTCGCCGCCCGCGAGGATCTGAGAGCCATGTCGGCCAGCAGCCTCTTGGAGCAGGTACAGGCCCGGCCCGCATGCCTCGGCCATTGTGTGAGGCGAGAAGGAGCCCGACTAGGCCCGGGCCAGCCGCCCCCGGGCAGGCCGAGCCGAGGCGGCGCCTCTCGCGGGCCGGGTTTCGGGCCTCTCAGGCCGGCCGCGCCCGGCGCCTCGCCCTTAGTCTGCTCTTCCCGCTTCTCCTCGGGCCTTGGAGCCCACGGGCCGGGCCGCGCCGCGTTCCCTTCTCTAAGCGGGCCTCGTTTTCCTTCCTTGTTTCCTTCCCCTTCCTTAAAGCCCTGGGTTCCTCGCGTTGCAGCTGGCGCGTCTGCCGCGTTTTCTTCCCTGCCCCGCGGGCCTGGCGCTCTCCCCCGCCTCCCATTTTCAGCCTCTTCCTCACTACCATTCCTGACGCCTCCCCTCGGGCCTGCTCCTTTATTCTCCCTTCGGGCCCTGCCTTAATTTGTTCTTCCTTTTCCATTTCTCCTTTGGACAACTTGCTGCTCGGCGACGTTTCCTTCCCCTGCAGAGACCAAAAGGTCAAGGAAACAAAGGTAAGCCCCGCTCCGCCGGTGGCCCTGGGCCGGGAGGGGGACGCGGGGCGGTGGGGGCGGGGTCTCCGGGAAGCGCCCCGGGCGGAGGACCTTTCGGAAGCCGCTTAGTTCGCAGGTGCCGCACACTTAAGTATTTGACCCTTTCGGTGTGTTCTTGCAGCTGGCGAACAGCTTTTTCGCTAACAAGGAGTAATTCATTAAGGGTGGGGGTGGATTGGGTT
The DNA here is from genome assembly GCF_008728515.1 of Papio anubis. Taxonomy (NCBI): domain Eukaryota; kingdom Metazoa; phylum Chordata; class Mammalia; order Primates; family Cercopithecidae; genus Papio; species Papio anubis. Next base: position 27,093,994 of record NC_044976.1, read on the forward strand.
TTGAAACGCTCCAGGTCCTTAGTTTCCTGTAGGTCTTAAAAGGCCTTTGTTTTTCATCCTCGTGGATCACTCTCTGGAAGTACTCTCATGTGATGGGGGAGGGGAAGCGGGAGGGAATGGAAATCCAGAGGAGCCAATAAAATGACCTTTTTAGATCAACTTGCTCTGGGTGGAGGGGGACATTTTCACTGGCGACTATCGCTTCAGCATTCACTCTCATCTCTTACCCTTTTGAAGTTCAATCTTACATGCTTTGTTAACTAGTAAGGTTTTTCTCTAGTTAGCATATATGGACTAATTTGAGAGGAAATTTATAGGATTCGGACACTCCTAATTGAGTTTTTTTTTTCTTTAGTACAAAATGGATCTGTACATCAAAAGGACGGATTAAACGATGATGATTTTGAACCTTACTTGAGTCCACAGGCAAGGCCCGTGAGTAGTTAACTATTTACATATCTGATCGAAGGGTGTATGTAGTATATTCTTTTTCTGCCTTCTACCAATACATCCCATTTTCTGAGGATTGACTTTCTTTTTTCTTTTTCGAGACTGAGTCTCGCTCTGTCGCCCACGCTAGGGTGTAGTGGCGCAATCTTGGCTCACTCCAACCTCCGCCTCTCGGGTTCAAGCGATTCTCCTGTCTCAGCCTCCTGAGTAGCTGGGGTTACAGGTGTGCACCACCGCTCCCAGCTAGTTTTCCTATTTTTTTTTTTTTTTTAGTAGAGACGGGGTTTCATGTTGGTCTTGAACTCCTGACCTCAGGTGATCCACCTGCCTGGCCTCCCAAACTGCTGGGATTACAGGCGTGAGCCACCACGCCTAGCCGAGGATTCACTTTCTTAATACCTGTATTTTTTCTCTGCCCTCTATCAGGAAATCTCATGCTCTGAGGGTTCACCTCCTTTATACCTATTAATGTGTTACAGAACAGTTACTGAAAATGTCCGAGGCTGTTGAGATTCCCATCTCTGTAATGTCAGCAAACATACTGTATTGAGAACGTAATACTGATTACTGGCAGTAACATATGCATGAATAATTATCTTCCTCCTTACCAAGAATGTAGTAGCAGTGCAGAATTTAGGAATTCTTGCAAGTGTTAAATATTCTGAATTTTCACCCCAGAAAACTTTGGATTAGTGTGATAGGGAAAGTTCTAATATAAAATCACCTGGAGGCGGGAAGATCTCTTGAGCCCAGAAGTTTGAAGCTGCAGCGAGCTATCTACGATCATACCTGTGAAAAGCCACTGCACTCCAGCCTGGGTGACAGAACAAGACCTGTTCTCTAAAAAATAGTCACCTGAACTTCATTCAGTGCTGGAGGACTGGATCTCTTTCTTTTCTCTAGTTTATGGGTTCTTAGATTATCAGAACTATTTTGGAGTTAGGAAAATTTTTTTTGAGACGTAGTGTTACTCTTGTCACCCAGGCTGGAGTGCAGTACCTCAGCCTACCAGGTGATCTTGCCCGCCTCCCAAGTAGCTGGGACCACCATGCCCGGCTAATTTTTTGTGTTTTTTGTAGAGATGGGGGTTTCACTATGTTGCCCAATCTGGTCTTGAATTCCTAAGCTCAAGAGGTCCGCCCTCCTCGACCTCTCAGAAGTGTTGGGATTACAGGTGTACGCCACCATGCTCGGCTGAGTCAGGAAATTTTTGAGTTGAGCTTCATCTACATCTGTGGAGACTAACTTTTTCACTGAAGGGGGAGGTATAGGATTTATAAAATGGAGTGAAAGTTAAAATACTGTTTAGCACAAACGAAGATCAGTAATGTTGGAGGTTTTTGCGGTGTAATCTTTTAGTGTAAAGTTGTATGTAGATTCAAATACTAATATGACCTGCGCATGTAGAAACTTGTTTGATTCAGCAGTTCTTTTGTGTTATTATCTCTGATCCCAAAGACATAGTTACATAGTTGTAACTAATATAACTCCCCAGATTAATAGGCCAAAAGGAAAATTGGCAATATGTCTTCCAAAATGCCCTAAAAGGTCAAGAAGTTTATAAGTTCTGAAGATATGCTGTATGAAATACAGTTAGTAGTCCTGAATAATTGCATGCGCATATATGGATCTGATTATCACATAAAACTTGTAGAATCCCTGTGTAAAATTTTTTTTTTTTTTTTTTTTGAGACGGAGTCTCGCTCTGCTGCCCAGGCTGGAGTGCAGTGGCCGGATCTCAGCTCACTGCAAGCTCCGCCTCCCGGGTTCACGCCATTCTCCTGTCTCAGCCTCCCGAGTAGTTGGGACTACAGGCGCCCGCCACCGCGCCCGGCTAGTTTTTTGTATTTTTAGTAGAGACGGGGTTTCACCGTGTTAGCCAGGATGGTCTCGATCTCCTGACCTCGTGATCCGCCCGTCTCGGCCTCCCAAAGTGCTGGGATTACAGGCTTGAGCCACCGCACCCGGCCAAAATTTTTAACATTAAAAGTATAGAAACCACTTGAGCAAGTGATTGGAAAAAAGTTTTCACAAAACACAACCAGTTAATCAGGAAAAGTAGGGAAGGAAGTAGAGGAATGAACTATTAATAGGTTCCTGCTATTGAAGTAGTTTGCTTACATAATCATTATAACAGGGAGAGTGGGAGCATTTAGAAACATAATTCTAGGTAGTTCTTGTAAAACATTGTGTAATTCAGATTTTTGAGCTTGAGCATGTGGGAGCCTGCCAGTTCAGGTGTAGACATTCAACTGTATGTTGGCATAACCTATGATATTAAGTGCATTTGATTTTTCTTTCTCAGGTAAGCCAAAGCTTAAATGTCTTTGTTTTAAAAAATTTGAGTAATAATATAAATCTTAGGTGAGTAGATGAGGAAGGGTAACCTGAGAATCTAGTTTATTGTCTAGAGTAAGTCATCTACTTTTTTGCCAACTTTTCATTACCCTATTTTGGAATAATACTTCAAGTTTAATCCATTGATTATAGGCCAAATTTCTTACACACATGGATTTGGGTCTGTTAAAAATATTTTTTTTTTTTTTTGAGGCGGAGTCTTGCTCTGTCGCCCAGGCTGGAGTGGCACGATCTCAGCTCATTGCAAGCTCCGCCTCCTGGGTTCACGCCATTCTCCTGCCTCAACCTCCTGAGTAGCTGGGACTACAGGCACACGTCACCATGCCCGGCTAATTTTTTGTATTTTTAGTAGAGACGGGGTTTCACCATGTTAGCCAGGATGGTCTTGATCTCCTGACCTCATCATCCGCCTGCCTTGGCCTCTCAAAGTGCTGGGATTACAGGTGTGAGCCACCACGCCTGACCTAAAATTTTTAACCTTACCTTTGTGAGAACTTTTAAATGTGAAAAGGGTATGTGTGAAAAGACTTCACTTTTGTTTTTATGTATTTATGTATGTATGTATGTATGTATGTTTGTATTTATTTATTTTTTGAGACGGAGTCTTGCTCTGTCGCCCAGGCTGCAGTGCAGTGGTACATTCTGGCTCACTGCAACCTCCATCTCCTGGGTTCAAGCAATTCTCCCACCTTAGCCTCCCGAGTAGCTGGGATTACAGGCGGGTGCTGCCATGCCCGGCTAATTTTTGTATTTTTAGTAGAGACGCAGTTTCATCATGTTGGCCAGGCTGGTCTCCAACTCCTGGCCTCAAGTGATTTGCCCACCTCAGCCTCCCAGAGTGCTGGAATTAGAGGCGTAAGCCACCGTACCCGGCCTGTTTTTATTTATTTGTTTTTTAGACAGTCTGGCTCTGTTGCCCAGGCTGGAGTGCAGTGGTGCCATCTGGGCTCACTGCAACCTCTGCCTCCTGGATTCAAGAGATTCTACTGCCTCAGCCTCCTGAGTAGCTGGGACTATAAGTGTGTGCCACCATGCCTGGCTAATTTTTTGTATTTTTAGTAGAGACTGGGTTTTGTCATGATGGCCAGGCTGGTCTCGAACTGACCTCAAGTCATCCACCCCTCTCTGTCTCCCAAAGTTCTGGGATTACAGGCGGGAGCCACTGCACCCAGCCATTTTTCTCATTTTACATCCTCCGGAAACCACTGTGCATTTCCTTTTCAGGTTATAACTAAGTAGTGGAATCTGTTGATATTCCCAGATAGTTTGCCAAGAGGCTAGCACTATAAACTGGTAGTGAATCTTGCTTTTGGGTTTATGATTGAGAAATGACTACAGACATTTGGGCTAGAACTTGACATTTCCATTTCTTTTTGTTACTATTTTATTATTACCTGGTTCGCGTAGGTAGTTGCTAAAAGGATTACCTCAATATTCAGGACTTAGTTTGTGAAATGCTAAGTTTTCTCTTAGTTGTAGTGCTAAAGCTAAGGCCCATATTCACTGTATCAGCTTAACTTTAAATGTTTAAATGTTTCAATTACTACACCAAAATTTCTTATGATATAAAAAATGCCCTTGTGTTTATAGGAAATCATCTGATGTGCTGCACACACTTTTTTTTTTTGAGATGGAGTTTCATCCTTGTTGCCCACAGGCTGGAGTGCAGTGGTGCAATCTCAGCTCACTGCAACCTCTGCCTCCCGGGTTCAAGTGATTCTCCTGCCTCAGGCCTCCCAAGTAGACAGGGTTTTGTCACGTTGGCCAGGTTGGTCTCGAACTCCTGACCTCAGGTGATCTGCCCGCCTCCACCTCCCAAAGTGTAGGGATTACAGGTGTGAGCCACCATGCCCAGCCCGCACACTCCTTTTTATAGTATATTTGAATTGTGTAGCTAGGTAGGGGGAGGAAAGAGCCTGATAATAATTCTTTGTGTTTTGATTTGCCTTTTTTTTTTCTTCCACAGAATAATGCATATACTGCCATGTCAGATTCCTACTTACCCAGTTACTACAGTCCCTCCATTGGCTTCTCCTACTCTTTGGGTGAAGCTGCTTGGTCTACTGGGGGTGACACAGCCATGCCCTACTTAACTTCTTATGGACAACTGAGCAACGGAGAGCCCCACTTCCTACCAGATGCAATGTTTGGGCAACCAGGAGCCCTAGGTAGCACTCCATTTCTTGGTCAACATGGTTTTAATTTCTTTCCCAGTGGGATTGACTTCTCAGCATGGGGAAATAACAGTTCTCAGGGACAGTCTACTCAGAGCTCTGGATATAGTAGCAATTATGCTTATGCACCTAGCTCCTTAGGTGGAGCCATGATTGATGGACAGTCAGCTTTTGCCAATGAGACCCTCAATAAGGCTCCTGGCATGAATACTATAGACCAAGGGATGGCAGCACTGAAGTTGGGTAGCACAGAAGTTGCAAGCAATGTTCCAAAAGTTGTAGGTTCTGCTGTTGGTAGTGGGTCCATTACTAGTAACATCGTGGCTTCCAATAGTTTGCCTCCAGCTACCATTGCTCCTCCAAAACCAGCATCTTGGGCTGATATTGCTAGCAAGCCTGCAAAACAGCAACCTAAACTGAAGACGAAGAATGGCATTGCAGGGTCAAGTCTTCCGCCACCCCCGATAAAGCATAACATGGATATTGGAACTTGGGATAACAAGGGTCCCGTTGCAAAAGCCCCCTCACAGGCTTTGGTTCAGAATATAGGTCAGCCAACCCAGGGGTCTCCTCAGCCTGTAGGTCAGCAGGCTAACAATAGCCCACCAGTGGCTCAGGCATCAGTAGGGCAACAGACACAGCCATTGCCTCCACCTCCACCACAGCCTGCCCAGCTTTCAGTCCAGCAACAGGCAGCTCAGCCAACCCGCTGGGTAGCACCTCGGAACCGTGGCAGTGGGTTCGGTCATAATGGGGTGGATGGTAATGGAGTAGGACAGTCTCAGGCTGGTTCTGGATCTACTCCTTCAGAACCCCACCCAGTGTTGGAGAAGCTTCGGTCCATTAATAACTATAACCCCAAAGATTTTGACTGGAATCTGAAACATGGCCGGGTTTTCATCATTAAGAGCTACTCTGAGGACGATATTCACCGTTCCATTAAGTATAATATTTGGTGCAGCACAGAGCATGGTAACAAGAGACTGGATGCTGCTTATCGTTCCATGAACGGGAAAGGCCCCGTTTACTTACTTTTCAGTGTCAACGGCAGTGGACACTTCTGTGGCGTTGCAGAAATGAAATCTGCTGTGGACTACAACACATGTGCAGGTGTGTGGTCCCAGGACAAATGGAAGGGTCGTTTTGATGTCAGGTGGATTTTTGTGAAGGACGTTCCCAATAGCCAACTGCGACACATTCGCCTAGAGAACAACGAGAACAAACCAGTGACCAACTCTAGGGACACTCAGGAAGTGCCTCTGGAAAAAGCTAAGCAGGTGTTGAAAATTATAGCCAGCTACAAGCACACCACTTCCATTTTTGATGACTTCTCACACTATGAGAAACGCCAAGAGGAAGAAGAAAGTGTTAAAAAGGTAACTCACTTAACATTCTTAAGATTTTTAGGGAAGGAGGAATTAGAACAGAAGTATTATATATAGTGAACCATTTTTAAAAACTCTGTAAATGAACACAGTATCACTTAACAGTTCAAGACTTTATAGAAGTATAATTGGTTCTGATACTTGAACCCTAACGTGAAGGTATGTGAGAACATTAGTAGAGGACAGAAATATGAACTTTGAAAGGAAAGCAGAAACAGTACACAATGCAGAAAGAAGTGAATAATGAGTCAAAAGAGATGCAGAGGGGTAATGGAAGTGATAAAACCATAGAAATTAGAAGATTAAGGCTATAATATGGAAGAGAAAAATCGAAATTCCTCTGTTGGGTTAACTTGGCTTCGCTGGGGTTTTGTGGTTATTTTCAAGAGTCAATATATCGTCACCAACTCTTGAAATCACTTCTGTCTTCCCTGTGACAATTGGCGGTGTAAAAGAGTCACTTTCTGATTCCTCTGTAACAAGTGGGAATCTTGGGCAGAATGATGAGGAATGGATTCAAACTAGAGTTGAATTTGAAAGAGTTGGTAGCGTTTGTGAATATTGAGTGAATGTAAACTTTAGCATTATAAAAGGATGATAAAACTGGTTGGAGCAGATAGTCATGTATTATCTGGGATTTATACTTACATTTTTTTTTGATAGGGTCTCACTCTGTTGCCCAGGCTGGAGTGCAGTGGCATGATTTTGGCCCACTCCAGCCTCCACTTTCTGGGCTCAAGTGATCCTCCCATCTCAGCCTCATGAGTAGCTGGGATCACAGGCATGCACCACCATGCCCGGCTAGTTTTTCATATTTTTTGTAGAGCTGGGTTTTACCATGTTGCCCAGGCTGTTCTTGAACTCCTGAGCTCAAGTGATCTGCCCCTGCCTCTTCCCAAAGTGCTGGGATTACAGGTGTGAGCCACTGCAGCTGGCCTAAAATAGGTGAAAAGATTATGGGCAAGGAGAAATTTTTCTTTGAAGATATATATATTAATGGTTGAGAGAATCCTGAGCTGATGAATCTCAAATATAAAATAAAGTCTAACAAACATTGTTTTCCTTAAATTTGTTAAGAACTTGTAGGGATCTTATATGTGATCTAGGATCTGAGGCATTGTTAGGCGGCTCTATGAGAACTTACTCCTTTTAGCAGTGGAAGAATGGCTCGTCGGTACAATCTTCTTGGAGGTATATAGTTAAAGTAGGGTTAGTTGCTATTTTACCTTCCAATGTGTACAGATTAATAAGAAATGGAGTTATACTTGTCAGTGACTCCTCTCTTCCCCACAATTTAATAGTTGAACTATTAGTCCGGGCATAGTGGCTCACGCCTGTAATCCCAGCACTTTGGGAGGCTAAGGTGGGCAGATCACCTGAGGTCAAGACCAGCCTGACCAACATGGAGAAACCTCATCTCTATTAAAAGTACAGAATTAGCCAGGCATGGTGGCACATGCCTATAATCCCAGCTACTTGGGAGGCTGAGGTAGGAGAATCACTTGAACCCCAAAGGCAGAGGTTGCGGTGAGCCGAGATTGTGCTCTAGCCTGGGAAACAAGAGCTAAACTCCATCTCCCTACCGCCCCCCCAAAAAAACTACCATATTTTGGCCTGGTGTGGTGGCTCATGCTTGCAATCCCAACACTTTGGGAGGCCGAGGCAGGAGGATTGCTTGGGCCCAGGAGTTTAAGACTAGCCTGGGCAGTGTAGTAAGACCCCATCTCTAAAAAAAAAAAAAAAATTAGCTGGGCATGGTGGCACACACCTGTTCTAGCTACTCTGGAGGCTGAGGAAGGAGGATCACTTGAGCCCAGGAGTTTGAGGCTGTAGTGAGCCATGATTGCATCACTGCACTCCAGCCAGGGCAACAGAGCAAGACTCTGTCTCAAAAATAAATAAAATTTACAGTATTTTATAGAAAAAGTAGTTTATTGGTGCTTTTTGCTAGACATCTGAAGGGCTCTAAAGTGGTCATCAGGCTCCTGATTCTAGAGGGACAAGTAAGGAGGCCATGATCTTTTAGGCATAGCAGATTTATAAATGTGTGAGGGGCATCTAGGTGCTTCGTTTATCCACTTGAAATGTGTACTATCTTATTAGTCTTTCTAATAAAATTCTGTCCTACATCTTGTGATTAAAAGCAGGAAGGAAATGATGAATTTAATGCACAGCATAGTTGTTAAGATAGACTTGTATGTGTGGAGAAATTCGGGTTCATTTTCTTTTCAATTTTGCATTGCTGGGGTCAGATGAAGAAATATGGGTTTACACATGGAGTAGCAGGCTGGGCGTGGGTGGCTCTTGCCTGTAATCCCAGCACATTGGTAGGTAGAGGCGGGCAGATCACTTGAGGTCAGCAGTTTGAGGCCAGCATGGTGAAATCCCGTCTCTACTAAAAATGCTAAAAAAGGGCTGGGCGCGGTGGCTCACATCTGTAATCCCAGCACTTTGGGAGGCCGAGGTGGGCAGATCACGAGGTCAGGAGATCAAGACCACCCCGGCTAACACGGTGAAACCCCCATCTCTGCTGAAAATACAAAAAATTAGCCGGGCGTGGTGATGTGCTCCTGTAGTCCCAGCTACTTGGGAGGCTGAGGTGAGAAAATGGCGTGAACCCGGGAGGCGGAGCTTGCAGTGAGCTGAGATCGTGCCAGTGTACTCCAGCCTGGGTGACAGAGCGAGACTTTGTCTCAAAAAACCAAAAAAAATACTAAAAAAATAAAAAAAATAGCTGGGTGTGGTTTTGGGCACCTGTGATCCCAACTGCTTGGGAGTCTGAGGCAGGATAATTTCTTGAACCCGAGAGGCAGGGGTTGTGGTGAGGTGAGATCACGCCACTGCAATGCAGTCTGGGTGACAGAGGGAGACTGACTGAACCAGTCGCAAATTTGAGTTTTGTTAATTTAGCTTTTGGCCAGGCGCTGTGGCTCACGCCTGTAATCCCAGCACTTTGGGAGGCCGAGGTAGGCGGATCACCTGAGATCAGGAGTTCGAGACCAGCCTGGACAGCGTGGTGAAACCCCGTCTCTACTAAAAACACAAAAAAATTAGCTGGGCATGGTGGTGCATGCCTGTAATCCCAGCTACTTGGGAGGCTGAGGTAGGAGAATCGCTTGATCTGGGAGGCTGAGGTTGCAGTGAGCAGAGATCATGCCATTGCACTCCAGCCTGGGCAACAAGAGTGAAACTCCATCTCAAAAAAAAAAAAAATTCAGCTTTTAATCAAGTATGTATTTTGATTACGTTTGCTAGAGTGGTTCAGTTAATGATAATTGAACCTGATATGTAAGTGTAAGATTCCTATGTTGGAATTGGCCAGCCTTTTAATGTTTTCATAGAATGAATGCAATAATAAACAGAATTTAGGGTCTTTGGTAAGCTAACTAATGTTTTTTTTTTTTTTTTTTTGAGACGGAGTCTCACTCTGTTGCCCAGGCTGGAGTGCAGTGGCTTTGAACCATTAGCCGGGCGCGGTGGCTCATGCCTGTAATCCTAGCACTTTGAGAGGCTGAGGCGGGCGGATCATGAGGTCAGGAGATTGAGACCAGCCTGGTCAACGTGGTGAAACCCTGTGTCTACTAAAAATACAAAGATTAGCTGGGCGTAGTGGCGGGTGCCTGTAATCCCAGCTACTCGGGAGGCTGAGACAGGAGAATTGCTTGAACCAGGAAGGCACAGGTTGCAGTGAGCTGAGATTGAGCCACTGCACTCCAGCCTGGTGAAAGAGCAAAACTCCGTCTCAAATCAAAAAAAAAAACCCATTCCATAAAGACTCTTGATAAGCGAGTATCCTAGTTCTCAGCTGGTGAACAAACCACCAAATAAAGGCTTCAGTTATACTTGTGTCAGGTTACTTTTTAGTTTACTCTCTTGTAAGAACTGCTGGGATTGGCTAGGCGTGGTGGCTCACGCCTGTCATCCCAGCACTTTGAGCAGTAGGATGGATCTAAGGTCAGGAGATTGAGACCATCCTGGCTAACATGGTGAAACCTAGATCTCTGAAAATACAAAAATTAGCGAGGCGTGGTGGCGAAGCGTCTGTAGTCCCAGCTACTTGGTGGCTGAGGCAGGAGAATGAACCGGTAGGTGGGAGCTCAGTGAGCTGAAGTTGTGCCACTGCACTCCAGCCTGGGTGACAGAGCAAGACTCTGTCTCGA